>NC_142477.1:78204010-78524639 GCF_049115385.1 Moschus berezovskii
CCTCAAGAACTGAAAGCCAAGCAAAGGCCAATTAGTGACTCTTGGCTGTGGGCTTGGAGTGCTTTATCTCAGGACATGTAGACCTTGATCCTGAGAAAGCTTGCCATGAGCCATTTCATTCCAAGTCTGACCTCTCGGTATGGCGTACGAACAGTGTCATGGTTGTGGTATTTCTAACTAGTTCTTTGGGTCTGGAAAGATTTAGTTCAGCAGCAAATCCTGTGTTTTCCCTTAAGGACTTGCCTCTCTCGAGGCTTCCCCTTGAATTTTCCAAGAACCCGGCGGATTCCCTAAGATCAAGGTCCTCTTCCGGAAGTCATTTGGAGGGGAGAAAATAGTTCTTTCTTCTCATTCTGCTGCTCGGATTGATTCTGCTGCTGCAGCACTGCTGCTACAGCTGGTCTTGACAGGGTCTGCTTAGCAGCTGGATCTGGAGTCTGGATGTAGCTCTATAAAGACCTTTAATAAAATCAGTTTCAAAGGAAAGAAAAAAGAAACTCTTCCTGCGGTGGGCTCACGGCTGACCTTTGCTCCCAGGCCGCCCCTGCGGGTCCAGGTTCCCCAGCCTTTAAGGTGATGCACACGTCGACTCCAGAGTGAGAGCTCTTTGTTCTCACACGTGTGCTATGCTTGTCGCTCAGTCACTGTAGCAAACAAAGCACCAGCACACAGTTGGAGCAGCTGGGCCTCCTGGCTTCCCCCCTCACTCAGAGACCTTATGTGGAGCCCATGCGTAAGCCTAGATCTTCACGATGAGGTGCCCTTGAGGCTCTTATTTATCTTTTCTGCTAGTAGATGGCAGTGGGGACCATTTTCGGCTGTCAGAGAGGGTCAAGTGCTCCTGCAGGGATTGGGCAGACTTCCCTTTCTCCTTTGTATCTAGACTTGAACCTCAAGGCGGCTTTCTGTCATGTGGGGGCACCTTTTCTTAGGTCACAGGTTCCCTGTCATCCTTCCCAGAGTAGTGGGTGCCAGCTTGCCTGAGATTCCCTAATTATGCTTAGCCCTTCATGGGATCTGTTTCCTGTAATTATGAAAATCTTCCAACGGATTCCTATCTGCCTCCACCTTAAATGTTTTCAGAATCTGCCCCATAAGGAACCCATTCAGCAGAAATCCCTAAATCTCAAGTAAGATAGTTGGAATTCAGAGAGGTAAGCCCTGTCTAGAACTTGCCAGTATCCACTGTAAGAGTAGGGATATGTCTTCCAAGTGAATTGGAGAGGAACATGGAGATTAAACATCATTGTCAGAAAGATCTGCTGGTTCAGAGTAGGTAGAGAAGGAGGAGTAGTGGTCCAGGCCAGGTCTTGATTGTGATTAGTTTTCTGCTTTTGGTGTCATTAGCTGCAATAATGGGGCATCATTCCGTTCTCTAATGTAGTGAATTCATATGTTATAAATAAATGTAGGTACACATTATATAAGAGCTGAGATTCCCTAAATTGCAAACCACAAAGAACAGCCAATCACCAGAATTAATAACAGTTTCATGCAACACTTGAATGTTAAACGTATGAAAAAGCACACATTGGGATTAGCTTGGAATTCGAAAGTCATTCCAGCAGTAACATTCAGGAACAAGTTATCCCATTCTTTGACTGCTCCTGCAAGCATTTTGGGGGTATATGATCTCGTTAAATCCTATTAATCCTCTTCTGAAATAAGGTGGTAATATCCCAGTTGTGTAGAGGAAGACTGAACTGCAGAGAAACAGCTCCTCCAGGAACAAAGAGCAGCTGGTTATAGAGCTGGGATGTGCAAGCTCGAGAGATGTTTCGTAGCCAAGCTGACTCTAGCTAATTATTGGAGCTGTCCTGATCTGAGTTCGTGACTGCTTCATCTGCCTTTCAGTTCAGTTCAGTCGCTCAGTCGTGTTCGACTCTTTGCGACTCCATGAACTGCAGCACGCCGGACCTCCCTGTCCGTTACCAACTCCCAGAGTTTACCCAAAATCATGTCCACTGAGTTGTTGATGCCATCCAACCATCTCATCCTCTGTCGTCCCCTTCTCCTCCTGCCTTCACTCTTTCCCAACATCAGGCTCTTTTCAAATGAGTCCGCTCTTCGCATCAGGTGGCCAAACTATTGGAGTTTCAGCTTCAACTTCAGTCCTTCCAGTGAACACCCAGGACTGATTTCCTTTAGGATGGACTGGTTGGATCACCTTGCAGTCCAAGGGACACTCAGGAGTCTTCTCCAACACCACAGTTCAAAAGCATCAATTCTTCTGTGCTCAGCTTTCTTTATAGTCCAACTCTCACATCCATACATGTCTACTGGAAAAACCATAGCCTTGACTAGATGGACCTTTTTTGACAAAGCAATGTCTCAGCTTTTTAATATGCTAAGTTGTTCATAACTTTCCTTTCAAGGAGTAAGCGTCTTTTAATTTCTTGGCTGCAATCACCTTCTTCAGTGATTTTGGAGCCCAAAAAACAAAGTCAGTCACTGTTTCCACTGTTTCCCCATCTATTTGTCATGAAGTGATGGGGCCAGATACCATGATCTTAGTTTTCTGAATGTTGAGCTTTAAGCCAACTTTTTCATTCTCCTCTTTCCCTTTCATCATGAGGCTTTTTAGTTCTTCTTCACTTTCTGCCATAAGGGTGGTATCATCTGCATATCTGAGGTTATTGATATTTCTCCCGGCACTCTTGATTCCACCTTGTGCTTCATCCAGCCCAGCGTTTCTCATAGTGGCCTCTGCATGTAAGTGAAATAAGCAGGGTGACAATATACCTTTACTTTCTTCTTTACTACATGCTAAATAAAAGTTTATAGAACTTAGAAACTTGAAATGTATGGGACAGTTGAAGTTTTGATATTGTCTCTGGCATTGTCTGAAATGATCTAAGAATTTGGTAGTTGTTTTTCATGTCAGTGTTAAAATATTATTTATCACATTTTTCATACATAGCTTTCTCCAACTGATTTCTGATTATAAGGAAAAGAGACCTAAAACTTCTCCTGAAAATAGCGACCCAGGTACATCATCTGATACCAAATTACTCTTGCTGATTCTCCCATAGATAAAGTAGGAATGAGGAAGTTTCAGTAATGAAAGAACTATGAAAACATTAGTGTAAATTGCATGCATAGTTTATTTTTTCAAGTAATTTCTTTATACTCTAGTATTCAGAATTCTTTAAGAAGTTAATTGTAGGTGATTTAACATCAAGGACAGCATTGTCTGAAAAGAAATCCATCTATTTAATATGGCCCCTAAAGTCCTATATTAGATCTTTGTCTAAATCAGAAGAAAACAAATTAAGTGAGTATGATGTATATTTCATCTAGAGTCATAGTGTATATAGCAGATTAGACTTCTTATGAAAGTGAACTTTCATTTTTAGAAATGGTTTGCGTTTAGTGAATGAATAGGTTGTAGTTACTGTATTAGTCTCATTAAAATAGTTACCATCATTAAAACTGGGAACCTGAATAACCCCTTCCTGGTAGGAGAAGAAATGATAAACCATAACTAACTGCAAAGCTGAGCCAGTGTGCAGCACAGTAGTGAGAGATTATTCCTGAAAGATACCTACCAATAGTACAGAAGGCAGAAAAGCAATGCCTGGTTGAGAACCAGTTATTTTGCCTAGTGTTGTACCAAGCAGGTCTAGATTACCAACTTCATTCCTTACGGATCCCGAGAGAGTGAGATCGGTTGACTTCATTAGAACCAGATATTTTCTTTTGTGTGTTGGACAATGGTCATGACAGGATAATTTTGTAAGAACAAGATGTTCTCTTGCCATCAGTTAAAAGATTATCATAATAGATATTCAAATAGAACAACTTGGGACTCTGCTGCTGCTGCTACTGCTGCTAAGTCAGTTCAGTCGTGTCCAACTCTGTGTGACCCCACCAGGCTCCCCTGTCCCTGGGATTCTCCAGGCAAGAACACTGGAGTGGGTTGCCATTTCCTTCTCCAATGTGTGAAAGTAGAAAGTGAAAAGTGAAAGTGAAGTCTCTCAGTCGTGTCCAACCCTTAGTGACCCCACGGACTTCAGCCCACCAGGCTCCTCCTTCCATGGGATTTTCTAGGCAAGAGTACTGGAGTGGCTTGCCATTGCCTTCTCCGTGGGACTCTGCAGGTTCTAATAAAAGCACAAAAGTACTTTGCATTCACAGAAACAGCATTAGGTCCACTGTGTGTGGCATCTAGCACATTGTACAGGGTATCCGAGGATACCTTTAACTGAGTAGACCTCTATCTAATCCAAGGGGGCTTCCCAGGTGGCTCAGTAGTAAAGAATCCCCCCGCCAGTGCAGGAGACACGGTTTGATCCCTGTGTCGGGAAGATCCCCTGGAGAAAGAAACGGCAACCCACTCCAGTACTCTTGCCTGAGGAAATCCCATGGACAGAAGGGCCTGGTGAACTGTAGTCCATGGGGTCACAGGAGTCAGACATGACTTGGTGACTGAACAACAGAAGCGTCGATCAGAGAACTGTAGGCTGGTTTAACACACTAGTCAGAGGAGACGCAGAGATGACAGTTTTCTGGTCTTCAGTACGCTCAGAGTAGAATAGAGTTTTCTCTGGTTAATTTCTGTATTTTTCTAAACAAAATTGTCAGAGAAAGCAGGCTTATTTCACTTGTTCACTAAACAGATAACTTGCAGGTGTCTTTTATGTACTCAGCATCGTTCTGATGTCACAGGGTGCAAACATTTCAAAATCACTGCCCCTGCCCTCCAGGCTCAAGCTTGCAGTGCTCCTCTCCCCGTGGAGTAACTGCCTGTGAGTCATCCCTCCAGCATCAGGTCATGATGACCCCTGGGAAGCGTCCAACAGCACCGGCGTCCGTGGCGCTCTCCTTCCCTCTCTCCCCTTGTTCGTCAGCGTAGGATGTGATGATGTATGCCTTCCAAGGTGAAAAAGCATGATTTCTATCAACATTTGCCATATAATGGGGAGGATTGATATAATGATGTCCTTCACTAGCATACAGCACTCTGTGGCCCATCCTGCTCTGTGTGGCCCAGATACTCGTGAGCAATGGAAGGAGAGAGTCTCAAGAGAGTCTTTTTAAACATATTAGTGTGTATATGCATATATATATATATGCATATGGAACTTCTTTAAAAAGTCCAGCTTCTGTGCACCCGCCTGCATGCTCACCACTACAGGTCTAGTCCCCATTCTCACCACTGAGTTGACCCCTTCACCTCTTTGCCCTCCCCCACCTCCGTTTCAAGAGATTATCCTTTCTAAGCCTGGAATGACTACATCGTTCATACTTCTCTTGCCTTTGGAAAGAGGGCCAGGAAGAGAAGACTTTTGCTTCCCATGTTTTACCGCACTCTGAAGTTCAGTGCCTGTAGACCAAGCTTCCCTGTGATGGGGCGTTTTCATCCTGAACTGAAGAGCCAGAGACGTTGTCATGTCCCAGCAAGACACCTATAGTCTCTGTTCAGTGCTGCAGGTGATGGAAGTCCAGAAACACTGTGCTGTTGAAGTGTGCTATTGTCAGCTTATAGCGTTGATTCTGTTAATGGCATAGAATCATTTTCTGTCAGTCTCCTGGAGTTTGGTTAGGATTATGGCCATTGTCAACAGCAGTTCTTTGTTTTTTTTTTTTTTGTTTTGCATTTGATGACTATAAAGGGGAGGAGTGGTTCTTAGGCATTAGTGGCCTCCGAGTATAGTACAACCAAGGTTCCCCTCCTCTAGTGTGTCCTCCAGGTGTGGTATGAAAGGAATACTTTTAAACAAAGCCTCAGTCTTGAGGTTTTAATAATCTGTATTTTTCTTCTGTTGATTTAAAACGTATCTTGCTTTTTTCTTTAATAGTGGATAAGAGTTTGGAAGAAGACTCTTTAAGGAGGTAGGATTTTATGGATGTTTTCAATTATATGTTTAAGTAAGGGAACATGGAGAAGAGAAACTAATGTTTGTTGAGTGTTCTACTGTGGATTAGACACTGCATTACGTGCTTAACATCTGTGACCTCATAGAGTCATCACTGGAGAAGGCGATGGCACCCCACTCCAGTACTCTTGCCTGGAAAATCCCATGGCCGGAGGAGCCCGGTAGGCTGCAGTCCATGGGGTCGTGAAGAGTCAGACACGACTGAGCGACTTCACTTTCCCTTTTCACTTTCATGCTTTGGAGAAGGCAATGGCAACCCACTCCAGTGTTCTTGCCTGGAGAATTCCAGGGACGGGGGAGCCTGGTGGGCTGCCATCTATGGGGTCGCACAGAGTCGGGCACGACTGAAGCGGCTTAGCAGCAGCAGCAGACTCATCACAGCAGCTTTGTAAAGTAGCTGTATCCTACTTTTACTTAATTAGGTAACTGTGGTTTCAGGAGGTTAATGAATTGACCCTGGTTAAAATGAGTTGACCTATGATTTGACAATTGGCCTTCCTGGCTCCCATGTCCACTCCCGTGGCCCTCAGCAGAGACTGAGAAGTACCCACGTAGCATATAAGTTAAAGATATAAATTACTTCTTTGACTTGTATACATTTTAAGTTTCGACATTGTGGGGAAACTACCTGTACTCCCTCTTAGAGTAAAGGAGAGAAGTGGTGCCATCTCAATAAGTGGTGCTGACGGACCAAGACTCCCATTTTGGACGGACTCAGATTCGTCTCTGAACCTTGCACAAACACTAGAGAAGGAAAAGCCTATTCTTCCGCTTTAAGTCATCAGGTTTCTTCCAGTTTGGGCAAACAAGAATTATTTCAGTCCATCAATTGGATTTTCAGTTCAGCTCTTTTGGTGAAAACAAATGGGTTTTAGGCTCTGCTGATATGTTGGCTGTCACTCTGTTATGGAAACTAAGAATGAGTGTTAACTAGATATTTCATAGGTTGGGAAAGATGGAAGCAGAAATAGGTAACGACAAACTTTTTTGGCGACATCCCTGGGGGCGCAGTGGTTAAGATGGTTAGTAAGACATCTTCCAATGTAGGCACTGTGGGTTCAGTACTCGGTCGGGGAAGCTAAGATCTCACATGCCTCGGGGTCAGACAGCCAAAATATAAACTAGAAGCACCATTGGAACTCATTCAGTAAAGACTTTCAAAGAGGTCCACATCAACAAATCTTAAAAAAAAAATTTTTTTAAAGCTGTATAAAACGGGCCAAATTTTATTCAAATCAAGAAAGTTCATTTAATAAATAGACAAACTTTCACTTGTTGTTTTTTTTTTTTTCTTTTGTTCAAAGAAATGAACTCATTCATTTTTATTGTATGTTTTTTCTTTAAAGGTTTCCCAGCAAACCTGGCGTCGATTTAGGGCCTACATCAGACGATAAAGTCGTAGATTTTAAAACCAAGGTAAAGTGTTCGGTTGTGAAATTAGTTTTCCTGCTCCTAATTTAGTTTCGTGTAGTATTTACTCTTCTGATTAGACAGTGGAAGTGACAGATAGATTCAAGGGATTAGATTTGATAAACAGAGTACGTGAAGAACTATGGATGTAGATTTGTGACATTGTACAGGAGGCAGTGATCAAGACCATCCCGGAGAAAAAGAAATCAAAAAGGCAAAATGGTTGTCTGATTAGGCCTTCCAAATAGCTGAGAAAAGAAGAGAAGCCAAAAGCAAAGGAGAGAAGGAAAGATAGCATTTGTTTTTTTTTTTTTTAAAGGCATCTAGTTGGCTTTTAATACAAAATGAGTCAGAGAAACAAAGAAAGAAAATATACAAGTTATTGAACTAAACAACAACAACAACAACAAAAACCGACAAATACATTCAGTCACATTCCCTGTCTTCAGCCTGGATTAGGAAACAGGAAATGATGAACCAACCAATGTCTGTCCTTTTGAAGAAACCTTATTTTTAAAAAAAAAGAGGAAAAAAATAAAACAATCCCTAAAATCTGGCAGGTGGTTTTAAGAGGCCACTGGAAGCTTGCCTTAGTCATCCTGGTGAACTGGGACACTGGTGGTTTGGAACATGGCTACGTCCTCCTCATTTCTTGCTACTAGCAATCTTCATCTGAAGGGAGGATGCTGGCTTGGACATCATTTGATGCCACTTACGCTGTCTGAGGTCTCAGGGTCAAGCAGTCTTGTGGAGTCTTCCATTCCATATCTTCACTGAATCTCCCCCATATACAGTCTCTTGTCACTGGATGCTGAGAGAATGATGGGTTCATCGGGGTGGAAAGCCACTTCATTGATGGAGCCAGCGTGGCCCGGGAGCTTACACAAAATCCTCCTGCTTGTGGTATCCCAGACGTAAACAAACCTGTCAGCTGAGCCACCTGCTATCTTGCTTCCATCAGGTGACCAAGAACATCTCAGAAGATTCTTTTCAAAGTTGTGCACATTTCCTTGAAATATCTTCACACACCGCTCTTTGGGAGTAAATGGCCGGACATCCCAGACCCGCACTGTGTTGTCCATTGCATTGGACAAGAGGTAAGAGCCTTCAGAACTTAAACTCAGGCCAGTCACTGAATCTGCATGACCTCTCATTGTGTAGGTCAGTTTATTTTGGCTCAGGTCCCAGACCTTGATATCGTTGTCTATTCCACCAGAAATAATCTGATCACTTGTATCATTGAAAGTCACAGCTAAAACTTGGTAGGTGTTCTGAAATGTCTGGATGGCCGCTTTCTTGCGGATATCCCAAAGCTTAACTGTACTGTCCTCACTGCCAGTGCAAACAAGCTGGGGGCCCCTCCTGGCTGGGTAACAGGAATTCACAAAGGAAGTATGCCCCTTCAGTCTTTTTACCCTCTCGCCTGTTTCACTATCCCACGCTGCCACAGTTTTATCTGTGGATGCTGAGAAGAGCATACTGCCGTCTGTGTTATAATGAAGTTCCATCACTGCTCCACTGTGTCCCTTCAAGGTAGCATAGTTATCGCAGTCACCATAGACATTCCACAACAATGTCAGTCGGTCAAATCCTGCAGATGCTAAGGTGGATCCGTTGGGGTGAAACTTGCAGCAATACACTTCCCCTTCATGTCCTGAGAGAAGCATGATTGGGGCTTGAAGGGAGGAACATCTTGGAGGACCCGCTTGCAGCAAAGCTCCCGGCGCTGCCTGCTGCTGCCCGGCTCCAGGGCCCGACCCTGCCGCTCCCAACAGTAATTCATGTCGCTGCCGCTTGACTGGGACCAGTGGCAACTCTGGGCCCTTACACTTCTGCTGTTCTATCATGGTGGCAGCCACTCTCCTCAGACCGCCACTGACCGCGCCGACACCCTCTGAAAGATAGCATTTGAATGCAGAGTTCCAAAGAAGAGCAAGGAGAGGTAAGAAAGCCTTTCTCAGTGATGAAAGACTAGAGATCTCTTCAAGAAAATGAGAGATACCCTGGGAACCTTTCATGCAAAGATGGGCACCATAAAGGACGAAATGGTGGGGACCTAACCGAAGCAGACTACATTAAGATGAGGTGGCAAGAATACACAGAACTCTGCAAAACAGATCCTCATGACGCAGATAACCAGGATGGTGTGATCCCTCACTTGGAGCCAAACATCCTGGAATGCGAAGTCAAGTGGGCCTTAGGAAGCATCACTACAAACAAAGCTAGTGGAGGTGATGGAGTGGCAGCTGATGCTGTGAAAGGCTGCACTCAGTATGCCAGTAAATCTGGATAACTCAGCAGTGGCCCCAGGACTGAAAAGGTCAGTTTTCATTCCAATCCCAACAAAAGGCAATGCCAAAGAATGTTCAAACTACCGCATAATTGCACTCATCTCAAATGCTAGCAAAATAATGTTCAAAATTCCCTGAGCCAGGCTTCAAGGGTACGTGAACCATGAAAGTCCAGATGTTCAAGCTGGATTTAGAAAAGGCAGAGGAACCAGAGATCAAATTGCCAGCATCCTCTGGATGGTAGAAAAAGCAAGCGAGTTCCAGAAAAGTATGTACGTATGCTTTATTGACTGTGCCAAACCATTTGACTCTGTGGATCACAACAAACTGTAGAAAGTTCTTCAAGAGATGGGAATACCAGACCACCTGACCCGCCTCCTGAGAAATCTGTATACAGGACAAGAAGCAACAGTTAGAACTGGGCACAGAGCAACAGCCTGGCTCCCAATCAGGAAAGGAGCACAGCAAGGATGGAAATTGTCCCCCTGTTTATTTAACTTATATGCAGAGTACATCATGCGAAATGCCGGGCTGGATGAAGCACAAGCTGGAATCAAGATAGCGAGAAGAAATATCAATAAACTCAGATACGCAGTTGACACCACCGTGATGGCAGAAATTGAAGAGGAACTAAAGAGCCTCGTGACGAAAGTGAAAGAGCAGAGTGAAAAAGTTGACTTATAACTCAGCATTCAGAAAACTAAGATCATGGCATCTGGTCCCATCACTTCGTGGCAAAGAGACGGGGAAAGAATGGGAACAGTGACCCAGACTATTTTTTTGGGCTTCAAAATCACCGCAGATGGTGACTGCACCCATGAAATTAAAAGACGCTTGCTCCTTGGATGAGAAGCTATGACCAACCTAGACAGCATATTGAGAAGCAGGGACATTACGTTGCCAGCAAAGTTCTGCCTCATCTAAGCTATCGCTGTCCAGTCGTCATGTTCGGATGCGAGAGTTGGCTATAAAGAAGGCTGAGTGCCGAAGAATTGATGCTTTTGAACTGTGGTGTTGGAGAAGACTGTCGAGAGTCCCTTGGACTGCAAGGAGATCCAACCAGTAAATCCGAAAGGAAATCAGCCCTAAATATTCATTGCAAGGACTGATGCTGAAGCTGAAGCTCCAATACTTTGGCCATCTGATGCGAAGAACCGACTCATTGGAAAATACCGATTCTGGGAAAGTTTGAATGCGGGAGGAGAAGGGGACAACAGAGGATGAGATGGTTGGAAGGCATCACCGACTCAATGGACATGAGTTTGTAAAACCTCCAGGAGTTGGTGATGGACAGGGAAGCCTGTCGTGTTGCAGTCCATGGGGTCGCAAAGAGTCGCATACAGCTGAGCAACTGAACTGAACTGATGTTGATATTTTCATAAAATTTGAAGAACATGCAGATGCATGAAAATATATTAATAAAATCGTATGAAACAGAGGTTTTGCTCATCGTATGTCCTTAAGAATACTGATATATTACTGATCTCTCGTATATAAATTCTAAATATGTGTTTCTCCACACACCTTATGATAATACTTATGTTTTCCTTCTGTAAAGTTTGTTCTTGACTAGGAATATCTCACTTTTTACTTTCTTCTTCCTCCTCTACCTTTTCTTTTCTTTTTTTTTTTTAATATTTACTGTTAACCTAATTTTTCCTTGCAGAACACATTTCTTCAGGGTCTGTTCTTTCAGTCCATCTCTCTCTGCCTCTCTTGTGAACAGTCTGCTTATGGCTTTCTGTTTAGAGTGTTTGTGGCTTTCATTCATGATCCTTGCCCTGCTGCTTTAACCTTGTTTTTTTTTCCCGTTTCTTAGAAGCAACTGAATATTTTTCCCTGTTTCATTTGTCCCTAGCTGTTTGACAAACAGAATAGAAGTAGTTTATCCTGTTTGCAGTTCTAGCCCATCTAAATAAGGTTCTGCTAAAACCTAAACTTTCATATTTTCCCTTCCCAGGTGATAATTCATATACATATTAATTGTGGAAGCAAATTTCAAAATGTAGCAATTCAAATGTCTTAGTTTTTCAGTAGTGCTCAAACTACCGTGGATAAATTATTACTCTAGAACATTTTGGTAGAGAAAGTAATCTAGCGGGTGTCATAGTATTTGCATAGCAGTCAATTAGGGGTAAGGAGAGGAACATCAGGGGCTTCTGATGTCATCTGTCATAATCCTTTCCCCGTGAGAAGGTCAGTCAGTGGCAGAACTGGGATTTGAATCCACATCTGAATGACTCCAGAGCCTGTGCTCTTTGTGTTAGATCCTAGAAGAATGGGGGCTGTTATAATTCTTTTATTCAGGTTGATACTTGTTATAGTCTTCAAGCTCTTACTTTCTTCTCCAGCATGTCGTGAAATCAAAGTTAACAAAGCCAGTGAAGCCTTCTCAGCAATCGAAGAGAATCAGTAAGTCATTTGAAGACTGTCCTCCTGGTGTTCTTCCCTGATTTGAAATGACACGTGTTCTCATGTACTCTCTCCTGTTTTCACGGTAGTAGAAGCAAAATGTGGCATTTTGAGACCGGAGAGTACAACTTTCTCTGGGGACAATAATTCCGATAGTAACATTGAAGATGTGGTTGAAACATTTCTCAACCATCACCCTGGTTTGAGGGCATCTGTCATCTTGCCTTCCCATCGCCTGAGCCTGTTCCAAAACTTCTCAAGTCTGTAGCAGGCCTCGGTCGTATAAAGGTACGTTGTTCTGTTTGTAACTGTTCTTTCCCTGTACTTTTTCACATACCATTCCCCTGATCCTTATGATGACAAAAAGGATCCCACCACAGAAACAGAAGCCCTCAAAGTCACGATACGAAGTGGTGTGATAATAAGAGCCACACATGTGTGTGATTCAGATTTATAAATATTGGCATACTAAGTATGCCGTTCTGAAAGAAAAGAGTTACAAAGCACTGAGGAAAAACAACTAGATGAATATGAAGATGGGGAGGAGGATGAAGGGGAAGAATTCCTTTAAGAAGGACAAGATGAATATAAGACGGAATGAGGGTGACGATGAGGCAGATTATTATACAAACACAACAGAAATAGTAGGGGTAAATCAGACCAGGAACTCTATATTATACATATGCGAGACATTATTTCAGTTCAACTTAAGAGAAAGTGAGGTCATGACAAAACAATGCTCATACTCTTTTGAATGACATAGCCGATTTTTATTAAGAACTGAAAGGAAGTGTGTTCCTTATTTTTTTTGGTGGCTGTTTTTGACGTTGGTGGTGGTTCTTGATTTTTCCTTCAGTTGACGTGTAGTCAGTTTGAAATACTGTGTAAGTTTCAGGTGTACAGCAACGTGATTTGTTTATACTTGTGTATGTATATATGTTTTTTGAACATAGTTCCCTCTGGATGTTCATTTAAATTTGAAGTGATTTCTCGTTTTAAAGAAATTCTCACTTTGAAATTAATGAAGCGATGTCTTCTATTTAATCTAGCCAAACTTTCGTTTAGAGGCAATTCAAGATGAGCCCTGTTTTAGGCCTTAGGAGATGTATTATGAATTAAGAAGTTTTGGTCCTTCTGTTTCTTGTGGTTTCTAACTTCGGTTCAGTTCAGTCGCTCAGTCTTGTCTGACGCTGAATACTTAATGTAGTTCTCTAATTTATCTGACTGTTTGCTATAATCTTGGTGGGTGTTTTAGATCTTTCTGAAGATAAAGAGGGAATAAATAAGCATTTTATCTATTCTTTTCACTAAAATTATAATTTATCATTTTATAAATGAGATTCTTAATCTCTCTTCATTAAATGAGAAAATTTTTGGCTGCAACAATCTGAAAGAAAAAATGTAGAACTATATTCTTTCCTCTGGAGAGATTCTGATTTCTTTTTTCCGAATGTCAGCAAATAATGGGTAATTACATACATTAAATGAATGAAATCATGATTTATGCTTTTTTTCTTATATAGACTACTTGCTATTATAAAATTATAAGAGAAGAAAAAATACCACCATAGTTTATAAAATTATCTGTGGAAGACATTTTTTCTTTTAAAAATATCTCTAGCAGCATGTACATTCTATGTTATTTTTAAGAAACTTTATTAATTGCAGTGTTTATAGGTGTTAAATTACCATGTCAATTCTTTGTTATGCATGTGAAACTAACATGTAAGTTCTTCCATATCGAAAAGTTAGTCATTGTGGTTACTTGATTTTTTTAGTTTGTTTTTTCTTTCCCGATGTGAATACTGAGTCCTGCTTGATCATCATAAATGTATTTGAAAACTTTTAAATCTTCACCTTGGATAATCATAGTTTTACTCCTTTGTTTATATCTACATCATTCTTTTCATCTTTACCTGCCATTCCAGAAGACATAGATAAGAAATTAGAGTCGTTAGTGTGCTGTTTACAGGGAAAGAAGCAGTAAACCATGTGCATGTTCAAATAGGGCTGTAGAAAATGTATTCTTGATTGAAGGATAATTGCTTTCCAGAATTTTGTTGTTTTCTGTCAGACATCAACAAGAATCAGTCATAGGTTCACCCATGTGCCCTCCCTCCCAACCCACCTCCAATCTCCCTCTCCATCCCAGCCTTCTAGATTGTTGCAGAGCCCCTCTTTGAGTTCCCTGAGTGATCGAGCAAATTCCCCTTGGCTATCTGTTTTACATATGGAATTGTAAGTTTCCATGTTACTCTTTCCATCCATCTCAACCTCTCCCCTCTCCCCCTTCCCCCGTGTCTCTAAGTCTGTTCTGTCTGTCTGTGTCTCCATTGCTGCCCTGCAAATAAATTCGTCAGTAGCATCTTTCTAGATTCCATACATATGCGTTAGTATATGATATTTATATTTCTCTTTCTGACTGACTTCAGTATGTATGATAGGCTCTAGGTTCATCCACCACATTAGAACGGACTCAGATGCGTTCCTTTTTACAGCTGAGTCGTGTTCCTTTGTATATATGTACCACCCATCTTCACCCATTCATCGGTTCGATGGCCATCTAGGGTGCTTCCATGTCCTAGCTATCATAAATAGCCCTGCAGTGAGCATCGGGGTGCATGTGTCTTTTTCCATTTTGGTTTCCTCAGGGTATACTCCTAGGAGTGGGATTGCTGGGTCATATGGCGGTTTTATTCCTAGTTTCTTAAGGAATCCGCATACCGTCTTCCATAGTGGTTGTATCAATTTACCTTCCCACCAGCCGTGCAAGAGTGTTCCCTTTCCCCCACACCCTCTCCAGCATTCATTGGTTGTAGACTTTTTGATGATGGCCATTCTGACTGGGGTGAGGTGGCACCTCGTTGTGGCTGAGCGGTAAAGAATCTGCCTTCAGTGGGAGGCCTGGGTTTGATCCCTGAGTCGGGAAGGAGGGCATGGCAACCCACTCCAGTATTCTTGCCTGGAGACTCCAATGGACAGGGGAGCCTGGCAGGCTTCAGTCCGTAGGGTCACACAGAGTCGGACACGACTGAAGCGAGTAAGCAGCAGCAGCAGTAGCAGACTTTTGGATGATGGCCATTCTGACTGGTGTGAGGTAGTACCTCGTTGTAGTTTTGGTTTTCATTTCAATTGTGGTTTTTTACCACATTGACGTTGACCAGATAGTGCTTGGAGCTTGAGGGTATGACCACATTTGGGTTGTCTGGTTGATCTGCAAGGAACATTTCAGGAGAAGCAAAAGCATGGGAAATAGTAATGAATATGTGGGACTGTAATAACAGCAGTTAGCTTTAGTGATGTTTTAGTAAGTGCAAACCATTTTGGACAGCTTAAGTAGCAGGTGCAGAGTACCTTAATGGCAGCTGTACTTGAAGTAACATAAAGTAACGGTGCCCTGTTTGAAGGAGGCAGCTATGGAAGGAGATAACAAGGGCCTGATCTCTTAGATGCGGCAGCCACTGCTTGGTGATGCAGCACCGTGTTTGAATTCAGCATCCCGGTTCTGTCACACAGCAACTGTGGGATCTTGGCAAAACCTGTGTTAACCGGGTTAAAAGTAGGGTTGCTGCTGCTGCTGCTAAGTCACTTCAGTCGTGTCCGACTGTGCGTGACCCCATAGACGGAAGCCCACCAGGCTCCCCCGTCCCTGGGGTTCTCCAGGCAAGAACACTGGAGTGGGTTGCCATTTCCTTCTCCAAAAGTAGGGTACTTTCTTCAAAAGGGATTAGGAACTCTTCATGCAACTCATGGTTATCGTTCATTCTAGCGGAGTGTCTCTGAGGCCCTTCCACAGAAGTATGTGGATCATTTACCTGGAACTGCTGGTCAGAGAGGACAAAAGACATTAAATGCACAAGTAGAAGGTAAGAACTGTGTTTTACAGAAAAATCATTTGACAGAACGTTGATTGAAAATGGGAATGCTGATATATTCTAATAGGCAAAGAAAATCACCTGTTGGATGGGTAGTGAGAAAAAAGACGAGAAAAAGAGGGCAAGTATGCATCTTATCAGGTGTCTACCACAGATTACATTGAGAATCCAGTTTAAGGAGCTAAATTATTAGTTCTTAGACTTACTTTGCAGTCCAGTGCTTAAGACTTTGTCCGGTTAAGACTCTCCAGTGCAGGTGGTGCAGTTTCGATCCCTGCTCAGGGAATTAAGATTCCATGTGACACATGACCGAAAGCAAATTATTAGTTCTGTTTCAAGATACTCTGCAACCTCAGGGAGGTCAAGAAATAAGAGGCGAGAGGGAACGAAGGATGAGAGAGGCAGAGGGTACAGGGAGGGAATGAAGAAAAGGAAGCACAAGTCTGTGGGGGAAGGGGGCAATAAGTAATGAAGGTCTTTAGATAAAGGGAGAGTATTTGACATGGACGATGAATTTGAAGTGAGCTTCTGGCACCAAAACTTGTCAGAGAAGAAGAGCAAAGTTCTCCCCTCTTCCTGTTTTGCTCATTATTAGGAAGACATTCAGAACTGCGGTCCCCGGGCGTGCAGAGCGGTGTGTCATCCTCTGGGGGAGCGTGGGCATAGGTGCTCAGCTGTAAATGTGTGCAAGTTGGTGTCATATGAAGTGTTGCCGCTTTCCAGGATAGTGTCACATGGGACAAAACAAGAGAACTGGAAAGAAGGAGAGAGCAGGGGGCGTGATGGGGAGACCAAGGAACCTAGAGCCTCATAGAGAGTCCACTGGAAGGTTTCCAACTTCTAATGCCATTTCAGTTTGGGGGGGATGTGTTCGCGTGAGGAAACGGAGGCTGAGATTTCAGGAGAATGAATTAAGTGGAAGTCATGTAGAAACAGACTCCCTGTAGACCAGCGTTTCTCAAATTTTAATTAGTCACTTGGGGACCATGTGTGAAGCACATGCTGAGCAGGAGGTCTGAGATTCTGTGTTTCTAACAAGCTCTCCGGGTAGCAAGGGTGTAGCCTTGCATACAGAAAAATCTGGAAGAAGAGCATTGGATAGGGCAGGACCTAACAGGATCAAGGCAAAGCATTATTTTCTGTTTCTTTCTGAGCATGTTTATAGCCAGAGGGAAGCAAAGAGTTTAAGTAGCAGTTATAGGTGTAAGAGGGAGAAAGAAATGGCAGGGATGATCCATGGAAAGGATGTCAAGGGGGAAGATTTAAGTCCATGGGTCCAGAGATGACCATTCAGAGAGGAGCGAATCTAGTGGAAGGACACAGGGAGGGAGAGGAAGGCCTCAGGGAGGCGAGTGTGGAGTTGATGAGGACACTTGAGAGAACTCTTTCTAGATGACTTCAGTGTGCGTACCCTGAAAAGAGATAAGACCATTATTGCCCCCAGAGAATCCTGGAGGTGGGACGGGGTGCCAGAAGTGGGGGAAACCGCAGCCCCTCCGAGTAATTCATATATGTTGTACCGGTATCTGTTGTTCAAATTAGATTAATTTGAAAAAGGAGGCATTGACTTTTTTTTAAGATAGCTGATGTTTTGAAAGTTGTTTCATAGAAATCCTCTGAAGCGTTCGCATGATGTACCAAAGCAAACTAAAATTTAAAGCCAAACAGATCAACAGGGTTCATTCCCTAAATGCTAGAAATACTTTTAATAAATACTACACTGACTCTGAAACATGCAAGCTTTTTAATTTCTAATAATTGTGTAGCAATTAAATGTACTATTTCCTTTTTGATGATTGTATTTCCATATTGAGAATTTATTTTACATTATTTCCTAGATGTGTCTTATATACCTTCTTGCATGAGTGGATTGAGAAACTTTGAGATGGCTAGACTAGAGGAGCCAAGACATGTAGGCATACCAGTAGCCCACAAGGATATGGGGGGAAAAATGAATATTTTTATGAGCCAGTTTTCTACAAGTGCGTATTTAGGCTAATCAGTTCATTAGTTTGTCTTTGATGAGAAATGAATTATACATGCTGGTGAACTGTCATCCCCACTGTGTACTTCTTAAATGACTGGACAGGTTGAAGAACATGATAAATACTTATCGTATAATGGTGGAAATGATAACCTGCTGTGTTGCATTCAAGATGTGCTGTTGCATTTTAACCATCAGCTTTCACGTTTATCTTCTTGGGTTCATGATTTGCTCCCCGGATTAAGATCCATTTTCTCCTCATCAGTCAGCATGTTCACACTGGTCTATGTGCTGCTGCTGCTGCTGCTGCTGCTAAGTCACTTCAGTCGTGTCCGACTCTGTGTGACCCCATAGACGGAAGCCCATCAGGCTCCCCCGTCTCTGGGATTCTCCAGGCAAGAACACTGGAGTGGGTTGCCATTGTTTTATAAAGCCATTGCAAACGTAATGTTACTTTTGAAATCTTAACAGCATGTTTTGGTGAACCTGTATTCCAATTTTTTCTTCACTGTCTTTAGTGGATTCCTATGTCTGTCTTACCAGTGTCCTAAGATCCCCCTAAAAACAAGACACTAAAACTGAATGTATTCAGTGCCAAGGCTGGGTTGAGGATTCTGTTCGGTACTAACTCTGCACGAATGTACAGCTGGCTTTCATATTTACGTGTAATTAAATCTGTGTCCCTTTTGCCTTTTAGATTCTCCTGGGAAATATCCTAACGTGAAGGTAAAAACGTTTATGATTTTATCTTGAATTCTGAACTGTGGATTGTCTCATATGTCCATCATTTAGTAATCAACTTGTTTCCAAACCCCATTCAGCCAGCAGTCAGAATGAGAGATTCTGTTCCTAATAGAACAGTCAGAATGAAGGATTTACAAGCATCCAGTTCAGGCAAATTTTGCAGGACACAGTTAACTCTGGAAAAAGGGACACTGAAATATTTGAAATGCTCGGTCTTCATACTTCTAACGTTTTCTTTGCAAATTTAATTGAAGAACTGGACATACATAAGGCAAATGTTACTGTTGATACCTGTGTTTTGAAACAAAAGATATTTACAAGCATAAGAGCAAGAAATTTTTACATTGTAAGCTTCAACGCAAGATGTTTCTGTATATATTTCGACACTCTGAAGTTCTGAGTTTGGAATCTGTGTAATTCTTAGGAAATCTCAGAGATTAAATTTTAGACTCAAAGTTTTTTCCAAGCCCAAAATGCTCGTTTGAACTCTTAGCTTTCCCTAAGTAAAACTTCACTTGCTAATATGTCAGTTGTATTTCAGCTTGTAATTATTTCGTTATAATGTTGTCACACAGATGACTGTAGGCCAATCAGATGTTTTCATTAGCAGACTGTGTGTGTTTGTGTGTGTGTGAGGTTGTGGTGTCTTTGATTATTAGAAGTAGGGGAAGTAATCATACTTTAATGACTATTTGATAGGCATAATCTTTGGAAACAGTGATTCTGAAAGCTGTTGGCTTTAGGATCATATTCTACTTCGGAAAATTATTGAGAATTTCAAGGAATTTTGTTTATGTCTATTGATGTTTACTCTATGGGAGGTCAGTTGAGTTCAGTTGCTCAGTCATATCCGACTCTGCGACCCCATGGCCTGCAGCAAACCAGGCCTCGCTGTTCCTCAGAACGCCCGGACTTTACTCAGACTCAAGTCCATCGAGTAGGTAATGCCATCCAACCATCTCATCCTCTGTCTTCCCCTTCTCCTCCCACCTTCAGTCTTTGCCAGCATCAGGGTCTTTTCCAGTGAGTCAGTTCTTCACATCAGGTGCCCAAAGTATTGGAGTTTCAGCTTCAGCATCAGTCCTTTCAAAGACTATTCACGACTGAATTCCCTTAGGATGGACTGGTTGGATCTCCTTGCAGTCCAAGGGACTCTCAAGAGTCTTCTCCCAACACTACAGTTCAATAGCAGCAATTCTTCGGTGTGCAGCTTTCTGTACAGTCCAACTCTCACAGCCGTACATGACCACTGGAAAAACCATAGCTTTGACGAGACAGATCGATGTTGGCAAAGTAATGTCTCTGCTTTTGAATATGCTGTCAAGGTTAGTCATAGCTTTTCGTCTTTTAGTTTCATGGGTGCAGTCACCATCTGCAGTGATTTTGGAGCCCCCCAAAATAAAGTCTGTCACTGTTTCCATTCTTTCCCCACCTATTTGCCATGAAGGGATGGGACCGGATGCCATGATCTTCGTTAGAACATTCAAAACCAACTTTTTGACTCTCCTCTTTCACTTTCATCCAAAGACTCTTTAGTTCTTCTTCAATTTATACCATAAGGGTGGTGTCATCAGCATATCTGTGGTTATTGATGTTTCTCCCGGCTATCTTGATTTGAGCTTGTGCTTCATCCAGCCCAGCATTTTGCATGATGTACTGTGCGTGTCAGTTAAATAAGCAGGGTGACAATATACAGCCTTGATGTACTCCTTCCCCTATTTGGAATCAGTCTGTTGTTCCATGTCCAGTTCTAACTGTTGCCTCTTGACCTGCATACAGATTTCTCAGGAGGCAGGTCAGGTGGTCTGGTATTCCCATCTCTTTCAGAATTTCCCAGCTTGTTGTGATCCACACAATTAAAAGCTTGGGGGTGATCAATAAAGCAGAAGTCGATGTTTTTCTGGAACTCTCTTGGTTTTTCGATGATCCAGTGGATGTTGGCAATTTGATCTCTGGTTCCTCTGCCTTTTCTAAATCCAGCTGGAATATCTGGAAGTTCACATTTCATATACTGTTGAGGCCTGGCCTGGAGAATTTTGAGTACTACTTTGGTAGCCTGTGAAATGAGTGCAATTGTGCGGTAGTTTGAACATTCTTTGGCATTGCCTTTCGTTGGGATTGGAATGAAAACTGACCATTTCCAGTCCTGTGGCCACTGGTGAGTTTTCCAGATTTGCTGGCATGTCGAGTGCAGCACTTTCACAGCATCATCTTTCAGGATTTGAAATAGCTCAGCTGCAATTCCGTCACCTCCACTAGCTTTGTTCATCGTGATGCTTCCTAAGGCCTACTTAACTTCACATTCCGGGATGACTGGCTCTAAGTGAGGGATCACACCATCGTGCTTATCTGGATCATGAAGATCTTTTCTGTAGAGTTTTTCTGTGTGTGTTCTTACCACCTCTTCTTAATATCTTCCTCATCTGTTAGGTCCATACCACTTGTGTCCTTTATTGTGCCCATTTTTGCATGAAATGTTCCCTTAGTATCTCTTACTTTCTTGAGGAGAACTCTAGTCTTTCCCATTCTATTATTTTCCTCTATTGCTTTGCACTGATCCCTGAGAAAGGCTTTCTTATCTCTCCTTGCTGTTCTGTGGAACTCTGCATTCAAATGGGTGTATCTTTCCTTTTCTCCCTTGCCCTTAGCATCTCTTGTTTTCTCAGCTATTGGTAAGGCCTCCTCAGACAACCGTTTTGCCTTTTTGCATTTCTTTTTCTCTGGGATGGTCTTGATCAATGCCTCCTGTACAATGTCACGAACCTCCGCCCATGGTTATTCAGGCACTCTATCAAATCTAATCCCTTGAATCTATTTGTCACGTCCACTGTATAATCCTAAGCGATTTGATTTAGGTCATACATGAATGGTCTAGTGGTTTTCCCTACTTTCTTCGATTTCAGTCAGCATTTGGCAATAAGGAGTTCATGATCTGAGCCACGGTCAGCTCCTGGTCTTGTTTTTGCTGACTGTATAGAGATTCTGCATCTTTGGCTGCAGAGAATAGAATCAGTCTGATTTCGTCATTGAGCATCTGGTGATGTCCATGTGTAGAGTCTCCTCTTGTGTTGTTAGAAGAGGGTGTTTGCTGTGACCAGTGCGTTCTCTTGGCAAAGCTCTGTTCGCCTTTGTCCTGCTTCATTCTGTACTCCAAGGCCAAATTTGCCCGTTACTCCAGGTATCTCCTGACTTCCTCTTTTTGCATTCCAGTCCCCTATAATGAAAAGAACGTCTTTTTTGGGTGTTAGTGCTAGAAGGTCTTGTCGGTCATCATAGAATCATTCAACTTTAGCGTCTACAGCGTAACTGGTCGGGGCATAGACTTGAATGACTGTGATACTGAATGGTTTGCCATGGAAACGAACAGAGATCATTGTGTCATTTCTGAGATTGCATCCAGGTACTGCATTTGGGACTCTTGTTGACTGTGATGGCTACACCATTTCCTCTAAGGGATTCTTTCCCACAGTAGTAGATACAATGGTCATCTGAGTTAAATTCGCCCCTTCCAGTCCATTTGGGGGCTTCCCTGGTAGCTCAGTCGGTAAAGAAGCTACCTGCAGTGCAGGAGACCCGGGTTCGAGGCCTGAGTCAGGAAGATCTCCTGGGGAAGGAAATGGCAACCCACTCCAGCATTCTTGCTAGGGAAATCCTGTCGCCAGAGGAGTCTGGTGAGCTCCAAATAGCCCAGGGGTCAGAAGCGTCGGACACGACTTACGGGCTAAACCACAAACCAGTCCATTTTAGTTCACTGAGTCGCAAAATGTCGATGTTCACTCTTGCCATCTCCTGTTTGCCCACTTCCAATTTGCCTTGATTCATGGACCTAACATTCCAGGTTCCCATGTAGTATTGCTCTTTACAGCCTTGGACTTGACTCCTATCACCAGTCACATCCACAGCTAGGTGTTGTTTTTGCTTTGGCTCCTTCTCTTCATTCTTTCTGGAGCTATTTCTCCACAGATCTCTAGTAGCATATTGGACACCTACTGACCTGGGGAGTTCATCTTTTAGTGAGTGTCCTATCTTTTTGCCGTTCATGGTGTTCTCAAGGCAAGAATACTGAAGTGGTTTGCCATTTCCCTCTCCAGTGGACCATGTTTTGTCAGAACGTTCCAACATGACCCGTCTGTCTTGGGTGGCCCTTCACGGCATGGCTCGCTCAGAGTTTCATTGAGTTAGACAAGGCTGTGGTCCATGTGATCAGTTTGGCTAGTTTTCCTTGGTTGTGGTTTTCAGTCTGTCTGCCCTCTGATGAAGGATAAGAGGCCTATGGAAACTTCCTGATGGGAGAGACTGACTGAGGGCGATGGGCGAGGCCATGCTCAGTAAATCTTTCATGCAATTGTCTGTGAATGGGTGGGTCTGTGTTCCCTCCCTGTTTGACCTGAAGCCAAACTCTGGTGGAGATCCTGAAGATAAGGGCACCTCCTCCAACAGGTCCCATGCTTGCACTGCTGCACTCAGTGCCCCTGACCTTGAGGCAGGCCACCTCCAACCCTCGCCTCCGCCAGAGACTCCTGGAAAATAAAACTGAAAAACGTAAAAATACAGGCACACACAATCATAGTGGCTAATTCCATTAGTCATTAGAGTTCTGATATCACATATCCTGTCTCTGGAGAAGTCGTGTGTGCACTCAGAACATAATTGAGCACGGAAGTAACGTTTAGAGTTGTTGTGAAAATAGTTTTGACCTCTTGGACCCCCTGGCTTAGTGGGTCTCTGGACTTCAGGAATTCTCAGGGCACACTACAGAACCACCGTGTTAAACCATTGGCATGGTTGGATGCGAAATGATAAAGGGGCCCTTGTGTTGACATGGGGCTTAAAGTTTCACTTTTACATTTCTTGCTTGTTTCTTTGGTTTCTCTTAAGAAATTTAGACCTGACAGTTCCTTTTTTTTTTAAAGCAAATATGTCTGTGTTGCGTTCATTCTTGCCTCATGGTGCTCTGTGCTCTTTGGATCCAGTGTGGTCCTAGACTTATCCTTTTGATACTGTTCATGGGGTTCTCAAGGCAAGTATACTGAAGTGGTTTGCCATTCCCTTCTCCAGGAGATCAATCCTGGGTGTTCACTGGAAGGACTGATGCTAAAGCTGAAACTCCAATACTTTGGCCACCTCATGTGATGAGTTGACTCATTGGAAAAGACTCTGATGCTGGGAGGGATTGGGGGCGGGAGGAGACGGGGATGACAGAGAATGAGATGGCTGGATGGCATCACCACCTCGATGGACATGAGTTTGAGTGAACTCCGGGAGTTGGTGATGGACAAGGAGGCCCGGCGTGCTGTGATTCATGGGGTCGCAGAGAGTCGGACACGACTGAGCGATGGAATGGAACGGAATGGAGACTTATCCTATTTCCACGTGGAAACAATCATTTCTTATATAAGTTTATGATGTCTGTCCAGGGCTTAAAAAATCAGTTCTGGAGATAGTGATAATTTGAGGAAAGACCACCTCATTGTAATTGAAGAAGTTGTCGTTGGTGGTGGTGTTCAGTTGCTAAGTCAGGTCCGACTCTTTGTGAGCCCATGGACTGCAGCACGCTCGGCCTCCCTGTGCCTCACCATCTCCCAGAGTTTGCCCGAGTTCACATCCATTGCATCAGCGATGCTCTCCCACCATCTCATCCTCTGCTGTCCCCTTCTCCGCCTGCCCTCAATCTTTCCCAGCATCAGGGTCTTTTCCAGTGAGTCGGGTCTTCATATCAGGCGCCCAAAGTACTGGAGCTTTAGGTTTAGCATCAGTCCTTCCAGTGAACATTCAAAGTTGATTTTTCCCTTAGGACTGACTGGCTTGATCCCTTTGCTGTCCAAGGGACTCTCAGATGTCTTCTCCAGCACCACTCTTTGAAAGCATCAATTCTTTGGTGCTCAGCCTTCTTTATGGTCCAACTCTCACTTCCGTACGTGAAAAAACCATGGCTTGGGCTGTATGGGCCTTTGTCAACAACGTGATATCTTTGCTTTTTAATGTTGTCTAGGTTTGTAACATTAATTAAAGTAGTAGCATTCGTTAAAAGTGTTTTTAAAACCAAGGTCTCTAGAACACACAGTATTATAAGGCATAATTAAGTGTAAAATAAGGTAGATATAAATTTTCTGAATAATATATTTGTATGTTGAAACAATAATTATTGGAAAAGTTCTTATGGAATACAGAATATGTAACAGAAATGGAGTGAATCAAAATCAGTAATACTAGAAAATCGAAAAGTAGAAGAAATGAGACACACTAGTTTACATCTCTTCATGACTGACAGTGACATGTGAGATACTGTAAGCTGTGAAAGACTAGTGAGTTACAGGGGAGAGGAGGACATGGAGCTGATTCTCTGAAGAAAGACTTTGTGCAAGTTAGCCAGAGTTGTATTCTTACTCACATTCTAATAAATGGAGACTTTGTTTTCACATTTTTCGGCTTGGGCTTCTACTGCTTTGAGCCTCAGTAATGAGGCTTGTCAGAGAGCTGGGCATTTGAAAGTTGATGATCTGTGTCCATTGATGTCACAATCAATGACCAAAAATCAGTTAACATCTACAGAATTGGGACAGATGACCGTACTAGATAAAAGTAAAGAGGAATATTGCGGCGGTGTTTCTGGTAGGGAATTCCATGCTCCATAACCTGTGCCAGTCTCAACTGCCAGAAAACAGAGAAAGCAAAGAAGGTAATGCAGAAGCCCAGAGCACTCAGGTGTGGGCCGCCTGGGCACGGCCTTACCATCATTCTGACGGTTCCAAATTTGAGATTTTGTGGCAAAATCTACCTTGTGCTGACTCCTGTCATGCAACCTACAGCCAATGCCAATAAATACCTCCTAGCAAGATGTCTGCATTCTCCCTCTGAAACAGAGGTCTCCTGCATTGCAGGCAGATTCTTTACCAAGTGAGCTATCAGTTCAGTTCAGTTCAGTTGCTCAGTCATGTCCAACTCTTTGCGACCCCATGAATCATAGCACACCAGGCCTCCCTGTCCATCACCAACTCCCGGAGTTCACTCAAACTCATGTCCACAGAGTCGGTGATGCCATCCAGCCATCTCCTTCTCTGTCGTCCCTTCTCCTCCCGCCCCCAATCCCTCCCAGCATCAGAGTCTTTTCCAGTGAGTCAGCTTGTTGCATGAGGTGGCCAAAGTATTGGAGTTTCTGCATCTGGTCTTTTTATTTTTTGAGAAATAACGTTTTAAGGTTCAGAAATTATTATTTATAGTTATAGCTAGACATGGAATAATGCTGTAGATTCATTCGCCATCATGTTACTTAAAACGACTTTTCAATATTACTTTCTCAGCATATTTTGGAAGAGCAGTGTTGAAGCCAGATTTCCTGGGTTTTGAATTCTGGGTCTGTTGGTGATGTGCTGTGTGGGCTTGGGCGAGTTCCTCAGCCTTTCTGTGCTCCATCTCTTCTTAAACCTATCTCCCAGAATGACTGTGAGGATTAAAATGCCTTTAAGACATGTCAAGTGCTTATAATAATACATAGCAGGTGCCTAGGAAGTCCTCAGAAAGCTAATATCGTGGTTATTCAAAATGGGTTTCTTTCTTAGAAGGACTTAAGGACTATCTCCCAGATAGGTTTTACTGCCATAAAAGTTAGCTCTTATTGAAAATGACAGGTGCGAAAAACCCTGGTATACTGCTTTCTGTCACATAACGCAAGTAACGTTATGTTTTTCCTTTTCCTTGGATCTAAATGTAATGCTTTCTTACTATTACTGATATATTTTCTTTGTCCTTTAATGCTCCTCTTACTAACTGTTGCATCCTTTTATAGAAAATTACTTACCAATGTAAAAAGCTTATCTAAAAAAGAAAAGTTTAGGTATTGTTTGCATTTTTGAGTATTTACTATCAGCCTGAAAAGAATCATTTGTTTTTTTAGGCCTGCAAGAAAAACACCGTATGAAAAGAAGGTATCGTAAAAAGACAAACAAAAAAAATGAACTTTAAAAAATATTATCCTCGTAAAAAATACTTTGTAAAAGGAAGAGTGGCAGAATAGAAAATCTTCCTTTGTTGTAGAGAACTGTACTTTGAACACATCATTTAGAAACACTACTGATAAAGTTATCCTTTTGATAAAAACCTGTTCTTTTAAGAAGTGTCTGTTTTTGCTTTGATAAAGAGATTTATCACCTCTGTACACTTAATCTATTTTACACATATTTTAAGGACATTGTGAGACAGTATTATTTATGTGTAGGTCAAAGAACAAATTAATTATGTGAACCACCTGGTTGACTTAACTCAGTCTTCTGAGACTGTTTCTGAGGATGATGATGTGCTTTACTCTACAAATTCCGTGTTGCAAGTAGAACCACTTGGCTTGGGGCGTAAAGGTAGGAGCGCAGTGCAAATATTAACAGAAAGCCTGTTTGCGTATAGAGTGATATACGCACATCTTCTCTAGTACTGCTCTAGAGCCAGGGATCTGTTATAGTGCTGTGCACCTCAGAAGTATGTTTTGCATTAAAAGAACATGAAAGTGCGTGTATACTCTGAGCCACAGGCCTGTGATCATTCTCACTCACTGTATCTTCTGCTGACTCTTCTTTCCTGTGCCTTCACTCAAGGTCATGTTAGCATCATTTTCCTCCTAGAATAGCTGAAATAATCTCAGAAATTCCTTCCCTGCCACTCCACCTTGAGGAACCTCGGTCTGCACAGCAACTTTAATTCTTTACTATTTTTAAAACTTCAGGTCTCATCATGTAACCCAAGTGTTATTTCTCTTTGCTGCATGGTTAAAGGTCACAGTTGTCTAGCTTCATCTGGTTTTAATTTTTACCCTTCTTTCTACATGAATGTTAGAATCAGCTTGTCAGTTTCCTACAGTGTCTGCTGGTCTTAACGTTCTCATTTTCCTTCAGTTCAAAATACTTTGTAATTCTTCTTTTCATTCCCTCTTTGATCCGAGGGTTATTTCGATCCGTGTGATTTTGTTTCCAAATATGGAGAGTTTTCCAGAGATCCTTCTGTGCTCCTGCTTCTCCTGATTTGTTAGGTGTATCCAGAGGGACCCTGGGGCTGGGGCTAGGGCTGATTATTTCCTGCCTTGGAGGCAAGACCTTACTGACTACCCCGTTCATTCTACTGTAAGGAGCAGTTTTTCCAGCCTGGCTCATGAGAATAGATGGAATTCCTGGGACTGAATGAGCACAGGCTCCTATAGTCTTTTGAGATGGTTTCTCCCTGGTCTCAGGTGGTTTCTCCCAGATGGGCGCTGTTCGGTCCTCTGCTGAATATCCGAGGGGCTCGTCCTCAGATCTCCAGGGTCCTTTTTCTCTCTGTCCCACTCTCTCCTCTCCTCGGCTCTGATCTGTGATCTCTGCCCACTTTGGTTTCACCAGACTGTCAGCTTCACCACCTCCTGTCAGGGAGTCTGGCTGACTCAGCTTCTGTTCCTTCTCCCCGTGTTGGGGCCTGGAAATTCTCTCCAGGCAGTGAGCTGGGACATTCCTTAGGCTATCCTCGTGTGTTTCCAGGATCATTGTCTTTCATTCCCTGAAGTCCTTTGTCATGAAAATCATTGTTTAATGTACTTTGTCTTTGGCCTTGTTTTTGCTGGCTCCCCTCAGGAAGGTCAGTCAGTAGCTGTTCACTCTGTCTTGGTTAGCAACGTACGGCAGCTGGAGACTGTCCACAGTGTTGTTCTTCCTACTCTACTTACTACTTCCTGCTCATCCTTCATTTCTCAGTGTGACATCTCTTCCCCAGGAAAGTGTTTCCTGGACCCAATCTATGTCAAGTTCTGTTATGTGATCATAGAACTCTCTCTTCATAGAGTATCTGAGTTCATAATTATTTTATTTGTCTTTCTCTTCTACTAGACTTCAAGCTAAACAGGAGCCAGGGGCATCTGTTTTATCTGCAGAGCTTAGAATAATGTCTTCCACATTATAGACACTGAATACTTGGAGTGCAAGGAGATCCAACCAGTCCATTCTAAAGGAGATCAATCCTGGGTGTTCATTGGAAGGACTTATGCTAAAGCTGAAACTCCAATACTTTGGCCACCTCATGCGACGAGTTGACTCAGTGGAAAAGACTCTGATGCTGGGAAAGGTTGGGGGTAGGAGGAGACGGGGACGACAGAGAATGAGGTGGCTGGATGGCATCACCGACTGGATGGACATGAGTTTGAGTGAACTCCGGGAGTTGGTGATGGACAGGGAGGCCTGGCGTGCTGTGGTTCAAGGGGTCGCAAAGAGTCGGATATGACTGAGTGACTGAACTGAACTGAAAGACCGGAGACTTTGTCTCAAATACTTACCTCCCACCGTCTAAGGAGCTGACTCTACATTCTTATGTACAAGGGAGCCACTCGAGGGAATATAGTATTTGATGTGTACAGGTGTCTTGCAAAATAAAAAGAGTGTTTTCTTGTTTTTTCTATGACAGAATCTGCTTTTTTCTTGAAGCCATTATTAATCAGAAATGTATTGATTTTTAAAAAAAGATGAAAAGAATGACTATCAAAAATTCATGTCGCGTTTTTTTCCAGAGGCTGTGTCTATGATGTTCTACTGTTGGAAAAAAAAAAAAATACCATGAAAAAGATCGAAACCACCAATACCTAAAGCCAAAACTAACAAATGAAAAAGTTTGATTAAAATTATTATTATTCCACATCAGCAGAAGACTCAGAATTTATTGAAGAGCTAAGGTTCTTCTCTGGCTTTTATCAATAATGTAGACTACAGCTCAGGGCATCCACTTCAAGATGGCTAAGCACACAAATCTACCTCAGTCTTTATTGTACTGAATTGAAGAAAGTGTTGTTAGTCACTCAGTCATGCCCAACTCTTTGAGACCCCGTGGACTGTAGCCCACCAGGCTCCTCTGTCCATGGAATTCTCCAGGCAATAATACGAGAGTGGGCAGCCATTTCCTTCTCCAGGGGATCTTCCTGACTCAGGGACCAAACCCGAGTCTCAGACCTGCATTGCAGTTAGATTCTTTACCACTGAACCACCAGGGAAGTCTGACAGAATAAAGACAGAATACCCAAATAAGAATAAAGATGCCACATGATCCAAGGCATCAGGATAGGGAACATGGGTGACCTTGGGGCCGCTCATGGAGTAACTAATTCAAGACTCATAGAATAGCTGTGTCACTTCTAGCTGTTGGATTACTGGACCCTAGTTTGCCCCAGCTAACTCTGGAAGAACCATTTCCTACATGGAGGGAGTTCTGCATTGAGAATCTCAAGAATGAAACCTGGGCACAGACCAGACACGGGACAGAGTCTCAGTGTTTTCTGGCAGTGGACAGAAGCCCCTGATAACCATTGATAGGCAAGCCTCCCCTCACCCGGGAGAAAAACGTGCTCATACAGGCTGATGGAATGACAGTCTCCTATCACAGTGACACCAGCATTGGCAAATCCTAGAAGAGGTGTGTCAGGGGCTCTCATCCATGGACCCTGAAGGGAATCAGGTCAAGCTTCCCAACTCTGCCTTTCTACCTGAAGAGCTAGGAAGTTAACCTAATACCTCTCAGTCTGCAGAATTATAAATGAGCTCATCTGCCTACCCAGCCAGCAAAGGTCCATCTAGTCAAAGCTATGGTTTTTCCAGTAGTCACATACAGATGTGAGAATTGGATCATAAGGCTGAGTGCCGAAGAATTGATACCTTCAAACTGTGGTGCTGAAGAAGACTCTTGAGAGTCCCTTGGACAGCAAGGAGATCAAACCAATCAATCCTAAAGGAAATCAACCTTGAATATTCATTGAAAGGGCTGATGCTGAAGCTGAAACTCCAATACTTTGGCCACCTGATAAGAAGAGCCAGCTCATTGGAAAAGACCCCAATCCTGGGAAATATTGAAGGCAGGAGAAGAAGGGGATGACAGAAGATGAGATGGTTGGATGGCATCACTGACCCAATGGACATGAGCTTGAGCAAACTCAGGGAGATAATGAAGGACAAGGAAACCTGATATGCTGTAGTCCATGGGATCACAAATAGTCAGACACCACTGAGTGACTGAACAGCAGTCTACCCAGGAGGATTACCAAGAAGAAAGCAGATGGCACAGGGGCTAGCACATGGCAAACCCTCAAAGCAGAACTCTGCTCTATTTCCCATACCAGCTCACATCCCATTTATAGCCCTGATCAGGGCAGCAGGCTTCACCACATGGACCCTCTTCCTGTTGAAGCAGATTTGACCAGCTCAGCTGCCAATCATATTATCTGCCAATCAGATTTGATCTAAGAGACACAGAGGCTTAGCCTTTGGATTTTATTTGTAAAGCACTATGGCAAACATGGGCTTCTCAGGTGGCTCAGCAGTAAAGAACCTGCCTGCCTATGCAGGAGATGTGAGTTCAACCCCTGGGTTGGGAAGATCCCCTGGAGGAGGAAATGGCAACCCATGCCAGTACTCTTGCTTGGGAAATCCCAAGGACAGAGGAGCCTGGCAGGCTGCAGTCCGTGGGGTTGCAAAGAGTTCAGCAGGACTGAGCCATTGAGCATGATAGCAAACATTCCTGAACTCAGTAAAATTAAAATCATCTTCCTTTTCTTGAGTGGGTTTAAATGAGTTTCTGTTTCTTACAGTCAACCAGTCCGGGTTTAGCTGACACTCAAAGATGCCAGCTTTCTCCCTGTCCCTATTTATTATGATAGAGTCGGGGGGTAGAGGTGACTGTCATCTTCACAAGGTCTTTCCTACAGCGAGTGAGGAATGGATTTGAGCATGGGGCCAAGCCCTCCTGATCTATAAACTGGACCTGTTGATGCATCTCCTATGCTTGTGTGTTCATTTGCTCAGTCACGTCTGACTCTTTGTGACCCCATGGACTGTAGCCTGTCAGGCTCCTCTGTCCGTGGGATTCTCCAGACAAGAATCCTGGAGTGGGTTGCCATTTCTTCCTCCAGGGGATCTTCCTGATCCAGGGATCGAACCCATGTCTCCTGCACTGGCAGGCAGATTCTTTACCACTGAGCCATCTACCTTCTGTGTTTGGCTAATGAGAAATTCCATTCACCAGGCTATTAGTTATTTAACTCAGCATGAGTATTAAGTGTGTCATCTTATAAGAACAAATGAATATGGACAATTTTAGAACTTAGAGCTTTTCATTGTGCCTTTAACTATTCAGCAATACATAGTGAAAATTCATCCAGTTCTTAACCTCAGATTTTTAATATTTTAATCTCTCATGAAACAAAAGTTGGGTTCATACTCAGCATTTTGGAAAACTGCACTAAATGAACAGCGAATAGCAAACACTGCCAATACAGACAAATGGCAACAATAAAAGCCAACGTTATTGAGACTTTGTTATGTGACATTTCATAAATTTGGCACAGATGTTAAGTCATTTGTTTAATCCCACCAACTCAGCAGTGATGGAGCTACAGTGTGAAGGCACACACCTCTGGTATAGCAGGCACTGTGGTATCTACCCGAGGTCTCCCCAGCAGGCTGGTGCCAACCTACCAGCTGCCCCAGCTTTGCTGCTGGTGGGATACCTCCAGCCCTATGGCCCACAAACAGTAGGTTACTGATACAGGGTGCACGACACTCCTCTGTCTCAACGGGTGAGCAACGTGATGAGGTGACTTAGGTCCAGAGTTGCCCCCCGCCAACCTGGATCTTCCCCTGAAACCAGCTCTTCTCAGATGCTCCTTCCCTGTTCTGAGTCTCTTACTCTTCCACAATTTTTCTCCCTCCCTGAGGATCACCACCTCTGTGGCCATGGGCGCCTGAATCTCTGTCTGTGACTCTGCTTCTTGGGAACCTGACCCAAGACAGCTGGTTTCTTGTCTTCAAATGTGCAACTTCTATGCCTGGAAAACAGGTGGAAGAAGGCGTGTGCCCACCACCATCAGTCCCCATGACCAACACAGGATGGGCTTGTGCTTCCCATGTCAACAGTGTGTGGCTCTGTGGCCAGTCTTAGCTCGGAGCCTAGAGGTCCCTTCGCCAGGAGAGGTGATGCTGCCAACGGAAGCCAGGAAGGGTCCTTGTCAGTGTGGACAAGGCTGCTGCTGCCCACTGGGCTGTGTGTGCTGTGGACTCAGCAGGCATAGAAAACAGCTTCCTTGCCCCTCAGGGTAACTTCCCCTGACCACCGTGAGGTCATCACAGCACTAGTGTGCTTAGGTAACCCACGAGGTGTTTATAGGTGCCTCATATACAGTTAATAATCGGTAAATTGATGCTTTTGAACTGTGCTGTTGGAGAAGACTCTTGAGAGTCCTTAGAACTGCAAGGAGATCCAACCAGTCCATCCTAAGGGAGATCAGTCCTGAATATTCACTGGAAGGACTGATGCTGAAGCTGAAACTCCAGTACTTTGGCCACCTGATGCGAAGAGCTGACTCATTTGAAAAGACCCTGATGCAGGGAAAGATTGAAGGTGGGAGGAGAAGGGGATGACAGAGGATGAGATGGTTGGATGGCATCACCGGCTTAATGGACATGAGTTTGAGTAAACTCCGTGAGCTGGTGATGGCCAGGGAGGCCTGGCATGCTGCAGTCCATGGGGTTGCAAAGAGTCAGACATGACTGAGTGACTGAACTGAAGGAAATAGAGCCTGATAAGAGTTTAATCGCCAGGGTCTCAGAACTGTCAAGGGTGGGGATTGGGCCAACACACCAGACAGTCTGCTAATCAGCTGAAATTCTAGCTGAGTGGAGAATTCAGAGCTGGCGGTCAGCTGCAGCCATCTGTCAGTGGTGGGTGCCTTTTCTCCACCACAGCTTGACTTTTGTATGCTTCCCTTGCAACCACGGAACCAGAAGTGAAGCTAATGGAGACCGTAGATTTGGGCAGTGCGTGGGGTGGACTGTCATAGTCAAAGTGGTACCCCACGGGACCCCCTTAACCAGGCTATCACTCCCATCCCCCCAGCTACTGTGTGTGTCACCCCCCTCCCCCAGTTCCCTGGAGCTGACTGTCCTCTGCTGACTGGAACTTCTCCATCTGGGAAGGAGCCCTCCCTACCGCCACCCCCTTCACTGATGCACGTTTGATTTGAGGGAACAGAACCCGGGGGTACATCTCAGCAGTTAGTTTATGCTCCAGAATGCCTCCTCATTAAGACTGGACCAAAGCCAGACTTTGTGACCTCACCCTTGCTGGGCTCTCACTCCTTCTGACCCTGCTTCTCTCCCTTCATCCAAATTTTCCCTCAGTAAATCATGAGCACCCAAATCCCTGTCTTGAACTCCACTTTTAAGGACCCCAACCTAAGTCACTGGGTGTGAAGTTAATCCACGTTTAGTAATCATCATTCCCATAAAAAGAAAAACACAACTTCTGATTTTGCAGTTGGTTTTTTATAACTCATCTTAAAGTTTTACTGAGTCTAATATTCAGCAGGCTAAGACTCACTAGAGTACAAGACAGAATGATGTTCTAAACAACTGAGATGGCAAAATTAAAATCACCAGCCTGACACAATAGTAGCTCAGGTGGTAAAGAATCTGCCTGCAATGCAGGGGACCCTGGTTCGATTCCTGGGTCAGGAAGATCCACTGGAGAAGGGATAGGCTATACACTCCAGTATTCTTGGGCTTCCCTGGTGGCTCAGATGATAAAGAATCCTCCTGCAATGCTGGAGACCTGGGTTCGATCCCTTGATTGGGAAGATCCCTGGAGAATTAAAAGGCTACCCCCTCCAGTATTCTGGCCTGGAGAATTCCATGGACTGTATAGTCCATGGGATAGCAAAGAATCAGACATGACTGAGTGACTTTCACAGCCTGACAGAATTGCTTCATCAAAAAATCAGTGTCTTCCTACACATGGCACTGAGTCATCAATAAAAGACTTTCTAATTACCCAAGAGTCCAAATGGATTGGTTTCATTTGCTCCTGTTGTCGCTTGCTAAAATTCCATTCTATATGAGGTGTTGGTCCATCTTTGCAAAGAAAATAAGTGACTCATTCTAACTGACAAGATTATTTCCCTCACGGCCCCCAAAACTTGTCACCAAAAGTTAAAGACACATTTTTAATGATATTTTAAAAAGAATTTGTCCCTTGTCAACCATAACTGTGACAACTTGTCAATTATGTAATTTTGCTTATGGTTTAGAAACATGGAAATCTTTGCAGAAAATCTCCCAAACGGCCAGAACGTGGGTGTGTTTGCATATGTGTATATCAGTTTTAAAATTACACAGATCAAAGACCAGAGGGATGTATTAGGGTCCCCAGGTCAGTAAACAGGAACGGGAAGATCCCCTGGAGAAGGAAACGGTAACCCACTCCAGTATTCTTGCCTGGAGAATCCCATGGACGGAGAAGCCTGGTAGGCTGCAGTCCACGGGGTTGCATAGAGTCGGACATGACTGAGCGATGGAATGGAACGGAACGGAAAGACAACAGAGAGACTTAATATAAGAGAGAGGCTCTCAGAAAAAAACTCTGCAGCCTGAACCTCCAAGACCCATGCCAACGCCTTCACATATCCTCAAGCCTCATTTTTTTTTTTTAATGTACTCTATTGTGGTAAGAATACGTGACAAGAGATCCACTCCCTTAAGTAAGTACACAGTACTGCATTGTTGACTACAGGTACAGTGTTGTACATGGGTCTCTAGAACGAGCTCATCCTTCTTTAACGGAAACTTTGTGCCCCTTGGTTAGGAATTCCTTCACTCTCCCCTCTGAGTCAATGAGTTCAACGATTTTTAGATGCCTCATTTAAGTATAATCATGCAGCATTCATCTTTCTAGAGAAAAATGGCAACCCACTCCAGCGTTCTTGCCTGGAGAATCCCAGGGATGGGCGAGCCTGGTGGGCTGCCGTCTAGGGGGTCGCACAGAGTCGGACACGACTGAAGTGACTTAGCAGCAGCAGCATCTTTCTGTAAATGGTTAATTTCATTTAGCATCTTGTCCTCCTGAGTCAACCGTGTTGTCCCCTGCGGAAGCATTTCCTTCCTGTCTGCGTCGGTCCTCCACGGTGTGTAGGGACCACATTTTCTTTCTCCGTTTATCTGTGGATGGACTTTGCTGCTGTTCCCACACCTCTGCTTGTGTGAATAATGCTGTGGTGAACGCGGGAGTGCCACTGTCTCTGAGACCCTGACTTCAGCTCTTTTGGGTGAGTACCAGACGTAGACTGCGGGTTGTACGGTGGCTCTATTTTCAGCTTTCTGAGGACCCTCATTCTCTTCTCCACAGTGGCCGCGCCAATTTGCATTCCCACCCACGGGGCACAGGGCTCTGTTTCGGGGACAGTGCCTCAGTGCCGGGAGCTGGAGCGGTGATCGTGGAGCAGAGCTGGAGCCTCTGACCTGAGTCTAGACTTTTCCTGAAGTTGACATCCTAGGTGGGGGATGAAGGCTGAGGGCATGTCACACAAACCTGGAACCTACATCCAACCTGGATCCGTCTCTCCATGCAAGGGGTGGCAGTGTCATAAAGTCAGTCCCCCAGGGAGGGTAGGTTCATCTCCACCCACCGCTGGGAAGGACTCCTCCTCCCACAAGGAATCACTTCCAAGCTACGTGCAGCCTTTCCTAGATGCCAAGGACAATCGCCAACATGACCAAGAATTTCTGAGCAGCCTACCAACTGTTCTATAACAAAAGGGAAAACAAAAAGTTAACCCAAATATATGGACACTTTTTTAAAATACTAGAACATTTCAAATATACACAAAGTAGGAAAAAAGATAGTAAGCACACATTTAACATTATTCTGCCAAGAAATATTAACTGGTTACTCCCATTACTTAAGATTTTTTTTGAAGAATCAATGTGTTTGATACCAGTTCTTATAACTGCATTCTGATCTATTTGTAAAAGTTGCTACTATTCTGAAACTACATTTATCATTCGTGACATTTAAATTTTTTATTTTATATTTTAATGTACATAATAGAGTGGTGTTCTGTGTCATGAAATTTACTTCGATAACAAATTGTTCTGAATGTGTTCTGTGATGTGTTTCTTCATTTCAATAGAACAGAAAAACAAAATTTTTTCTTTCTCTTTAATTAAAAATTTGGCCCACCCTTTGCTTCCCACTTCTGGCAACCAAAAATCTGTTCTCTGTATGAGTTTGTTTTTGGAGGATTTTTTAGATTACTTTTTATTTTCCACACATCAGTGAGATTATACAGTATTTGCTTTCTCTGACACTTCATTTAGCATAAAGCCCTTCATGTTCATTCCTGTTGCCACAAATGGCAGGATTTTCTTCTTTTTATGGCTGAATAATATTCCATTTTGTGTCTGTGTGCTTCTGTGTGTGTGTGTGTGTGTGTGTCTTTTTCACTTCTCCTTTATCCTTTCATCCACTGATGGACATTTATTCTCTAACTTGGTTAATGTAAAGAATGCTACAAAGAATAAGGGGGTGTAGATAACTTTTGAGGTTAGTGATTTCATTTCCTTTGAATAAATAGGCAGAAGTGGAATTGCTGGATCATGTCTCGGTTCTACTTTTAATTTTTTGAGGAAACTTCATATTGTTTTCCCAAAACAATGTTTTAACACTAAACACTTTTAGATAAACCACGTTTATATTCAGTGCAGTTCAGTTCAGTCGCTCAGTCGTGTCCGACTCTCTGCGACCCCATGAATCACAGCACGCCAGGCCTCCCTGTCCATCACCAACTCCCAGAGTTCAGTCAAACTCATGTCCATCGAGTCGGTGATGCCATCCAGCCATCTCATTCTCTGTCGTCCCTGTCTCCTCCCGCCCAAAATCCTTTCCAGCATCAGAGTCTTTTCCAGTGAGTCAACTCGTCGCATGAGGTGGCCAAAGTATTTCAGTTTCAGATTGTGTATATAATTTTCTCATCTTTTTTAATTGTAACAATGCTTATTTTATTTAAAAATACTTACAATTAACTAATTATCCATTAGTGAGGGCATGTGTATTTTTTAATCTTAGATTTTTACAAAGGCTGTTGTGGAATGCTGAGAGAGGGGTCAGCCCATCTGGTTAACCACTCCATATAGACTCTATCACACAAAAGTATCAATGTGTTTAACAATGCCTAACTGATAGAAACTCGGGTTGTTTTAAAAGATGCAAGTATTTGTGAGCATAGCCATGATTTTCTAGTGTTTACCACACTTCCTCTGTAGTACACTTAAAAGGAATATATGTGTGTGTCTATGTATACACACAAATGCATGCGTTTTAAAAATTTGTTTTATGTATGTTTATTTTATTTGTCATTTTATATTTCTTCATTACTGAATTTGGTCCTCTAATGTTTGGTTTAAATGTTAATCTACAATCCTTGGTGACGCTTTTCCTTGTCTGTGCTCTCCAGGTTTCATTTAGAAACAAAAGCAAGGTTATCCTAGATTTATAAACGCTGTTCATACATTTTCCTGATCTTTCCGTGTTCTGGGACAGTTTGTACATGATAAGATTTATGTAGCTCATGAAGTTTTGGCAAAATTGCCAGTCTAGTCAACTGTTCCTGATACATTTTTGTGGGTAGTCCTGAGAATTAATACAGGGCTTATTTAGGCTTTTTCATCTTCTAGTATCAATTTTAGTTTTTAGATTTTTGTTTTTGAAGGGGTTTTTTGATCAATGCCATAAATTTTTCTGTTGATTTGGCTTATAATTTTTAAACTCTGCTCTATATTATATCCCTATCTTACTCTTAATTTATATGTCTTTGTCTTAATTGATTTACATTCTTTGTAAGGCATCAGATTTTTATGGTTGCTGTTGACCTTCTCTAAGATTATTTATTGTACATTTAGTTAATTTTTCTTTTGTTTTATTATTTCTTTCCATCAATTTATTCCACTAATTCATTTCTCTAATAAAAGTTCAACACTTGACTTATTAATTTTTCACCTTTCTTCTTTTGTGAGATATAGATTGGAGACAATGAAGTTCCCTATAGGAATTTCTTAAACTGCATCTTAAAAGTTTCAGTACATACATTTCCTTTGTAGGTTGGTTTCAGATTTCTTAAGTTTCATTTCCTTTTCTGATCAATAAGATATATAAAGCTGATTTTAATAGATATTTCTAGTGCATAGTTATTTTATCAGGGTATTGATCTTGAATTTTTGTGTTACTCAGAGAGTCATATAATGTGTTTTCTATAATATAAAAAGTGCTTCTCTATTCAGAAAATGACAGGATTATTGATAATCACAGTATTAATCTTCAAAGATCTTGAAGAATGTCAAGCAACATCAGAATTTTCTAAGGGTCGATGGAACTTAGATAGATCAAGTCATATTGGATGATGCTCAGAACCCATAACAGGACAAAATTTGATGACACAAGTCATCATTAGGAGCACTAGGATGATGCCATATTTAGGCAGTGTTAAAGCATTATTCTCAATGTTTTTCTTTTAAACAGTTCTAAGGCCAACTGAGAAATCCTGGAATAAAATATTTCATTGTAATGCAGCTCCAGTCAAGATTAACATTTATCTTCAAGTTCAAAGGTTTTAGACTCTGTCCAGTGTTTAATACGCACCAGTTAGTAAGTGAAGCACCATCTGGACCACGTAACCAGGCAGTGTGTGTGAACCAGGCTGCAGAGTCTCCAAGACCCCTGATCAGGTCGGTTCCGGGTCACAGTGCCCTGCTGTGTGACCACAGACTCACCTGCTGCCCCCGGGATGGCAAAGCAAACACAGCAGGATCACAATCCCGCACGAGGTGAAGAGAACTCTGTAGGCTTGATCATTTAAGGCCACGTGACTACAAGGACTCCCGCAAAGAAGGCCCCTGTCCTCCCAGGAGCTTTGGGGTCACCCTTTCCCATTTTCAGCACAAATCGGATGCCTTGTGGGTGACAGGGAGCATTCCTGGACTCTTCCTCAAAACAAATACATGGCTGACCTTATTACCATCAGAGAAGAAAATGGGACCTGAAAATAGATAAGAAGCAGAAACATCCCTTCTACAGAAGGAGAGGAAGCCTGGGTTTATGATGAATGGTGAGGATATTCTTAGCCCGGAGGCACAGACCTGTCTCTGTGTTAGTCCCCGTGGGCACAGCAGCCTGCCTCCTTTCCAGAGCCCACCGCAAATTATGAACTTGGTTGCACACAGCAGGTTGCATCCATAAGGAAATATTCTCCTGGAAATATTTTAATTCCTTCAATTTAAATTATAATTTCCTCTAAGAGGCTGCCTAAGAGTTAACCTGTGAGAGCAGGCAAGAGGAGGCGCGGAAATAACCTTAAAATGAGCTACTCTTATGTGCAGCAACCTTTCCTTTGTTATGTCGTGTAATCTTCCAACAGGACTGCACGTCTGTACAAGGATCCCTGTGTTTGCAGGGGTGCCGTGCCAAGTCACTTCAGTGATATCTGACTCAGTGATCACGTTGACTGCAGCACGCCAGGTTCCTCTGTCCATGGGGATTCTCCAGGCGAGAATACTGGAGTGGGTTGCCATTTCCTCCTCCAGGGGATCTTCCAGACCTGGGGATCGAACCTGCATCTCTTACCTCTCCTGCACTGGCAGGTGAGTTCTTTACCTCTAGTGCCACCTGGGAAGCCCATATTGCAATTCAGAAAGATCAGTGGATTTATCCCAGAAATAACCTGGATACGAACTTGCTTCCCTACCTCCAAAAGCCACCATCCCAGGCTGATACCCCAAATTCAGAAGAGTGTGAGCCAAGTCTAATACTGAGATGTAGAAGAGAAGATCTCCCAACTCTTAGGGTGCTGAGCCGAAGAGAGAAGCATTTGAAGGGGGAAAGCCTTCATCTCCACACCCTTTCTCTCCTCATGGCCTCTGCATTCTCCGCGTGCCTTGCTCACAACATCTGCTCACCTCCTCTCCCGCCTCCACCAGCCTCCCAGAGGCTTCCACCTCAGCCAAGAGGCCACCTTCCTGGGAAGCCAGCACCTTCTTGGAGCTCCCAGCGCTCCCCCGTGCAGTGAACTGAAGGGTGTTCCCCGGAAGGCTTGCCCACATGGACTCCCAAACGTAACCCTCATAAGGACCTGTATAGACATAACCTAGATGAAGACATTGGCATGAGATCCTCCTGGATTGAGCTTCCCTGATGAATCAGATGGTAAAGAATCTGCCTGCAATGCAGGAGACCCTGGTTCAATCCCTGGGTGGGGAAGATCCCCTGGCAGAGGACATGGCAACCCACTCCAGTGTTCTTGCCTGGAGAATTCCATGGACAGAGGAGCCTGGCGGGCCATAGTCCTTTGGGTCTCAGAGAGTTGGCTACGACTGAGGGACCGAGCGCGCACACACGCATCCTGGGTTAGAGGGGACGCCACAACAAGTGTCCCTCCAGGAGACAGGAAAGGAAAACACAGAAGGGAAGGCCATGTGACCACAAAGGCAAAGTCTGGGTGAGGCGTCTAGAAGTCACGGCAAGCAGAGGCGGGGTGATGCAGCCACAAGCCATGGCATGCCGAGCCCCTCCCAGAATCCGAGAGACTCTCCCACACAGCCCTCAGAAGGAGCCCCTCACTGACACCTTGATCCTGGGCCTTCTGGCTCCCAGAACTGTGTGCACATAAACATCCTTGTTTCCTGCCACTCAGTGTGGTCCTCTGTCATGCTTGCTGCCTGGTTATACATGCCTCCCTCACATCAGCACCCTTGCCTTCTCCTTAGACGTCTCCCCAGAGTTTAGCACAGCATGTGGCACATTCTGCATGTTCAAAATGTCCATGGATGGCCCCCTTCCCTGCCCTGGGCTCCACCACATGAAACCACCCACTCCTGTGGCCTGCAGACCACAAAAGCAACCTCTCCCATTTATTGGGAACTAGCCACACACCTGGCATTTGGCAGACAGTTTAGTGTCCCACTTTATCCCTGTCAGTAACTCAGAACAGTTACCACGTTTGCTGCTTCATGGTGGAAGAACAGAGAGGTCAGACATCTGAGCCCGAGTCTCCTGTACTGTGCCTGGGGGCGGGGAGGGGAGGCAGGGGTAGGGGGTCTGAGTCACCTGAGCCCAGTTCCTGACCATGTGGCTCCCCGGCTCCAGCTCAAACTGATGAAAGAGTTAATGAGTTGTGCACATCCCCTCGTCGCTGGCCGCTTTATCTCACATGGACTTGTTGAAGTCTGCCTGATAGGAGATGAATGGGTCAGTGTAATGCACCAGCAGGAGCCAAAGGGAGGCGACCACAAAGGGAACAATGCTGCCCCCTCCTGACACCAACTTCTGCTGTCCCTACAGCTGTGTCAATCTCTGACAAGCCACCTGAACCAGGGAATGGATCTGCCCTATATACGAGGACACCTTGGCGTGCCCTCTCTAGGTCCCTCAAATCCAGGACCAGCTGTCAGCCTTCTGTCCAGGCCTTCATGCAGAATCCTGCACTCCTTGGAAGCCCCTTTCCTTACTGTGAATGTGTCAGACTCTATCTAATGTGTACAAATCTCAAGACAGCTAATGGGATCCATTGCAGGTAAATCAATACGCTACTCATTCTTTGTACATCATTTGTAGGGAGGCAGGAACTAAAACAAAACAGTAGCTGATTTTTTTTACGGGATGATCAGCAGAGTGTTGGGAACATGCCTTTTAATGTCTCTTCTTTAGGGGTTTCCAAGGAGACCAGGCAGCTAATGAAGGGCTTGTTCTGCCAAGCGCGCACCCCTCCGCCTCTCTCGGTGGGTTCACGATTAACCACCGCTCACAGCTCACTCCCAGTCTCTGCTGGTTGCAAATATGTCTTCAGTGGTGCCCCTGAGACCACCGCGCCTTCTGCTATGCGGTCTGCCACCCTGAGCTCTCAGCAGTGGCTCCGGAGGCAGCAACCACACTGTTCTCCAGCTCAAAGGAAAGGAACGAAAGAAAAATAAAATCAGATGAGGGGCCTATCACTGGGAGTCTGAGTTCCACGTGGTCATTATTTTGCTTTGATGTTATTGTTTAGTCGTTAAGTCATGTCTGGCTCTTTTGCCACCCCAGGGACTGTAGCCCACCAAGCTCCTCTGTCTATGGGATTTCCCAGGCAAGAATCCTAGAGTGGGTTGCCATTTCTTCCTCCAGGGGCTCTTTCCCACCCAGGGATGGAACCCACGTCTCCTGCACTGGCCGGTGGGTTCTTCACCACTGAGCCATCAGGGAAGCCCAGGACTTTTGCTATTCACTATTAAAGATGCGAAGAACTGACTCATTTGAAAAGACCCTGATGCTGGGAAAGATTGAAGGCAGGAGGAGACGGGGATGAGATGGTTGGATGGCATCACCGATTCCATGGACGTGAGTTTGAGTAAACTTCGGGAGCTGGCGGTGGACAGGGAGGCCAGGCATGCTGCAGTCCGTGGGGTCACGACTGAGCGACTGAACTGATTAAAGCAAGACGGACGCCAGGCATGTTTACTGACTCTTCTGTGCAAAGTCCATTTCAGTGCTGGCCACAGACCAGAAAGCCTCCCCGCGTCTCAGGTGTACCAGCAAGGATCCGCGTGGGCCTTGCTCCACAGGATTGGTGAGCAGCTCTGCGCCAGATTGCCGCAACAGACAGAGCACCCCCCCACGGGAGCTGACACTTGGTTGAGCCACATGGGTCAACCGTTCAGGCTGCCCTAAACCCTCCCCACAGCTGAACATCCATCCTGAGGTCCAAACAGCAGCACTCCTTTGGGGCTGGTCCAGAGTCCCTACAAGCCCCCTGTCCCCAGGGCGTGTCATGGCGCACAGCACCCAGTGCCTCTCAGACTTGCAGGGGCTCCTCGGCCCAAGTATGGGATGAAGACTCTGGGGTCAGAACAGGCAATCTGAGAAAAGTAACATTTCAACCCTACCCAGCAAGGGCTGGCAACCAAACTGTCCAAGTAAAGAATTCTTTGCTTTTTTTTTTAAGTGGAAAAACATCTGTCATATGTATATGTGTATTTCAGAAGTCTTTATTCTATTCAGATTAGAACTGGAATGCAGTCGAGAAGAGAGCTTATCTCCTAACCTTCGGTCTTTACAGCCAATGTCACTTTTCATGTCCTTTCCCTTCGTCCACTTTATTTTAATTATCCCTGTTGCCATTTCCTTCTTAATCTCCTTTGAATAAAAGAATCAAATTCTTTACCGAGAAAAAGATAATGAGGATTAACCCTTAACTTCAAGCGTTGACTGTTTAAGATGCCCCAGGAACGGCCATTACCACCCTCCCCCCGTGTGGCCTCTCCCCGTGACCCGCCGTGGACCACCTCCTCTCTGCTCTAGTGCCATTTGACCCCGCGGGCTATGCAGCTCACCCTGGGCCCTGGACAGTGGCCTTCGGATTCCCACACTCGCCCGGTAGCCTCCCTTTCCTTAGGCTGTGGCCTTCCCCCAGCCCTGTCACCTGCACACCTGTGATGAAGCCAACGCTCAGCTCAGCCCTGACCTTGCTCCTTTTTCTTTTCCTCTGGGAAGCATTAATGCGCTGAACTATTGGCATTCTCAGAACTAAGGCCACCGACCCCTTGGATAAGCCAAAGGAAATGAGCCCTGTTTGAAGAACTTCTTCCATAAGCTGGTCAAGTCCTGTTTAAGGTCCTTTCCTTCCTCCCACTCCCACCCCAAGTCACAACCTGCAGGACCTTCCCTGCTGCTGCTGCTGCTGCTGCTAAGTCACTCCAGTCGTGTCCGACTCTGTGTGACCCCATAGACGGAAGCCCACCGGGCTCCCCCGTCCCTGGGATTCTCCAGGCAAGAACACTGGAGTGGGTTGCCATTTCCTTCTCCAGGTCAGCCTAAATGGAAAGCATCTGCCTTTCCTCTGATCATGGAAAATTCCAGTCTCCTTTGTGCACAGTGGCTCTGGGGGATTGCAGGGAGACAAGGAGGTCATAGGAGGATTTCGGATAATGAGTGTCTTACTCTTTCCAATCAGGCATTGTTGGTAAGAAGGGAAAGTGTACACACATCAGGAGGGCAGAGGCTGTGTGTCATCAGCCCTTTGCCTTCACTCTCACTGAGCAGCAGTTCTGTCTGCCTCCTGGCTCCATTTCCATCTTCACTCCATCACCCCTGTAGGCACCACTCTCTCCAACTGTCCTCTCTCCAAACAGTGACAAGGCCCTCCCTGTCCTGGGGCCCCTCAGAGGGATGACCAGCCCTACACAGCTGACGTTACAAACTCAATGACCTGAAAGTACAGTGCATCTTCCCCACCCTGTGCTTTGAATCTTTAAATGAATTGCTCATATTGAAAACCAACAGCATGTTCATTTCCAGGTTTTTTTTTTTCACAAAATACCTGGCAATGCTCAGTCTGCTTTTCCACACGGCACCAACTGACCAGAGCTGGGGGTAGGCACTCAGTGCATCTCACGGTTGTGGGTTGAAGGTGTCCTCCAGAAATTCATGCATTGAATGCTAATCCTCAGAGTGATGGTCTCTGGAGATGGCCTTTGGATGTGATTACGTCATGAGGGTGGAGCCCTCGTGAAAGGGATTAGTGCCCTTATAAGAGGAAGCCAAAGAGCAGGTGAGTTTTGTTTTGTTTTGTTTTCCTCCATTTCCTCCATTCGAGGACACAGTGGGAAGGAAGATGTCTGCAACCCAGAAGAGGCAATGCTGGCACCTGATTTCTGACTCTCTGGCTCCGGAAATGTGATAAATGAGTATCTATTGTGTATAAAGCATCCAGTTTATGATGTTGTATTATAGCAGCCCTAGCTTTTGTAAGACACTAACCAAGTAAACAACCAGCTCATAAGATGATTGAGTTCCTCACCAGTAAGATCCTGCATCAAGGGTGGAGTGACCATCTGCAGACACATCTCTAAATCACAACTCTCTGAATTGACAGCTGCCCACTGGGACTATCTGAATCTTTTCAATCCTGTCTGATTTAATGAGTCTGGAATACAGCCTGGGCACTTAGATTCTTAGGGGTTCCCAGGTGATTCTAAAATCCAGACAGGAGTAAGACTCATGGCCGTGTGGATTTCTTCTTGTCCTGGACAGTGAGCCAGGTGACCTCTGGATTTCTTTCTGTTCTAAGACTCCACTATTTTCCGAGTTCTTCCTCCAGTCTGTTGGGAATCATTTTTTTAGTTCAAAGAAGGCTTGCAAGAAACAGGCAGAAAATGTATCTTTTCCAGCTTCATTGGGATATAAGCAGCGTATAACATTGCCTAAATTTTAAGTGTACAATGTGCTGACTTGATACACTTACATATTACAAAATTATTACCATCACAGTGTTAGCTAACACTTCCATTGTGTCACATAATTACCATTTCTTTTTTTTTTTTTTTGTAGTGAAAATGTATTCTTTTTGAGCTTCTCTAATTAAAAAGAAAAAAAAATCACTGAGAAAATTAAAATTGCAAACTGGTAGAAGTAGTATTTGTATTGCAATGGTAACACTGAATTGACATTTTGGAATTAATTATTTGAGGGAGGGTACATCTTGCATCTTGAGGTAGCTACTGTCAAGGATGATGAATTTAGTAAGGTTAAATAGCCGGGTAGTAGAGCTTTATTTATATAGGTTAAAAAATAATTCATTGAAAAATGACAGTGGGACAGTGAGTGGCAGAGGGAGGCAAGTTAAAGGACACAACATTATGTTAATGATAAATGGTAGATAAGCATCTCTAAATGGATCATCTTGTTTATCCCTAAATCACTACCAAGATAGCATTAGAATTATTCTCAAAATGGCAGGGGAGGAAACAGAAATCTTGAGAGCTTAAGAGACAGAATCGAGACTCACCCTTCCAAACTCTAGGCTTTGGACAGCCATGATTTCCCATCTGCCTGGGGTGGGGAGAGAGCTGGATAGAAATGCGTGTGCCCCGCTGGCATCACGCAGTTCCACTTGCTCCCCACAGTCAAGACCAGAAAGAAGCATACAAGTGTGGAGCCCACGAGGCAAGGGAAGGGGCCATAGGCAGGGAAGTCACCTAAGTTCAGAAGACGAACTGCTCTCCCAGCCATGAAGACATCTGCCTATTTACAATCCTACCACCTGGCTTCCCAGGTGGCACTAGTGGTAAACAACCCACCTGCCAATGCAGGAGACACAGGTTCAATCCCTGGGTTGGGAAGATCCCCTGGAGAAGGGCATGGCAATCCACTCCAGTATTATTGCCTGGATAATCCCATGGACAGAGGAACCTGGCAGGCTACAGTCCATAGCATCGCAAAGAGTCAGACACGATTGAAGGGACTTAGCAGAACAACACACCACCAAAATATCCATCATCCTTCTTTTGGCAAAAAGAGACCTCCCAGTTATACTCAGCTGCCCCTGTCTTGCCCGCAGCTGGAAGTGGCATTTACACAGATGGCTCTGCCTGCCTGCTCTCAGCATCACTCTGTTCTTAGTACCGAAAGTCTGAGATGCAGCCAACGGACATGACATACCACCTGGACATCCTCTGGCTGGTCCTGAAATCCCAGCCATCTGCACGGCCCCTCACGCATCCACAAGCACCCTGCATGAGCCTGGGAACAAAACATGGTGGCCCGGCTCCTCTCTCTCCCGCAGTGAAGCGGCTACTCAACCATCAAGTCTTCAGAGACAAGGCGATGTGACGCTTAATGTCACTTGTGATAGAAGGTGTTGCGTCTCAGCATATGGTTGGCAAGTACAACACAAGGACTTTTGGAGGACGCAGTGATGTGTCTGGGTCTTTGCATAATAATCACATTAGAAGGATGCACAAAGTACACGACGTAATGAATGTAGGCACAGCTTGGCGACCTATTTTCCCTTGTGAAGGCAGTGCAGCGGTAGGTAGGAAATTTCCATCTAACTAGTAGGAGTAGACTCCATCCATGGGCTGTGTGTGTGTCTGCTCAGTGTGTGCTCAGTCGGGTCTGCCTCTTTGAGACCCCTTGGATTGCAGTCCACCAGGCTTCTCCGTCCTTGTGATTTTTCAGGCAGGAATACTGGGCAGAGTTGTCATTTCTTTCTCCAGTGCATCTTCTTGATCCAGGGATCAAATTGGCATCTCCTGTGTCTCCAGCATTGCAGGCAGATTCTTTACCCACTGATCCATCTGGGAAGGAAACCCCAAATTTTGGGGTATTTGAAACCCAGGATGCCTCTGGGAAACCAGAATGAGATTGAAGTGAAAAAGTCAACGGAGCCCAGAACATGACATAGTGTGTATGTCCTATTTTACTTGTTCACTCCTTGGTCTCCTTCCCTGTCTTTGCATGAATGGTTTCTGTTATATGACCATTCTAGCCTGACACAGATGCTGTCTCCAGTTCATCCTTCTCCCTTTTATCTGGATTTGTTTTTCAAGTAGAAAATTTCCCTGATCATCTACTGTGTGAATACCCTACCATACCACACAAGATATTTTTTTCAGTTTCATTGTTTTCAACAACCTCTTCCACTGATCTCAGCAACCCAGATCAGGTGGGAGGCTGGTGACTGCTGCATACATTAAGCACTCTAAATAAAACTGCACTGCTTTGAACCACCCCACACTTGCACTCCCTGGGCTCAATACCTCCTAATCACACCCAAATCCACTAGACCTTTTGGGGAGTGAAAGTGCATCACAGCCCTCAACTACTAAATTGTACTTCATCCCAATTCTGGTGGAGGGAAGATAATCACAAGTGTTGCTACTCATTATGGTATTTATGTCATTTTAGCTTTTTCATACTTAAGAGTAATATGAGAGTATTACTATAAAGTGTCGAGACAATAAATTATCAATAAATTATAGCCCATCCCCCACTGCCAGTGCTCTTACGAATCCAGATTATTAGCCAGTTTTCAGAGAAAGAAGCACTTCACCTCAGAATAACTACAGATTATGAGAAGCCAGGAGAAAACATCAGAACCCCAACTACTGCGAAGGCCTGGGGGAGTTTCCTGGGTCTGGGAGGGGAGAGCTCTGTCCTGGGGACAGATAATAGTCACCCTTCAGAGAAAAAAGAGAAACCAGGTCCCAATATAACACAGTCATTAATCTCTTGACTGAAGTTAAATTCTAGAAAGATATCATTTGCTCTTGTGGGTTTACTGTTCTAAAACAAACAAAAACCCTTACATCCATAATGTCTTCCTTTTTAAACATAAAGACAAAATTTCATCCAAGTATATTACACACAGGTGGGGAAGCTAGTTCCAAGCTCAGTTTTCCAAAAGGGTAATAGAGTCTAGCTTATTTTCCTACTTCAGAAAATTAGCAGAGCACCGGGGATCATTCCATAGATGATTTTTTAAAATGATCACTTGGGATCCCCTTCAAAGTCAGAGCTCAGCCTTAGGAAAGAACCAGTCACCACAAGCATAACAACAGACGCACCAGTGCCCGTGAACCTCAGCAGTCGGACACCAGGTCAGCACCTGGACAGCTTCTGGCCTCTCCTCTCTGCTCAGCATGGCACCATCTGAATTTGCATCTTCGTGTCCCCCAGAACCAGAGCTGCACTGCATCTCCCAGTCCTTCTTCCAACCTACCCAGTGGTCTGTCCTTAGGCTTCACTTCTGACCTTCTCTTCATGATCTGGACATTCTTGGGTACTGCCTCTTGTCTGGCAGTTCTCTCTGGGTTCCCATCTGCTTCCCTGTCGTCATGAAATTCTTAGCCTCTGCTCTTTCCTCTTTCCTCCAAGAGTTCATCCATTCATTCATGTGGCTTCAACCATTGAGTCAAAACTTAAATCTGAATACCTTCCCTTGGAATCACTCCTAATCATTAGTCCTCACCCCAAACTTTCACCTCCAGGGATGCTGCATAACTCAATAGTCACTGAAAGTTGAACTTAACACTTCCCCAACTAATTCTACCTGCAAATATTTCTATCTTCCGCTCTTTTTCAGTCTTCTGATTGGAAGAGTTGCCTTAATAACGCCTTCTCATTTTTTCACCAGACAACTTTGGCATCTCTGTTTTTCTCTCCTACCTGCATTTTGTTCTGATTCTGCGCTGCCACAGCCATTCCTCACACACGGACCTTTGCAGTTATATTCAGTCTCTGTCCCCTTCTCCTCCAGCTCAGGTTTTTCTATTAGTACAAAATTCATCGTCATAAAACCACGCTTGGAACACGTCAACCCCAGCTGTCAAGCACAGTGACTGTTCATTGCTTGTCAGATAATGTGCAACCCTTGGCTTCACATGATATCACCAATGACTCTCCCAACCATCACATTATTTTCTCTTCATTATTCCTTCACTTTATTCCGTCAGTCACACTGTGTGCCAGGCACAGGGCTATGTACTGGCCGTTTGTTGTTTCACTGGATTATCACAACAACCTGTTAAGGTTAATGCTAATATTCCTTTTGGCAGATGAGAGAAGTGAGACACAGCAAAATAAAGACGTTGCAGCAGTCTTATGCACTCAGCTCCACAACTGTGGCTTTAACCTCGTCATCTGCGTCATCAGCAGTTTTGTCCCTATGACTCTATGGACGTGGCTAAATAAGGGTTTAATGGATTTAATATATTCAGATTCCCTGCAAACTTCTACTCCACTTCACCTCATTTTTGTAACAATGCTCAGAGCAGTATCTTCACTAAGCTCATTAAATCACAATGTCAAGATTTTCTTCTTTTAAATGCTAATTAAGTGCCATCGAGTCCCCCACTTCTTATCATTAAAGGGACTATCAGGTAACAGACCACAGTGAGAACAGCAGTTTCATATTGTCTTTGTTAAATCAGGGACCAGCCAAGGGACAATCCCAGGTCTCCGTTGCACTGTCAATGTCAGGGTTAGAGGTGGAGACCAGCCTCAGAGTCCAACCCAAATGACAAGGAGGAGCTTGTTCTCTGACAGAAAACATTGCCATCAATCATCTCCCAATTGTTCTCTTGTTTCAAGCACAGAGAAAGTGAAAAGTGAAAGTGTCAGATCCTCAGCCGTGTCCGACTCTTTGTGACCCTCTGGACTATAGACCCCCAGGCTCCTCTGTCCATGGGATTCTCCAGGCAAGAATACTGGAGTGGGTAGCCATTCCCTTCTCCAGGGGATCTTCCCAACCCAGGGATCAAACCCATGTCTCTCGCATCTTCTGCTTGGCAGGTGGATTCTCTACCACTGAGCCACCTGGGGAGCCCAAGAATACTGGAGTGGGTAGCCATTCCCTTCTCCAGGGAATCTTCCCAACCCAAGGATCAAACCTGGGTCTCCTGCATTACATACAGGTGGATTCTTTACTATCTGTGCCACCCAGGAAACCGCATATAAATATATACTATTAAGCTATGTAACTATAGTTATATATACAACTATTAAATATATATGAAGATGAAACAATAAAATGTTAACAGTTATTCTCTTTACATGTGCAATACATATAGTACAGCTTTGTCTGAAAATAGAAACATGCTTTGCTTATCAGATTACCCTTTTCACTTAAACTGTATTTTTTTTAATTCAGCGAAGAGTCAGCATCGCTTTAATAGCTCAGTCTTCAGCCACCCCATCATGCTCTAACCAGTCGCATCAACAGCAGTGATGACGCAAGCATTGGTCTCCGCGCTTCCACATGCGCCATCTCATTCAAGGCTCAGAGCAACTCTATCAAGTCGCAGGTGGGTGAACTGAAGCACAGATTGGCCACTGGCCCAGCATTGTACAGATAATAAGCACTTGTTGTTCAGTCACTCAGTCGTGTCCAACTCTTTGCAGCCCCATGGACTGAAGCACGCCAGGCTTCCCTGTCCTTCACCATCTCCCAGAGTTTGCTCTAACTCATGTCCATTGAGTCGGTGATGCCATCCAACCATCTCATCCTCTGTCGCCCCCTTTTCCTCCTGCTGTCAATCTTTCCCAGTGTCAGGGTCTTTTCCAGTGGGTCAGCTCTTAGCATCAGGTGGCCTAAGAATTGGAGCTTCAGCATCACTCCTTCCACTGAATGTTCAGGGTGGACTTCCTTTAGGACTGGCTGGTTTGATCTCCTACTGTCCAAGTCACTCTCAAGAGTCTTCTCCAGCACCAGAGTTTCAAAGTATCAGTTCTTGGACTATTTGATATTGTGACATATCGGGATATATGTATTTGGACTTTACCTTCAGTTCCTGGCACAGAGCTCCTAAAGCCCTTCCCACTTCATGAGTGGTAGGAGCATCTTTTGTTCTAATGTGGTGACCCTGGGTGAGCCCCAGATAGCTTCAGGATGCAGGCTGGTCCCCAGAAAGATGCAACTTTGTTTGGAAGCCTGACCACCCCTCCCCTCAGCCTCTAGGAAGGAGAAAGGGGCTGGAGATTGAGTTGATAGTCAATCTGCCTTCGTGATGAAACCTCCCCAATAAATCACTAACTGATGAGGTTCAGAGAGTTTCTGGGTTGGTGAATTCACATGCATGAAGGGGCACCCCAACTCTGCGGAGACAGAAGCGCTTATCCTCAGGGACCTCGCCCAGTGTACCCCCTCATCTGGCTGTTCGTTTGTACCTTCAGTTCTACCCTTTATAGTAAACTGATAAATATGAGTAAAGTCTTTCTCCGAGTTCTGTGAGCCTTCATAGCAAGTTACCAAACCTGAAAAGGGCGTTGGAAAACTCCAATTTACAGCCAGAACACAAGTGGCAAATCAGGTGTGTGCAGTGGGGAGCCTTGCAGGTCTGAGCCCTCCACTTGCGAGGTCTGTGCAAGCTCTGCCTACTTAGCGTCAGAATCACAGTAAATTGTAGGTTGCTGTCCACAGAGAACTGGAGAATTGCTTGGTGTGGAAAACCTATGCATTTGGCAGTTTTTGCTGTAAAAATCCTGAAATTATAGCTGTCTCCAATTTTTTGCTAAAACTCACATAATGAGTATCTTTATGGCCAAATATTCATGCATATCTGTGATTATGTCTCTAGGATAATGTTTTTGTATAAGGGTGATTGCTGCACTTAAGCACATGCTTATTTTAAAGACTTTGGCTGTGTGTGTGCCCCATCCTGTTTTTTTAATTTTGTTGGCTGGTGGGGGAGATGTTTCTATTTCTGCTCTAATCCTATCATGCACCACAATAAACTCATTTTTCACCCAATGCGAGGCTCCTCCCAGAGACACGAGGCTCCTTCTCTCCTTGGACTTCTCAGGGGAACCGGGAGACCCTCGGCACTGCTGTGGACACACTATGCGCTGCAGAGCAGGGTGCTTCTGTGGGGCTGGGCTGCTGCACCCCCTGAAATCTGAACCTGGACCGTCAGCAACACCGCCCTGGGAGGCTCCACACCATCGAGGTCTGTCAACAGCTTTACTTGAAGAGTCCTTTGCCCCAGAGCGGCTGCAGATTGCAGAAAGAAGTCTGGATCAATACATAAACTGACACTAAGTCTAATTTTATTCAGGTTCCAGCGCAGAAGCACCTTTTCAATGGATGCTTTTGCTCAGCAACTCTTTTCTCTCATTTCTCATTTACTAGACGCTTCCCAGGATAATGTGCTCAGCGCCGAGTTAAATCAATGTCCACATTAACGCGCGTTCAAAGGCAGCAGGCCACCATCAGTGTTTTCACTTCACGTGACCTTGCTCTCCACGCGGGCTCAGCACTGTCCTCGGGACGCCCCCACCAGCGCCGGCCAGTGTCATCCCCAGACAATATCCAGGTTAATTAACCTTTAGGCGAAGATGCCCACTCACCTCCTTCTTGCCCATTACATTCAGTCCGAAAGGCAGCAGGGAGCTGTGATGAATGTATTAATTAGGAAAATGATTGAATGCAGTTGCTTTTATTACCTTGGCTATTAATCTTCTCTGCAAGATGCCTAAAAAGTCATCCTCATCAGGGGGGCATCGATGCAGGGGAGAGGCAGCCACTCAAAGCCCTGGGTGCGCCCCCTCCCTCCACCGACTGTCTTGCAAAGATGAACTCGAGCTTCCATCAAGTAAGTGCCACAAAAACCCAGCCAGGTGCCCAAAGGAAGCGCGTTCATGTCTTCCCCAAGCCGCCCAGCCAAGGGAGTTTTTAGAAAAGGGGCAGGTGCAGCAGGAAGGACCAACCCCGTCTGAGAGGCTGAAGCAGCAGGAAGGACCAACTCCATCTCAGAGGCTGGGATGCTCTGTGGCTGCCTAGGGTCTCATGATGCTTGGATGAGAAAGGTTCCACGTATGACTTGAATGGAAATTAGTAACAATATTCAAGGCCAATCGGAGCAACGTTTTGAGGAGGTGATTCACTGACATGCCCCTTTACCACGGATGAAAGAAAATGGAAGTGTTGGTCGCTTAGTCATGTCCACCTGTTTGCGACCCCTCGGACTGTAGCCCACCAGGCTCCTCTGTCCATGGGATTCTCCAGGCAAGAATGCTGGAGTGTATTGCCATTCCCTTTTCCAGGGACTCTTCCTGACCCAGGGATCGAACCTGGGTCTCCAGCATGGGAGGCAGAGTCTTTACCACTGAGCCACCAGGGAAGCCCATCAAAGATATGTGATCAGAACTCAAAGGGTGACTCCTTATATTTCTGGCCCCAGAGGGGTGCATTGCAACCTGAATGGGTGTATTCATCTTGCTGAGTTAGGAACATTGCTGGGTTCGGGTTAGCCCGCACCCACTGGACAAACGTCCAAAGCACTCGGGCCCTCGCCTCTGGTCCAGGCAACCCTAGTGAGCCCCAGGACGCTCTGCCTCCCTTTCAGTTCAGTTCAGTTCAGTTCAGTTGCTCAGTCGTGTCCGACTCTTTGCGACCCCTTGAACCACAGCACACCAGGCCTCCCTGTCCATCACCAACTCCTGGAGTTCACCCAACCTCACCTCCATCGAGTCAGTGATACCATCCAGCCATCTCATTCTCTGCCGTCCCCTTCTCCTCCTGCGCCCAATCCCTCCCAGCATCAGAGTCTTTTCCAGTGAGTCAACTCGTCGCATGAGGTGGCCAAAGTATTGGAGTTTCAGCTTTAGCATCAGTCCTTCCAATGAACACCCAGGACTGATCTCCTTTAGGACGGACTGGTTGGATCTCCTTGCAGTCCAAGGGACTCTCAAGAGTCTTCTCCAGCACCACAGTTCAAAAGCATCAATTATTCGGCGATCAGCTTTCTTCACAGTCCAATTCTCACATCCATACATGACCACGGGAAAAACCATAGCCTTGACTAGACGGACATTTGTTGGCAAAGTAATATCTCTGCTTTTTAATATGCTATCTCTTGAGAGTCCCTTATACTGCAAGGAGATCCAACCAGTCCATTCTAAAGGAGATCAATCCTGGATGTTCATTGGAGGGACTGATGCTAAAGCTGAAACTGCAATACTTTGGCCACCTCATGCGACGAGTTGACTCACTGGAAAAGACTCTGATGCTGGGAGGGATTGGGGGCGGGAGGAGAATGGGACGACAGAGGATGAGATGGCTGGATGGCATCACCGACTCTGTGGACATGAGTTTGAGTGAACTCCGGGAGTTGGTGATGGACAGGGAGGCGTGGCGTGCTGTGATTCATGGGGTTGCGGAGAGTCGGACACGACTGAGCGACTGAACTGAACTAGGTTGGTCATGACTTTCCTTCCAAGGAGTAAGCGTCTTTCAATTTCCTGGCTGCAGTCACCATCTGCAGTGATTTTGGAGCCCAAAACTTACTCCCCATCAAACCCCAACTCAAGCATCAGTCACTGTTCTTTCATTCTAATATTCATTTTTGCATTTGGCTGCACCAGGTCTGGGATCTTTGATCCTCCTTGTGGCAGGAGGGGACTTTCGTTGCAGCAGGTGGGATCTGGTTCCCTGATGAGGGATGGAGCCTGGGTCCTCAGCATCAGGAGCAGGGTCGCAGTCGCTGGGCCACCAGGGAAGTCCTACCCACTCTTCCTGATTCCGCCAAGCTCCCTGCTCACCCACGGGCATCACTCTCCTCTCTCCCGTGTCCCGCTGACCTGCCTACAGATCACACTGCTACACGCGTCCCAATGAATCTAAGTCCGTCACATTCACACCCACAGCCTCACACTCCAGGGGGTCGCCTACCACACAGTGGGAGCTCATGCATGTGCAGGGAGTCTGATTTAGAAGCACGTATATGATATCTTCTGTAGAGATTTAAGGAACGAAAACCAGGTATGCTACATATCCACTGTGCAATGCTAACTAAAATGGCTGGAGGCTCTCTGACCACCTGGTGTAGGACACAGGAGAGAATGCAGGCAAGGAACCATGGCCTGCTGGACAGCAAAGGTGCAGGATGCTTCAGGGAGGGTCTTGAGCTTCAGCTCAATGCCAGCAAACTTCCTTAGATAATAACCCTCTGCCCTGCCTCTGCAGGGCCCCTCAGCTCTCTGACTTTCTGTCCTAGCATCTGTATGCCTTGTTGAAAATACAACCAAAGCTCATTGAAAGTGAAGTCTGCCAGTCCAGAGCTTTGACATTTCCCTGGGTTGGGAAGATCCCTGGAGAAGGAAATGGCAACCCACTCCAGTACTCTTGCCTGGAGAATCCCATGGACAGAGGAGCCTGGTAGGCTACAGTCCACGGGGTGGCAAAGAGTTGGACACAACTGAGCGACTTCGCTTAATGAGGAGAACAGTTATCAAATTGCTACGACTTAAAATATTACCTACAGTCACTGAAAATCTTACCTCTCCAATCAGTTCTCAGCCTTTCCTTTTGACAGAAGCATTATGAGCCCTTGTTTCTTCCTACTCTGTCTGACAACTCCCCACACCCAGGGCATCTGTCATGTGGGGCTGGGCTATGCCCAGGCTGAACAGTTAAAAGTGATTTTTCAAAGAATTCCACAAGGGGACTCCAGTTCTCAACACTGGCCATCCCGTTGACCTGACTGAGGAAGTTGCTGACATACTTAGCTCCTTTCAGAGTAACTTACTACTCTATTTGGAGAATAGTTCAAGGTCCCAGACTCCTCCACCTGCTCCTTAAAACCTGAAGCTATTTCACTCCCAGGAGGCTCCAGGAAGCCTGGGACCACGTTTTTACTCTTAACGGGAATTAAAACTGATGTCATTTCTCTGTCTGCAAAGGCCAGTCCAACCAGTACCCTTGAGAGTAGGAAACTCCAGCCCCAAAAGCCAGCCTCGGCCTGTGATGGGTAGAGCCATGTGTGCACATGTTCCGTCGCTCAGTCGTGTCTGACTCTCTGCGACCCCAGGGACTGTAGCCCCCCAGGCTCCTCTGTCCATGGGACTCTCCAGGCAAGAATACTGCAGTGGATTACCATGTCCCCCTCCAGGGGATCTTCCCGACCCAGGGACTGAACCCACGTCTCCTGGGTCTCATACACTGCAGGTGGATTCTTTATCACTGAACCACCAAGGAAGCCCGATGGCTGAGTCGTGTCCCTACAAATTCACTGATGTCCTCACAATGGAGTCTCAGAGCGTGACCTCATGGGGAATAGAGCCCTTGTAGGTGTGGTCAGAGTGTGACCTCACAGGGAATAGAGCCCTGGTAGACATGGTGAGTTTAATTTATACGGGGTCGCAGTAGAGTAGGGTAGGGCCCTTAATCCAGGATGACTGACATCCTTATTAAAAGAGGGATTTGGGACATGGAGACTTTCATTCAGGGAGAACACTGTGTGAACGCGAAGTCAGAGAGCAGGATCATGCTTCTACAAGCCAAGAAACATCAAAGATCGTCAATAAACCCCCAGAATCTCAGGAGAAGCCTGGAGAAGATGCTCTTCATAGCCTCAGGAGGAACCAGCCCTGCCAACACCTTGGTCGTGCACTTCCAGCCTCCAGACGGTGAGACAATACAGTTGTGTTGTCTAAGCTGCCCTTTCTTGGATGCTTTGACCCAATCAGCTTCCTGATTCCTAAGCCTCTAGGAATGGCTTCTCCTCTCTGTCCTGCATCCACGTGGGCTTCCCCAAGATGGTAGGAAGCAGTCCTTCTGTGAGTTCGCTGAGTCACTGGGGCTGACTTGTGACCCTGTCCCGAAGCTGCCCTGCAGGTTTAGCCAGAAAGTGCAGTGAGGGCTCAGAGCAGGAAGACAGTGAGAATCCAGGGGTGAGAATTGCCCAACGTGCTCATCCCACCCCCTCCACGGAGACTGGGGATTGCAACACAGGATGAGGGAGCAGGCTGAGCCGCGTGCTGGTTGGTACAGGCACAGAGCCGACAGTGGGGCGGGCCCCGGGGTCACTGGTGTCACCTATGCTAAGGTCCGCCCTCCCAGCTCGGCTCAGCCCGCTGTGCCTGCAACTGCAACGCCCGTGAGCCCCTGAGACACCCTCTGGCAGTGCTCAAGCTCATCTCAGCTCTGCCTGGTGGAGCCCGGCGGCTCCCAGGCCTCTGGGCAGTTCGAGTGTCCAGGACAGGCAGCAGCTGGGGTCCAGTGCACCTGCCACCCAGCACCTCCCAGTGCGAGGTGGGGCATTGCTACTGAAAAGGCCAGAGGTGAGCTGGCCACCTGGGCCCACCGTGGACCCACAGACACCGGGAAGTTCTGCCATCAAGGAGAGCAGCAGTGACACCTCCCGTTCCCTTCAGACCAGCCAGCAGAGCGGTGGCTACACCTGGTCCAGTCTCCCCTTTCTCCATGGCAGTCCACCGCCCAGCCCCAAAGCGGCCTTGTCTTTACTCCAGAACCACCTCACTGGCAACCGGAGACCCTCGGGATCGTGTTCTCTGTAAATCCATGTTGAGAGTCGGGTGGGAGCTCCACGAGACAGAGAGAGAGTGTGAGGGACAGGAGGAGCTGGCGTCTGCCGTCCCAGCCCAGCGCTGCCCCCAGACGGCCTGTGTAGCCAGCCTCCTGTCTCCTGGCCCGCCAGGGCTCAGGGCCAGGGGCCAGGAGTGCTTCGGCCTTTGGCCTTCACGTTCCTGGCCCAAAATCTCCCTGCTCAGACATCCTCTCGGGAAATCTCTCCACCCAGGAATGCACCATGATGGGAACATCCCCGGCCCCGCCTCCCACTGCCCTGAGCCAATGAAGGTATCTCAAAGGAGCGTTATTTCTGAACACACAGGAAATGCTCAGAGTCCATTTCAGCAGCCTTGGAGTGATCGTGTAGGTATCTACAGGATCTGGGAGGGAGCCCCCACGGGGCTATGGAGCTGTCATGCCTGAGCTTGGAGGAACGGATGCAGACCTCTCAGCCCTTCTCCAGGGCACTGGCGTCACCCCTCCCTGCCATCTGGGCTCAGACACCCCCGTGATGTCTCCCCACCTCTGCTGGAGGACAGGTGGTCTGCAAAGCATGGAAACAAAAGAACTCCCTTCATCCGTCATCGGCACCCATGTCACCGCGACGCTGCTCTGATGTCCCCACACTGAGTTAACCTTGACAGGGAATGGTCGGCCCATCGGCTACCCTCTCCGCGTCCTGGTTCCTTCTGCATCCTGGCAGTCAGTCTGTCTGCAGCCGTCTTGCCCGAAGCGAGCACCACTCCCTCCTGGTGTCCACCCATGCATTTCTGACATCCTAATGACGCTTAAATATGCATGACCATTCCCAAGGAAGGCATTCCACACTTTTTAATCACTTGCATAAACCAACTGATTTTGAGAGCTCGCCTCTGGAAAGGGACACCGGTGATCTGTACGTTTCACTTGCTCTCGCGTCTGCTGTTGTGACGGCAGGGTCCCCCGGCCCAGCAACTGTCCGGGATTCATATGTCCTGACACCTCGGGGTTTTTTTATATTGTTTTTAATTAAAAGCGCTTCCACCAAAATGAATGACCATTCAGAATTCCAGCCGAGGAAGCCATTTTTTTCCTATTTAGCTAAAGTGAACCAAAGCACATTTGGGCAAGAAATGAGGAGGCTCAGAACGAATCCATTTCCAGAGCAATCACTGTCTGATACTGTCAGCGCCTGTGCATGAATCCCAGAATTCTGTGTGCGCTCTGGGTCTCGGACCAGCATTTCCAAAACTGTCACAGAAAAAGGCTCTCAAAGCTCTAGGTGCATTCAGTTTCAGGGATCCAAACGCCCCCTAACGTTACACAAAGCCATTTCTTTGCTTGGAGGTCACCTCTTTGATCCAGGCTTTTCCCTGCATTATTCTGCAGTTAGTTAATATCAAGGAGTAAGAAGGTGGGACTGTGGATGCAAATTGGGCAGCATGGCTTGTTCCTGAGCCTCCTGTTCCATCCCAGACGAACCACAGGTGGGGTGATGCTACATGGCTAAGGTCCATCAGGAGAGAAACAGGCTATGTGGCTCCAGGGACACTAATGCCTGGGCCTCCCAAGGCAGATTGTTGTTCAGTCCCTTGGTCGTGTCCGACTCTGCGACCCCAAGGACTGCAGCACGCCAGGCTTCCCTGTCCTTCACCATCTCCCGGCGTTTGCTCAGATTCATGTCAATTGAGTGGGTGATGCCATGTAACCGTCTCATCCTCTGTCACCCCCTTCTCCCCCTCCCCTCAATTTTCCCAGCCTCAGGGTCTTTTCCAATGAGTCAGTTCTTCGAATCAGGTGGCCAAAGGATGGAGCTCCAGCTTTAGCATCAGTCTTTCCAGTGTTCCCCATGGCAGATGCTCCAGGGGAAATCCAGGTAGAGGTGACTTTAGACAGAGAATGAAAATGGAGGTGGGTGACAGAGGTGTGGAGAGAGCGATGAGAAGAATCATGAAATCATGATCCCTGATATTAGAACTCTGCCACAAAAAAACAGTCCATGCAGCCATTTCAGTCACCCAACAAAAACTGCGCTATTGATGGACGCTGGCAGAATGGGTTTCAGCAGAGACTCAGAGGACTTGACACAGCGTCCACTCCCGCCTAGGTGTCGAGTGTGTGTTTCTGTGTCCTGGACAGACTCCGTGAGTTGACTTTTTCTCCTAGAAGCTGATCTAAAGCAAGAAGAATAGCCCTGCATGTCCCATGAGGGTGAACTTGAATCCCCTCTAACTTGAGAGGCAGGAACCATAAATATTCTCTGGGGTCAGACAAGGAGCCTTGGCTCCTAGAGGGCTTTGTCCCCCAGGGACCCACCTGCAACCCCTCAGTGACAAAACCTTTCAGACATCTCAGTCCCAGATCTTAAGCTTTCTGAGCATCAGTACAGAGTTCGCAAGGCAACCCCATGCCACAGGAGATGTTCTGAGCATCTGAGTTTAGCAGGGCTCTGAGGGTTTCCCAGGAACTTCCCCAGCTCCCAGGGCTACTGGATGCTGGCCATTTGGCACTGGATCCTGATTTCACCTGCCACTGCAAGAGACAGAGGAGATTAGAGTTCGATCCCTGGGTAGGGAAGATACCTTGGAGGAGGAAATGGCAACCCACTCCAGTGTTCTTGCCTGAGAAATACCATGGACAGAGGAGCCTGGCGGGCTACAGTCCATAGGGTCACAAAGAGTCGGACATGAGTGAGCACTCACACACCAGCACCTGACTCAGTGCTCTTACTCACCCTCCTCCCCTTGTCAAGTAAGCAGGATTGCTCTTTTAAATCTCAAGACCCAGACAGACACGGCTCAGATGCAGCTCAGCAATCACAACCTGAACTCAGGACAAGAAAGTAGATCTTTCGCCACCGGCTACAATGCCACCACAGCTCAGGCCTCCCGGGTGTGCTCGGGACAACAGGAGGACACACCTGCCCTGAGGGATGCTCAGTTGCATCGCTGATGGCTTGAGGCAACTCCAGCCCCTGACTCAGCATCAGAGAGCCCGGGAGCCAGCACACGGCCCAGCCTGAAGGAGCCCCAGTGCTCTTTATGGTGCAAGGGGGTGATAATTTTTCTCTCAGAACCCTACTTCAAGGGTTAGTAAAGAGAAAGGTGCTGTTTGACTTTTAGAAGAGCATCTGATACTCCCACAGAGCCAGAATCCTGACAGAAAGCAGCAGCCCATCTCTGTTTATAGTTACAATCCTTCATTCATGCTTCCTGCCCTGCAGGGGCCCTGGAAGCTCAAGGAAAGGTGGTGAGATGGCAGGAGCAGCAGCAGCTCTGCTTGGCAGGAGGGCCAGGAGGCCTCCAGCAGAGTAAAGAGTTGGGATGCGTTTTGGAAGTGTGGATCATGGCCATGTGAGTGAAAAGTGAGACGGCCTCACAGAGGGTAGTAAAGTATGAGAGGATGGAGTAGGCAGGAAGTGACTGAAGACGGGACTCTGACCCACGCTGTCATGGATAAATGTGGGGTAGACTGGAAGTGTTCATGCAGGCAGATCCAGAAGGCCCTGGAGACCACGAGGATTCTATACTCTCTGAGGCTGTGGAGCAAGGGACAGAGCGACGGGGGTGGCATTTTCTATGTAAGGCACCCTTGCCACCGCCGTCATCTTTACAAGGTATTGCTGATGCGGACTAGGGGCTGAGGTGGTAAAGTGGGAGAAGCCGAGAAGGAGGGGCGTCCCACATGCAAGGGGCCAGGAGCCCACGGCAGGCATGCTCTTCACACGTGGAATTTACCTCCTCCCCACAGAAACTCTGTGATTCCCACACAGAGATGAGGATGCAGACAGTTATCAAAGTCAAGTAGTCTGCCAGAAAATGCACAGGCAACACACCAGGATTTGTGCTCGGGTCTGACTCCAAAGACCATGTCTATCCATTACTTCATAAGGAGGTTTTAGAAATTGAAAAACACACATAAACACACATAAATACAACTTGGTGACTGATTAATTGAGGAGGCAAAGAAAGAAAAGAAAAATGTCTTAAAATGGAATAATTGCTCAGTGTATAAAGCTCAGGAAGTTCAGTATGGGCATTTATTTGCGGAGAAGGTCATGAGTTGGATATTAAGCATGTGGGCTTCATTACAGAAGAACAGCATTTATCCAAGATGGACTGATCAGGATGAAGGTAAGGGCGTGTCTCGGCAGCTTAGGAAATAAATCACATCAGGTCAGGGGCTACATTTTGGAGATGGGGACACAGAGGTCAAGTTCACAGATCTGTGCATAACAGGTCTTCCAGGGTCAAGGTCACAGGGGAGTTTCTGAAAAGAGGAACTGGTGCATTGTATCAAATGTCTCAGAGTTCAGGAAGATTTTAAAAGAATGTCCTTAACTGATGATTTTTCCTCTTTCTGAGTAGAAAGAATTCGTAACCACCCAAAGTATTTATTTTAAAACAGATTTGTGGACCACAGACAAAATCAACAAAGTCGACATGGGTTCCCAAAATTCTACCTGCAAATACTCCTCCTCCAGCAGTAAGTCTCAGCCCTGCCATCCCAAATTGCCTTCCTGAGTGTGGGCTGCACCTCTAAAGACAGAGGATGGACAGGGAGAAATCAGGCGTGGTGGGTCCCCTCCATGCCTGCACCTTTGGGGAGGGCTCCATCCCACACATGGGGCAGCAGTGTCCAGGTTTGGTGGGACCCCTTTATTAGTACCTCACTCCTTCCCTCAACCCAAGGCCTCTGGACTACCTCCTTGGGCCAGGTGTCTCCAGGTGTCTGATTGACACACAGAACAACCCCAGTTTCACTGGGCTGTGACCAACCCAACAAGTACCTTCTGATCAAAACATGGATGACCGGAAAATGATGCTCGGCTCTGGAGCCTTTGTGATCCCTGAGACAGTGAAAGCAGGCACATCTCGGCAGCATCCCCGTTGTGCAAAAAAATCCCATCTCCTGATGGACCAGAACTTCATTTCACCTTGCACCCGCCATGGTCCGCTGCCATGATGTTAGGAAATGACAATAAATGTGCCCCTCACCTCCACTTCCATTCTGTCTCCAGCTTTTTAATTTGACTGATACTGAATTCAACTCTACAAATTCCAGGGACCCTTGAATAAATGGCTATAAGATACTTAATCCACAACTGAGCAGAAGCCTTCCTTTCTGAGTGCTCCATATCATCGGAGCATCCTACATGTGGAGTCATAAGCAGTGTTTCCAGCCTGATTTCTCAGACCTCTGTTTCTCTCAGCCTGGAAAAGAGGAACTGTGGGTGGATAGGTTTCCATCCAGAGAAGGCAATGGCACCCCACTCCAGTACTCTTGCCTGGAAAATCCCATGGATGGAGGAGCCTGGTAGGCTGCAGTCCATGGGGTCGCAAAGAGTCGGACACGACTGAGTGCCTTCACTTTCACTTTTCTCTTTCGTGCATTGGAGAAGGAAATGGCAACCCACTCCAGTGTTCTTGCCTGGAGAATCCCAGGGACAGGGGAGCATGGTGGGCTGCCGTCTATGGGGTCACACAGAGTCAGACACGACTGAAGCGACTTCGCAGCAGCAGCAGGTTTCCACTGGGTACAGGGAGCTGGAGAAGAGTCGGCAGGCTTCTCAGGGTGGAGGTCTTAGGTGGGCATGTTTGCCCGTGTCTATAGGAAATGACACCCTGAAGACACCCCGTTCCGATGCCATTTCTGCACCAAAGAAGAGATCAAAGAAAGCAATGTTTTGAGTTCTTCCAGCTTCTCCCCTTCTTTGGGGGTGCAGCAGAGTCCACAAGAGGCATGGCTGGAAACCAAATCTTTAGTCCAAGGGGTCTCGGGAAGGAAGGATCTGGAGAAAGTGAGAGCGAAGACGACGCTTCAGCCGTTTCCTCACCCACCACAGGACTCTTCTGGAAGCAGCAGCTTCTAAGGTTCTAAAACAGCTTGCTACTTACACTGTCCATTTAAGGAAACTTTTCCTAGACTGGTCTGATCATGAAAATCGCCTGGGAAAGTTTAAAAATTCAGAATCCCAGGCTGTCTCATGAAAGATGCTGATTCAGTCTCCAGTCATCATGCGAAGCCATGTGGTCACATGAGGCGGGAAATTGAACTCACGGCCCTGGTGTTTGGAAGGACAGCGCTCAGACTGAAGATTTCGCTTTGGATTATTTTCCATATTCTGCCTGATATCGACTATATACTGTCAATGTAAAAAATAGTCACAACCTGAAAGCTGAGAGTTATGTTTTATTTGATGGGAATTTTTAGGACCTCATGCCTGAGATGCCTAGGGTCACATCTCCAGTGACCCTAGGAGAACTGCTCCAAAGTGACTGGGGCAGGAATCAGGTTATCTAGAAGTTTTGCAACAAGGGGCAGGTAAACTAAACATCAAATGATTATTGTTGATTAAGGAAAACCAGATATCTTAAGTTATGGAATTTAGCGCTTTTCTGGGTAGGGGATGATGCAAGGGTCTGGGCTCACTGAAATCTTTCCTTTCATGTGCATCGCAGCTATCCTCGGCCAGTATCCTGAGTTTCTTTACGTCCTGAGTTCCTCGGTTCTCAGTGTAGTGAGTGGCTACAGCCTGATGGCTCTGAGATCATAGGTATCATTCTCCTTCTTGGTTGCCCTGGGGAGCTGGAATCACTGATGACTCTTTGTTTACTGATATGACAGGAAATACTCCACTTCTCAATACAAAGCAATAAAGGAAAAGGCAGAATCACATCCCTTCCTGTCATTCTGTCTCTGTGAAGGACCCTGCCTGCCCATGCACAGGCATCCCAGCAGGCGGGGGGATGTCCACTGGGAAAGCAGGGACCGAGAAAGCAGGGATGCACAAACGGCCAGAGTGGAAAGGAGAGGCGGACGGCAGCATAGAAGCATCAGAAAAGGGACCCGTGGTCCCTGAAAGGGCTGTGGGGTCCCCTGTATGCCCACCCACAGCACCACACTGACCCACCACCTGCTGAAATTCTCAGGTCTTCTTTCTGAGGGATGGTCTAAGAGCATCAGTGACTCGGAGGCCTGTTGCCTAGCAATGATTATCTAACTAGCTCCATCTCATTACCCTCCTTCATTCAAATCTGTCTATCTACTGCGCCTCTGTGTTGAGCCAGAAACTGGGGGAAAACTGTGAACAACTTGTCCATTGAGCTTGAGCGCATGGAGCTTCTATTTTAACAGAGGAGCATTCATTGAGCAAAACTCAGTATCAGTTTGAGCAAACTCCAGGAGATACTGAAGGACAGGGAAGCTTGACGAGCTGCAGCCCATGGGGATCGCAAAGAGTCAGACACGAGTGAGCGACTGAACAGCAACAGGATATAACTAAGACTGTATTGAAAGCTGGGAGGGTCAGTGTTCCAGGGGCCCTAACTAAGGAGGCTTCAAAATGCCAGCAAGGGCACGTCACTTGTGGTCTTCACCAGTGACTAAGACTCCAAGCTCCCGATGCAGCAGGCCTGGGTTCCATCCCTGGTCAGGGAACTAGGTCCCATATGCTGCAGCTAAGAGTTCTCGTGCTGCAACTAAAAAGACTCCACACGCCACACCAAGATCCAAGATCCTGAGTGCCACAACTTAGACCTGGTGCAGCCAAATAAATTAATAATTGTTTAAAAAGAAATGAATTATTAAAATATCCCAGCGTGAACCTGAGGGTTGTGGCAGAGCCTTCCAGACAAGGAAACCCCACTGGAAAGTCGTTACTCTATGGCCATTATTTTTCAAGATTCAGCACTAACTACACATCTGCACCACTGTGTGGTGGGGAGGATCGGTACAAGCCCTATTTTACGGTCCACTTCCTTATATCACACCAGCTCTGACACACTTTCCCTCACTTAAGATCACCCCAGTGCCCCAACTTTGCAGGGCTAGGGCTCCCAGCAAAACTTGTTGAAGAGACTACTTTTTCCCACATCGAATGGTCTCAGCTTCCTTAGTCGCTCAGCTGTGTCTGACTCTGGGGGTGACCCCATCGACTATAGCCTGCCAGGCTCCTCTTGTCCATGGGGATTCTCCAGGTAAGAATACTGAGGTGTGTTGCCATGCCCTCCTCCAGGAGATCTTCCCAACCCAGGGATTGAACCCTTGCAGGCAGATTCTTTACCATCTGAGCCACCAGGGAAGCATTGTTGAAAAACCAACGGGCCATAAATGTATGCATTTATTTCAAGATTCTCAAGTCTAGTCCATTGGTCTATATATCCATCTTTATGCCAGCACCATGACATTTCGATGACTGTATCTGCATCCATTGCTTTTTAAACTTTGGTTTTACTTAAGAAATACAATAATTTCTGTAATACTAAATATCTTCTATAACATCATGAGTCAACATTGTTCTGTTTACATTGTCCGTACTTTTTATAATCAAGAACACCATAATAATGGTGTTCCCTGGTGGCTCAGTGAGTAAAGAATCTGCCTACAATGCAGGAGAAAGGAGTTCAAACCCTGGGTCAGGAAGATCCCCTGGAGAAGGGAATGGCAATCCACTCCAATATTCTTGCCTGGAGAATCCCATGGACAGAGGAGCCTGGCGGGCTACAGCCCATAGGGTCACAAAGAGTCGAACATGACAGAAGCGACTGAGCGTGCACACACATACCCCAGTAGCTTCACGAATGAAGCTGTTGTTTCGTCACTCAGTCCTGTCCAGCTCTTGCAACCTCATGGACTATAGCTTCCAGACTCCTCTGTCCATGGGATTCTCCAGGCAAAAATACTGGAGTGGGAGGCCATTCCCTTCTCCAGGGATCTTCCTGACCCAGGGATTGAACCTGGGTCTCCTGCATTAGCAGCTGGATTCTTTACCACTGGGCCATCAGAGAAGCCCAACGAATGAAACAACCTACTATTAAACCCTCTAAACCTACTATTAAACCTACCAAAAATCCTGTTATTTCTCCGAATAACGTACTAGCAGTGGAATTACTGGGTACAAAGATATGCAAAATCCCCACACTTTGAGTAGCGATTACCGAATTCCACTGCAGCTCAGTTTCTGTACTCCACCATCTTTTGGCCCCAAAGAGACCCCAAGGACAGGGATCTCATCCTCAATCTCCAACTTTGTTGAATATCAACTCTCCTTCATCTCAGTTTTAAAATTAATTTCAAATTTGAAAGTGTAACACTCCTTTTTTCCTTCTTTGGCCCAGAGATTGAAAAGACAAGCTCCCTTGAAAAAGCCTGAAAACCCCATTCAGCAAGATGATCCAGCAAGAAATGACCTGATTGCCTCTTGCCTATTGACTCCACTGAATACAGCTGATGATGGTTGGCATCCTTTATCTCAACTGAGCAATCTCATCACTCAGTAGCAGCCTGAGAATAGAGATGATAGATAGGTAATGAACAGTCAAAACTGTTCAGCATAAGTACAATGACTCATCTCAACTGAATTATGCTGGTAAACAAGACCATTCAAGCCCACAGGGCAGGAATGACAGGACAGAGGGGAAGAATGCCTCATTGCACACAGGAGCCTGCCCTGCCTCTGTACACTCCGAGAAAAAGCAATTCTGGAAATTCCCGCTCTGTGGCTTCACAGCATCAGAGACGCATGGGCTGTGAAGTTTTATTGAGATGGAAACAGCTTCCTTTGCCAAAGAACTCAGATCCGTGGTTGCTGACAAGCACGTGGAGAAAAAGAAAAGCGACCAGGACAGCAGCTGGGCAGCATGTGAAAAGCAGTCAAACATCACAGCTTTAAATATCTCTGATTCTGAGACGCATGCTGCAACTCAGAGGGTGCCAACAACGTTTCCTAACCAAGGTCTTTTCACCGACTAGAAACACTTTAAAGTATTCTTTTTAAGCATTAAGGGACAAAAGAATAAATGTCCCAGGAAGCTTCTTATGTAATCGAATCATGAACAACTCCAAAGAGGAAATGAACCAAGATTGGCTTGAGTATGGAGAAGAGAATTCTAACGCGCGTGCCCCAGCTCTCCAGCTCAACACCTGCTCAGACATCAGTGATTAGTAAGCAGAGGCCTCCTGAGTGAACCAGTGTTTCTCCACAGCGCTCCAGGAAGCCAGAGCCACCACTCTGAGTGGCACAGGAGTCCACTTGGCCATGTCAAGGCTAGACATTTCCCTCTCCAGGTGACACAGGATCGAGTCTCTCCTTTCCTTCTTGCCTTTATGTCTCTCTGTTCAAACCCATTCCCTGTTTTCTGTTCACTTGCTAAGTTGTGTCCAACTTTGTGGAACCCCATGGACTGGAGCCCACCAGGCTCCTCTGTCCATGGGATTTCCCAGGCAAGAATACTAGAATGGCTTGCTGTTTCCTTCTCCAGGAGATCTTCCTGGACCAGGGATCGAACCCATGTCTTCTGCATTGGCAGGCAGATTCTTTACCACTGAGCCACCCAGGAAGCCCATCCATTCCCTAGAAAAGGAATACAGGAAAATGAGAGCAAAGAAGATGAGGGCAGAGGTGGTCAGCTTAGTATATTTTCTTGGTGTGATCATCCTGCCAGGTGTCCAGGTGAGCTGTATCTGAAGGGAAGCTTTCCATGCAAAAGAAGGACCATCCATTTCAGTCACGTGGACACTGTTGTGTTCAAGCCATCAGTACCAGGGGCATCAGTCGGTAGCAGGGACATTCCAGGGTGCAGAGTTTCTGGAGTTTGCATTTATTTCCATGCACCTTAAAGAATGTCATGCAGAAGAAAAATTGTAAATAAGCAGAAATGTAAAAGACACCAGAAGCAAGAAAGATAATGAAAAGGTGCTCAGTTCAATTCAGTTCATTGCAGTTGCTCAGTAGTGTCCGACTCTTTGCGACCCCATGGACTGCAGCACACTAGGCTTCCCTGTCCATCGCCAACTACCAGAGTTTACTCAAATTCATGTCCATTGAGTCAGTGATGCCATCCAAACATCTCATCCTCTGTCGTCCCCTTCTCCTCCTGCCCTCAATCTTTCCCAGCATCAGGGTCTTTTCAAATAAGTCACCTCTTCACATCAGGTGGCCAAAGTATCAGAGTTTCAGCTTTAGCATCAGTCCTTCCAATGAATATTCAGGACTGATTTCCTAGACAGAGTAACAGAAGAAGTGGTCTGTGACGAGCTCAGGGAACAAGGTAAGTACATAGAAATATAGATCGACTCTGTCTTGTACTTTCACTTCACAAAACACTTGAACAGTCATCTCACATTCTCCGTGATGCCTCAGGGGCAGGTAGCCTCCGTCCTCCACGTCAGGTGAATCAGTGAGGAGGGAGCCACCTGTGTTCCGAGCAAAAGTCACAGAGCTCAGCAGTGGCAGGTCTCTGACTTCTGCCGGCTCATCAGCTGAAAGACAAAAGTACGAGGAAGCACCCAAATTGGAAGCAGAGCAGAAGGGAGTAGGTAGAATGGCTTGGAGTCGAGGCAATGTTTAAACGTGGAAGGAAGCAAAGTGGAAAGAATCTCTGGACAGAGGGGGAAGAAGAGAGGGTTGGGACAGGAGCAGGTCTTCATTCTGTAAGTGAATGGCACAGCTGTCCCACGAGTGTCAGGAAAATGGCAGCTGGGGGATGGGAAGAGTTGAGACTGAGCTGGTTTAAGTCACAGAAGCCCAGACTCAGAAGGAACGTGACAAACTCAACCGGTGATGAGGAAACTTCCAAGGGATGCATGAAAAACCTAGCGTTACAGAGAAGAACCCTGCTGACTCAATACAGAAAGTGAGGCAGCGGTGACTCACACATCCAGGCCTTTGACGAAACTTTTTCATACTGTGGGTTAAAGGAGTTTGCTGGTATCCCGTGTTTATCCTCCAAAGACATTTTGAGTCAAGGAAGCTAATCCAAAGTGAAAGTGAAAGTCGCTCAGTCGTGTCTGACTCTGAGGACTTCCCTAAAGAGCCAACCGACTGGCCACAAGCAACCACTGCTAGTATCTGTGTTTTAGGGGTTTGCATTCACAAAACATGGCGATTCGTTTTCCTTGGAGAAATTTCTGAACAGAGTAGCTTTCAGTAGCCATTAATCTTCGTGGCCTCATTCGCTAGTCTCTTCAAAGAAGGCAGAAAACAGAAACAGATCTCAAATGCAAGCTGTTGTAATGAGCAGTGACAGAGGGGCAATTTGGGAGCAATGATCCCTGAGTCTGTGACCAGCCGCTGCATTAAAAAGCGTCCCCTGATACGACGGTCCTTGGAACCTAAACACACACACCTGCCCTGGTTTGGCTTCCTCTCTCCAGATAACCGTTCCCTTTGCCTGTAATTTCCTGGACCCCTCTCTGTCCCTTCCTTCCCTCCAAGGAAAAGGCCTGGCGGTCTTGGGAATAATAAGTCTGATTATTTGCTCTGACCCAGTGGTTCTCAAGCAGAGTGAGTCTGCCTCCCCGGGAATATTTAATAATGTCTGGAGACGCTTCTGATGATCATGATGGCAGAGGCAGTGCAGTGCTATTTGCATGTAACGGGCAGAGGCCGGGACGCAGCTGATCATCCTTCAGTGCACGGGCCCTTGGACAACAATCTGGGCTGCAACGCCGGCAGAGCAGAGGCTGAGAAACCATGGCTAACTGAAAGGTACATAACAAATCAGAGCCGTCCTCTGGCACCTCTGGGACAGGAGCTGGTTCATAGTCACACCCTGGGGTCTGCCTTCTTTCCTGCAAATACTCGAGTGTGCTCACAGGGCTGAGTGCAGCTGATGCCTGTTGCTGTCTTCATCTTCTGGTGAGGTGAATTACACAGGGATGTGAAGCAGGGCGGGCTCCAGAATGTGTGAACGGCAGGGCATGGGAGGTGGGATGCACCATGGAGAGGGAAGTGCAGCAGAGTCGCCAGTGTCCATTTTTCAGTGGGAATCCCAAAGGCTACATTCTTACCTACATCCTACATTCCAGAGGCCTAAAGTCTTGCAGGACATCCCAGAAGCCTGTGACCTTCTGGAAGTCTTATCTAGTCCTGACTGTTGAAAAGGAAAATGAAAGCCACTCTTTAACTCCAGACACGAGGCTATAGAAAAAGTGGAGTCCAGTGTGAACCTAGAATAAGAATGAGTGATGCATTTTTTTAAAAAAATCTGTGGCAAAAACAACAAAGAAAAAGGCCTTTAAAAAAAAAATTCGTTTTGCTTACCACATAGTCAAAAAGTGGAAACAACTCAAGAATTCATCAACTAACTGATGGATGGATAAACAAACTCAATAAACCCATATAATTTGGCCATAAAAAGGAATGAAATACGAACATATGCTCCAACATGGAAGAGTTTTGAAAATATTATGCTAAATGGAAGAAACCAGACACAAAAGGGCACAGGTTGTATAATTTTGCTTATGTGAAATGTCTAGAATAAGCAAATGAATTGAGGTGGAAATATTCTAGTGATTGCCGTTTGAGGTGATGAAAATGTGGAACTAGGTAGGGGTGATGACCGTACAACACTTTGAATGTACGATAATGTTTACCTTCAAGGTTTTAAAAGTGAATTTCATATTATATCAATTTTATCACAATTTTAAGAAATATTTTGAAGGACTTTCACTTGGGAAATCTGATGAAATGTATTCTTCTGAGTGGAAAGGAAGTTAAGTATAAAAAAACGTTCAAAATCTATTGACTGACAAAACAATAAAGGCAAACAAAGAGCAAAAATTATCAACATGCCAGGTGTCTGCGGATGGTAAATTAAATAGTGTGTTCCCGTGGGTGCTGGGCTGCACGACTCTGGGACAGGATAAATGAATACACAATGGCAAACATAAGTCATCCCCTGCTCATTAGCCAGGTGCATTGTTCTGCCATCCCCATATTTAATTGTTCCATGCAGTTTCATTTCTCTGTGACTCAGAGAGAGTGGAATGCAATTACGGTCAACACCAGCCTTTGGCAAATCAGGCTTCCTGTCCATCAGGGCGCTAAGATCCTCCCAAAGCAGAGCTCCACCACTGGCATCTGTGCGTCCCCAACCCTGGAGTCAAACCTTGTCTCTGGATGGTCCTGGGGAGAAGACAGAGGGTCACGTGATGTCATCTGTGAAGTCTGCACAACACTTAGCAAAGAGAACAAGATCTGGGATGAGAGACCAGTTACCTAAACTGCAGTGTGCTTCCTACACAGGCTGAAATCACGCTGGGGACCCCTGAGGGCGTGCTCAGACTGAGGACGAGAAGGAGAAAGGCACAACCATTCTAAAAGGAGGAGATTCTAAACGAAAGACGGTTGAAGTGGGCTGGGAGGAACTTCCCATGAGGGGCGGTACAATTCTGACCATTGCTTCATTCATTTGACGTGCGCTTAGCTCCCACCCTCCTGTGATTGATTGCCCCTGACCTTCACCCACACACTCCAGAATCTCCTTTCTCTTCTGATGTCACTGAGAAGGGCTGACTTCAGCCTTCCAGAATGTTCCAGCTACTTGTCAATCCCACAATCAAGTTCATAGGGTCAGAGACACTGCGGGGCTGGAAGGGTCCACCCCAAGCTGCTCTTTGCAAAGGACAGGCGAGTCCAGACGGCCAGACTTTGGACAATGTTGCTCCTGTTCATTTCTGTCCCTCAGTTGCGTGTGGACATGTTCTTGGCTTTTGGCAGTGTTAAAAGATGAAATGAAGCATCTTAAAATTTTTGAGAGTTTGAGAAAAATTGGTTTGAATCAGGCAGCCTCCAATCGAGCAGGAAGGCAGGAGTTCTGAGGAGCTGTACAGAATGAAACACTTTCATAGGTGGAAGGAATGGAAACAAAGATGTTATCCTGGGGAAAAAAGAAAGAGAAAGCAGGTGGGTTGTTGCCAGGTTACTTTCCTTGAGGGGATGTCAGGCTCCACCAGGCGGATTCCCTAACCAGAGCTGATCAGGAGACCTGGTTTAAGCTTCCATTTCTGGGAGAGACGAAACTGTAATTAAATTGTCTCTGTTTGGGGCTCAGCTTAAGCAACTCCCTTTGGGACCTGTTGCCTTGTTTTTAACAGCAGACTTGGGTGTTTTCTTCCTTGATTTGTATCAGGGTTTAAAAATCACCATGGCCAACCTGAAGCTTTCCAACCGTGAAGAAAAAACCAATTTCCATTTTAGGATTATTTTAGGTGCTGAAATGGGTTTTGCTTTCAGTGTTCAAACAACAGCATAAGGCTTTAATAAAATTGTAAACAAAAATAAACTGACTAATTTATAAAGTTCTGAAAACTATGAATTGATTTCTAGGCTCCTGAGGGGCGGACCCCATACTTGTCTGGAGACATGTGGAGGGGATACAGAGGGCCACCTACCCCTCTGGGCTGTTGGGTTGTCACATGGTCACATAAGCAAAGCTGTGGGCCTTCATTTTATTAAACTCCTGGGCCTCTGTGTGTGAGGGTGAGCACTCGTCCTACACATGCCCTCCGCCATCTGTACACACACCCTCCACCGTCTGTCCACACCCACGTGTCCACAGGAAACTTCTCCCCAAGTCTTGTTACTTCCCCCTTAGAAACCTCATCTATTTGGTTTTTTACGTTGAGTTGTTACATTTTATTGGGGTATAGTTGTTTTACAATGTCATGTTCCAGGTGGCACTAGTGGTAAAGAACCTGCCTGCCAGCGCAGGAGACAGAGGAGACACAGGTTCGATCCTGGGTTGGGAAGATCCCCTGGAGGAGGGCACGGCAACCCACTCCAGTATTCTTGCTGGAGAATCCCATGCACAGAGGAGCCTGGCGGGCTGCAGTCCCTGGGGTTGTGAAGAGTTGGACACGGCTGAGTGACCGACACACAGTTGTTTTACTGTGGTGCGTTGGTTTGAGGTGTACAATGGAAAGGTCCATATGTATGTATCTGCAGATTTCTTTCCCATGTAGGTTATTGTAGAGTGTTGAGTAGGGTCTCCTATGCTATACAGTGTGTGCTTCTTGGCTACCTGCTCTATATACAAGTGTGTATCTCAATCCCAAACTCCTAATTTGTCCCCCTCCCTAGTCCCCTTTGCTAACCATGCGTTTGTGTCCATGCTTGTGGGTCCATTTCTGTTTTGTGTGTGAGCTCATTTGTGTCATTCTTTTCCATTCCACGTATCATTGATACAATATAATATTTGCCTCTCTGTGTGCGACTTACTTCACTCCGTGTGATAACATCGAGGTCCATGCATGTTGCTGTAAATGGCATTATTTCATTCTTTTTACGGCTGAATAATATTCCCTTGTATATATGTACCATGGGTTCTTTATCCATCCCTCTGTCGATGGGCAGTGAGGTTATAGTCCTGGCTATCATGAACAGCTGCAGTGAACACCCAGCTCTCTCCTGGCAGAGTTGGAGTGAGGGGATCTCCTCCAGGGAGAGGACAGGACCACAGCAGCGCCTTCAAGGAGGCCCTTGCTGGGGGCACAGTCAGCCCACCAGGGCTCTCATCTCACTCGAGTCTGTTGGGACGGTGCATGCAAGGCAGACACAGGAAGAGGCAGGGTTTGTGCAAAGGCTGGGGCTGCCTAGGAATCCAAGGTTGCTGCTCTGCCTCGGTGAGGGAGAGCAGGAGGATTGCCAGGACTTGGGATGCGGGGGGCGGGGAACATTCTATGTTGGAAAACTCCCTCAACATGTCTGCATGTGTGGATGGCTCTCATGGATGACATATTTAAATACATATAAACATGTACATATGTAAATTAAAAGACATTTGCTCCTGGGAAGAAAAGTTATGACAAACCTAGACGACATAATAGAAAGCAGAAACACCACTTTGCTGACAAAGTTTCCTATAGTCAAATCTATGGTTTTTCCAGTAGTCATGTACAGGTGTGAGAGCTGGTTCATAAAGAAGGCTGAGCACCAAATAATTGATGCTTTTGAACTGTGCTCCTAGAGAAGACTCTTGAGAGTCCCTTAGACTGCAAGGAGTCCAAACCAGTCAATCCTAGAGGAAATCAACCTGGAATATTCATTCAAAGGACTGATGCTGAAGCTCCGATACTTTGACACGCTGATGCAAAAAGCCAACTCATTGGAAAAGACCTTGATGATGAGAAGGATTAAATGCAGGAGGAGAAGGGGACGACAGAGGATGAGATGGTTGGATGGCATCATAGACTCGATGGACATGAGTTTGAGCAAACTCTGAGAGACAGTGAAGGACAGGAAAGCCTGGTGTGCTGCAGTCCATGGGGTCGCAAAGAGGTGGACATGACTTAGCTACTGAACAACAGCAAACACACCCAAAGACGGATGTGTGTATAAAATGCATAGTGTGCCTGCCCTCGTCAGCTAGGACTGCTGTACAGAGAACCACACGCTGGGCAGCTCCCACAGAAGTGTGTTCTCTCACAGCCTGGAGGCTGGACGTCCACGATCAAGGTGTCAGGGGCACTGGTTCCTGTCTTCTGAGGCTGTGCAGGAGGATCTGCTCCAGACCTCTCCTCTGGTTTCTGAGGGTTTGCTAGACGTCTTTGTTGTTTCCTGGTTTCTAGAGGCATCTTCCTGAGCTCTGCTTTCATCTTCACATGGCCTTCTCCCTGGATGCCTATCTGTGTTCAAACAAGGACAGCAGTCATATTGGATTCGGGGCCCTCCCACTCCAGGGGGACCTTGCGTGTGTGCATTAGTCACTCAATCATGTGCAACTCTTTGCGACCCCATGGATTGTAGCCTGTCTAACTCCTCTGTCCATGGGATTCTCCAGGCAAGAATACTGGAGTGGGTAGCCATGCCCTTCTCCAGGAGATCTTCCTGACCATTTCAAGCAGATTCTTTACCATCTGAGCCACCAGAGAACCCCTAGAGGGACCTTATCTCACTAAATACATCTGCAAGGATGGTATTGCCAAACAAGGGCACATTCTGAACTCTGTAGGTTAGGACAGAAGCTTATGAACTCAGAAGGGATGTAATTCAACCCCTGACTGTAAACACACATGCGAGCACAATACACACTCAGACATATGCAGCCCATATCCTGCCCACTTTCTTTCTAAAGAGCACATACTAATTCCCACTGTGGGCACATTTCTCTTCGTGGCCCTGGGGGGTCTCTGTGCCATGTGGCTACAGATACATGTCACAGAGATGACAAACCTACGCAAATCCAGAACACACAGCTCACCCCTCGCCTTCTTCTTCACTGCCACATGTCTGTGAGTAAAACTGCCTCCCTGACTCAACCACCGATCCTGGCGTTTCAGCCACCCCAACAATTCTTTATTTCCATGCTGATGGGGGGTTAACGGAGGCAACTTCCAGCATTGGAGGGGGCCGAGACATACACTCTAACTCTATTATTAATTAACATAAAGAGTCACATTCCAGCGCTGCGCCTTGATTTCTTCGCCTATTTGTGCACTGAATGGAACTCATTCATTCTGTTACATGCTCAAAAAGCTCTGACGCATTCACTACATGCCAGTTACTGGGCAAAACCCTGGATGACAGAGAGAAAGGGGAGGCATCCTGGGGGCATCAACCTTCCATGGTTCTCTGTCTTCCGAGTCTAGTAATTCTGAGCTGGTGAAGCGGGAACAACGGGTTTCAAACAGTCCCATCGTTTGGTGGATGTGGCCACAGGCATCCTCCGAGCTCTGCTGCTTTAAAGGCTGCAGGTGTTTCTTTCAATGCCGGAGCTGAGCTGCAGCTCACGCCCTCCCAGGGACCTGGCAGAGAGACTGGATTCGTGGGTTTCTGAGAGGAACAGCAGAAGGACACGTGTTCCAGGCCTCTGGCCAGCTGGAACCTGACGGCCACACCTGTGCTGGTCTCCCCTTGCTCCCCCATCACCAGGCCTTCTGGGCTGCTTTGATGGGGCCCCCTGGTGGCCTGACTTCCCCTCTGAGTGCAGCCAATGTGTGGCACCAGCAGGGGACTGGAGCGGGCAGAGGGGGAGGGCAAGCTGACCCTTCTCCACTCTCTGTTCTTGGCCGCGTGTTCCGGCAGGGACTGCAGTCCTTCCTTCACGCTCCTGCTCAGATTGGATGAAACCCCTCTCCCTTTTATTAGGGAAACATTTGCTCAGGACACTGTTAGGCAGCCTTTGCTCAGAGCGACTGTGGCAGTAGCGGTAGAAACTACCCAGCGGGATTTTGCAGTAGCGGTTGGGGGAGGGTCAACTCTGAATATGATGTGAGAATTTATAGCCGTGGAGTTGTTGTGGTTGCTGTTGTTGAGCTGTGTCCGACTCTTGTGACTCTGCCAGGCTCCTCTGTCCATGGGATTTTCCAGGCAATAATACTGAAATAGCTTGCCATTTCCTTCTTTAGGAGATCTTCCCAACCCAGGGATCAAACCCACGTCGCCTGCCTTGGCAGGCCGATTCTTTACCCCTGAGCCACTGGGGAAATCCCATAGCCAAGGAGTGGTTCTGGCTAAACTGAGCTGGTAGGATTCCTGCTGAAGGCAGGCTGGGGGCTCACTCATCACTTTGGAGTGAGGAGCCTGATCAGACAGACACCATGATCAGACAGTGGGGTGAGCCATTCCAGATAAACCAACCTAGCAGAATTGCTACTAAACTTGGGTGATGTTCAGGATCCAAAGGTCAGGATTCAGTTGGGAAAAGGGCTCTGAGAACTCTACCTAGAGTTTGATGAAAGAGAAACACTCTCCCACACTCTCCCACACTGGCCTCTGGGTCTGGGAGAGAAACAGTAATCTTCTTTTTCTGTTTCCTCCCAACAAGCCCACACTTCTGAGATCAGACCTTTCCTTAAGGTCTCTTGAATCAGCCGGGTCTGAGTTTTATCTTCTGTTAAGACCCCAGCAGACACAAGCCTTCAGTCTGGTCCCAGGCTGTAAGCACCATCAAAATTCTTGCATCTCCCAACACAAGCTAAACTGTTTTGATTCTGATGTCACCCTTCAACAGAGACTTCTCCAACACCTCCTAACAAGACACAGATCCCACCTTCAAACTGGGGCGCGCAAAAGGCACAAGCTCCCCCTGCTCTGCAAGGTGCTTGCAGAGCCTCTCAAATGAGCGGCGTGTCCGCAGGAAGGCTGTGCCACTGGCAGTCCTGCCATGGAAACAACTCTGCACCTCACATCAGAGAGCCCCAGAGAACAAAGTCAGATGAAATCAGATCGTGAAGACAGCTGGAAAGGTGGTTCCCAGCCAGAGTGAGGGCTGCATGCGTTCTCCCTCTGATGAATGCTGATTGCTTCCAGAGACGGCCTCTCTGTTCTACACAGCGGTGCCCACACTCCCATTCCGAGCCTCTTTTTGTCGCTGAGAACAATGCAACATGAGCTCACTGCAAGCAGTGACCCATCTTTTCTTGCTGAAAGGGCCCATCAGGAGACACGCGTTAGGTAAATCTGAATTGGGAAAAATGTGAAGTTAGATGCTTGCTGGTTTTCTCACACCCAGAAAGTAAAATAACATCTTTCTTCTATTAATCTCTTTCTTCGTTGACTCCAACAGCTGAACCAGGTTAAATACTTTTCATTATGTGTGTTCAAAAGCCACCAAATGTGCCTGAAATTTCATTATATTTGTTCAAAAGCCACCTAAGGTGCCACCTGTATTTCACAGCCTGATGTGAACCCTGAAGTTTACTTTCTTCGGAGGAGCCAACGAGGATCCAGTGTTTTTTGTCTGTCCGGCCCTTCCACGCCCCATCTGTCCCTGACACTCGCTTCCCCTGGGCGGTCTGCCTCATTTCGCTTCACTTTCTGTAACTCAGAGTCAGGTGTCTCCTTCTCATGATGGCAGCTGCAGTGGTTGCCAGACAAGGAGGCACTTAGCCCCCACCCTCCCTCTATGTTGAGTGAGAATTTATGCTGAGCATCTCAAAGACCAATCACCTTGAAAAGAAGGACACTTGGAACCCTACTGAAGTTATTTCACATTCTAGAAGTCAAAAGCAAGGCTGAACAAGGCCTCTACTAAAGGAAAAACATGTTTGTTTCAAGGAAGATTTAAGATTTAAGTGACTAAGAGCCTGACGCTCTCAAGCCTACGCACGGTGTTGACTAGATATTAAATATCTGTGTTCTGGAGTTAACCCTGCATTCATGTGTATGTAATGTGTATTACCGTAGTCAGAAGATGAAAGCATGCCAGCTCACGTCAACCATCCTCAAGAATGAGGGAAAACGGTTTCCCGTTTTTGCAAAGAAAGTTTTATTGGAACACAGCCACTCCCCTGGGTCTATGTTTGTCTGTGGCCACTGTCCCACACCAGCAGTGGTGTTGAATGGTTGCAACAGTTGTATCTGAGCTTCAAGGAAGCAAGGGGGTGCGGTGGGGGCAGAGCCTGCAGAGTTTACAGGGCAGATGGGGACACGGGAGAGGCGGCCGGGGGTCCACGCTGTGTTTACAGAGCGACCATCTCCATGCCGACTTCACAGACCATTAACACAAAACACAGCTAAGGTGGCGGGACATCCAAGTGCCCTGAACACTTCAGAGCAAAGGGGCTGCAGTGCTGAGAAAGGAGCTGTCTTTTTTAAATATAATCACAGCAGTGGAGAAGAGGTTGGTGAGAAAGGATATTAGCTTGGTGGGTAGATTTAATTACTTTCTCACACATTGCGTGCAAAATTCTCATGAAACAGATCTCTCTAATATATGGTGAGAATACTGCTCTACAGGCAAGTTCCAGCTCCACTGGAACCAGACTAATCCTTCCCAGTGAAAACCCCCGGAAGATCTGAGAAAATATTGTTGAGATGTAGTTAAATATGTCAGGAAATTAATACAGCAATAAAAAAAAAATTACAGAAACTAGGTTTTATGAAAAAAATAAAAAAGTGAGTCTGGCATATGTGGCCATTTTACCCTCAATGCTCTTCTTCAGCTGAAAGGGGCTGTGGAACTGTTAGAGGCGGGCAGAACCTTTGCCAGCTGCCCAGAGTGGACACAGAAGCCAGAACTCAGGGCGGCCCAGCAGGGAGGCAGTTCTGCTAAACTGAGTCCGAATGTTAGAGGGGGTGAACCGAGGAATAGGAGGAACCAGAAGTAGATAGATCCTCGGAGACAAACTGCAGTCAAGATCTTGGCCATGCTCGTCCCTCTCAGAGACAAGGTAATCCCAGCTCTCTAACCCCCCTGGTCTAGTCACCTTCCAGAAGTAAACAAACACCCTGTGTAGGAGGCGAGGTCATCCAAAGCGTTAAATTATCTCCGAAAGTGAAAGCGTTAGTTGCTCAGTCATGTCCAACTCTTTGCAGCCCCATAGACTGTTGCCACCAGACTCTTCTGTCCATGGAATTCTCCAGGCAAGAATACTGGAGTGGGTAGCCATGCCCTCCTCTAGGGGATCTTCCCGACCCAGGGATCGAACCTGTGTCTCCTGCATTGCCGGCAGATTCTTTACCCCTGAGCCACCAGGGAAGTCCTATGACTTTTCAGATACAACACATACACCCAGTGAAAAATGACCATTCATGGGGAGAAAAGAAAGCATTATTTAAAACAAAGAGGAACAGTTGACTTATAAGGGATTCAGACACAGGCTTTAAAATAACAAGGCTTAAGATGTTTAAGGGGAAAAAAAGGCCAGACAGAAATTTTGTAAAGAACAGGGAAAGATTTTGGTCCAGAATCTTGTAAAGAACTAGAAATTATTTTTAAAAGCCCAGCTGGGCATGCTAGAACTGGAAAACCACAATGATGCCATGGTAATGGATTTGACACAAAGTCATAGAAAGTTGAAGATGAAATCAGTAGACTGAAAAGTAAGCCAGAAATAATTATCCAGACAGTGTAATGAAAACAGTAGAAAGAACATAAGAGACACCGGGGTGTGGGAATATAGTCTAAATGACCTACCACTGAAGTCCTAGAAACAAGAAAACAGTAAGGAGGCAGAAAAAATAATGGCAATTTCCCAAAACTAATGAAATACCTAAAGCCACGTATTCTATAAGCTTTACAAACTTCAAACAGGATAAATGCAAAAATACCACACCTAGGCACAAAACAGAAAAATATTAAAAACAAAAAAAGAAAGCAAACAGAGAAGAGACAAATTACTTTCGAAGTGATGTCTTAAGAGTTAAAAGACCCTTCCTCCTTGGAAGAAGAGCAAGGGGCAAACCTAGACAATGTATTAAAAAGCAGAGACATCACTTTGCCAATGAAGGTCTGTATAGTCAAATCTATGAGTTTTCCGGTAGTCGTGTATGGATGTGAGAGCTGGACCATAAAGAAGGCTGAGCACTGAAGAATTGATGCTTTCGGACTGTGGTGCTGGAGAAGACTCTTGAGAGTTCGCTGGACAGCAAGGGGGTCAAATCAGTCAATCCTAAAGTAAATGAACCCTGAATATTCACTGGAAGAACTGATGCTGAAGTTCCAATCCTTTGGCCATCTGATATAAAGAGTTGACTCATTGGAAAAGACCCTGATGCTGGGAAAGATTGAAGGCAGGAGAAGGGAGTGACAGAGGATGAGATGGTTGATGGCATCAGTGACTCAAAGGACATGAGTTTGAGTGAACTCTGGAGATGGTGATGGACAGGGAAGCCTGGTGTGCCGCAGTCCACGGGGTCACAAAGAGTTGGACACTACCTAGTGACTGAACAACAGCAAGAATTAAAGCTGACTATTTGCAGATGCTGCTACTGCTGCTGCTAAATCGCTTCATTCGTGTCCGACTGTGCGACCCCATAGACGGGAGCTCACCAGGCTCCCGCGTCCCTGGGATTCTCCAGGCAAGAACACTGGAGTGGATTGCCATTTCCTTCTCCAATGCATGAAAGTGAAAAGCGAAAGTGAAGTTGCTCAGTGTTGTCCGACTCTTAGCGACCCCATGGACTGTAGCCCACCAGGCTCCTCCATCCATGGGATTTTCCAGGCTAGAAGTTATGAAATCCAGGAGGAAATAAAATTACATCTTCAAATAACAAAAACAACAAATACAAGAATTTAAGTTTCTTTTAATTCTAGAAAAGTGTATCTCAAAAATGAAATAGAAGTGGAAACATCTTAGATCAAAATGAAGAGAATATTCAACATAAGAACCACAATAGTGGAGATGCTAATGGCAGTTCTTCAAGTGGAAAAGGACTCCAGATGAAAACTGAAAGAAGCAAGAGTGCAAGCTTAAATGTGTGACTAAATCTAAGCAGAATAATCTGCAGAAAATAACAATAATGTAGAATGCAAACCAATGACGACAACAACTCATAAGGTTTATCATTGTTTAGTCGCTCAGTCACGTCCAAGTGGACTGGGGCCCACCAGGCTCCTCTGTCCATGGGATTTCCCAGGCAAGAATACTGGAGTGGTTGCCATTTCCTTCTCCTGGGGGTGTTCCCAACCCACGGATCAAACCCACATCTCTTACATTGGCAGGAGGATTCTTAACTGCTGAGCCACCGGGGAGCCCAAACTCATATGGTAAGAGGAGACTACATACACTGGAGGCATTCTAAATCCCCTGCATCGGGTAGAAATAGGTAAAAGGGCTGATTTCTATTAGACTTTGTAAATCAAGACTGCCTGCTGCATTCCCTAGGGTAATCACAGGCTTAAAAAGATTACACACCTATGAAGCTAATATGGGCAGGGAATAGAACGATTTATAAATATTTAACCAGTCCAATAAAAAAGATACTCTTAAGAAGAAAAACAAGAACGGAAACCTTCTCTTCCAGACATCAAGACTCACTGTAAAGTGATCATAATTAGCACACTGGTACTGACAGGAGGGTAAACACACCTTTAGAAAATGGAGTCATTATCTTTGGAAAATTATTTCACGTTGGCAGCTAAGGAGGTTCATCTGCTGGATAACAGAATGGTACTAAGAGTAGGGGCGGGGGGAATAATGGTCTTTTCAGTAAACGAGTCCATTGGATGGACACACATGAAAAACAGTGAATTTTAACCCCTACCTGACACAGTACAATAAAATCAATTCCAGGCGATTACAGTCATACCTGTGAAATGCAAAACAATAAAGGTTCTGGAAAATGACATAGAAGAAAGTAGGAAAAAATAAAAACAAAAAGAGTGATAAAAAGAGATGCTAACTTAAGATAGTGTTTTCATCCAAATAGATACAACTAAGGGAGTAGTAATGAAACCGGAGGGACCGGCCCAGGGCATGACCTTTAAAAGAGTGACAGGGCCACTGGGTGTGACAAAAACTGGTTAGAACTAGCGAGGTCCAGAATGGCAGAGGGTTCAACTTCCAGGGGACCTTGAGCCTCACTGCAGCCTCACTGTAATATAGTAGGTAAATGACATACCCACAGGTGCCAAGACAATTCTGAGACCAACCATAAAAGGTCAAAAAGTGGGTGATGGCCCAGTTCCCAGAAATCTCTGTCCCTGCCCTCAAATAGTTGGAATAAACCTCCCACTCATCCGCCTATGAATTTACCCAGCCCGTAAAAACTAACCACACCGTATTTCAGGGCCCTTGCCTTCTGAGGTGGCCCACAGTCTGTCTGTGGAGTGTGTTTCTCTCTAAATAATTCTACTTCTTATCTTTCACTTTGTCTCCCACTGAATCTCTACGACGAGACGTGAAAACCTGAGCTTCATGATATCCGAAGATCAGGTGTGTGACCTCAGTTAAAAGGACATGAGTTTGAGTCCCAGTCCGGGTTTTGGCTGAGTTCAAGTCCTGGCACGTGGGTTCAAGCTCCAGTCTGAACTGCATGGTTTCAGTTTCAACAAGGCTGGAGTAGTACCATTGTTGTTGTTCAGTCACTCAGCCGCGTCCAGCTCTTTGCGACCCACGGACTGCAGCACGCCAGGCCTCCCTGTCCTTCACCATCTTTCAGAACTTGCTCAGATTCATGTCCATCGAGTCAGTGACGCCATCCAACCATCTCATCCTCTGTCATCCCCTTCTCCTCCCGCCTTCAATCTTTCCCAGCATCAGAGTCTCTTCTAATGAATCAGCTTTTTGCATCGGGTGGCCAAAGTATTGGAGCTTCAGTTTCAGCATCAGTCCTTCCAATGAATATTCAGGATTGATTTCCTTTAGGACTGACTGGTTTGATCTGTCAATCCTAAAGGAAGTATTATCACATAAGCTCCTCATTGTATATCACATATACTATTTATAGCCTATCTAACTGCTAATGACCTTCATCCTGCACTCCTAGAGGATAACAAGGAAAACCCCAATGGGGGAAAAAATAGAGGAGAGATTTGAACAGGCAATATCACACAACAGCATACCAAAAGGGTTAATAAACACGTGAAAATGCATTTAACCTTATTCAGTTCAGTTCAGTTCAGTCGCTCAGTCGTGTCTGACTCTTTGCGACCACATGAATCATAGCACGCCAGGCCTCCCCGTCCATCACCAACTCCCAGAGTTCACTCAAACTCATGTCCATAGAGTCAGTGATGCCATCCAGCCATCTCATTCTCTGTCATCCCCATCTCCTCCCACCCACAATCCCTCCCAGCATCAGACTCTTTTCCAGTGAGTCAACTCGTAGCATGAGGTGGCCAAAGTATTGGAGTTTCTTAATCTTATTAGACTTCTACAAAAATATATATTTTAATACCACAATGGAACACCATGATACACCCTCCAAAACAAATTCCTGGATTGACAGTAACAAGCATGTTGCTGGGAAATGCTTGCGTCTTTTGAACCAATGCTTGTCCTATGTCCCAGCCTCGGTATTCTTTGGTTTGTATCCAAAGACAGGAATGATAATACTTGTGCAGCCTTGTTCATAAAAGCCCCAAACTGGAAATAACTCTAATAGCCATCAATAGCAAAATGTAGAAATAAAAGGTAGAATATTAATACAATGAAACTTCACAAAGCGATGAAAATAAGCAAACTACATCCACATACCGCAGCACAGCTGAACCTCGCAAATGGAAGTTGAATGGAGGGGAAAAGTACTAAAACAATTACTCTGTGTGATTCCACTTACACAAACTCAAAAACAGGTAAAACTGATCTGAGATATCAGAGTCTCGTGGCGGTTAGTTGTGATCAAGAGGTAGCGTGAATGGTGTTTTTGGGTGCCTGGCAGTGCTCCGTATCTTGAACTGGATATTAACGACATGGGGGTATTCAACTGGTAACAATTCATTGGCTGCACATCTGTGACTTGTATTTTATGGACATGTGTTATCTTTTATTTAAAAGAGGGAATTCTGTGCTTTCAAATGTCAAACTTGAAAACACAAGAACTTTAACATTTGATAGCTGGAGCTGGCAGTATGTTCCTTGGAAGCCTCTAACTTACCCTTTTGATCAGATTTTGATATGTGATTCAAAACGGGTTCTGTTTACAGTTACCAGTATTTGCTACTCTAAAAGACATGAAGGTTTATGCCATAGATAAATGGAACCTTGAACATTTAATGAAAGCAAAAGAGAATATAGCTATTCTTTTGGAGTAGAAGGCGGATCCACACCAGGGAAGATTCTGAAAAAACGGGTCCTTTATTAAATCAGCCCTAGGACTAGTACTGAGCAGGACCCTGTGGGGCTCTTGGGCACAAAGCCTTTCTGTGCCCCCCATTTCTTGGTTACAGGAAATAGGCTTCATTCTGCCTCCATGATCTTCCTTGAGTTCCAATGGGCAGGTTCAGAGAGTTGCTAATTAGAGAAGGGAGGGCTGCAGAGACAAGGGAGGAGTAGTCCAAAGACACAACAGTGCACGCTTCAGGTAGGGTCTTGGATCTCCCTCAAGGGACATATGTGATAATGTCTTTGAGTTATTTTGCAGATACCGAAACCTACACCAGATGGGAAGTTAACCATGCGCTGCCCACACAACTGGTCTGTAGACCCCAGACCAGTTGGAACCAGAAGACTGATGCTGACGGCCACTTACCTCACCATCAACCAAATCAGAAGAACGTCCATGAGCTGATCACACCCTCTGAGAACCACCAGTATGAAGCCTCTCACTACCCCCTCCAGGTGGGGACACAGTTTTGAGGGCATTAGACCACTGAGGCCCCCTTTGGCTGACAAAGCAGTATAGCTATTCTTCTCTATTTCACGCAAAACTCTGTCTCCAATATGTAATTTGGTGTTGGGGCACAGAGGCTGGATTCAGCTACAGGACCTTGTAGATTGCAGAACAGGTGTGTCTTATGGCCCAGAAGCCAGCATCTGGTAAGAGGATCCCAGGTCCCTCATAAAACTGGACTCTTTATCTTGACCTCTGCTCGAGAAGGGTCATCTTGAACTATGATATGAATATATATGAGAGGCAGATTTTATTTTCATGGGCTCCAAAATCACTGTGGATGGTGACTGCAGCCATGAAATTAAAAGTCGCTTGCTCCTTGGAAGGAAACCTCCAATACTTTGGCCACCGGATGCTAAGCGCTGACTCACTGGAAAAGACCCTGATGCTGGCAAAGACTGAAGGTGGGAGGAGAAGGGGACGACAGAGGATGAGATGGGTGGTCGGCATCACCAACTCAGTGGACGTGGGTTTGAGCAAACTCTGGGACGAGGACAGGGACGCCTGACACGCTGCCGTCCATGGGGTCACAAAGAGTCGGACACGACCCAGCAACTGAACAAATGTGAATATATTTATTTTTTTCATGAATTAGACAAAAGAACATGGAATTTGAAATCAAAACACCTATAGTTTCAATGCAGCCATTAAACTAAATTTTTTTAGAAGACCTAGAAGATAAAATATATATTATTATATTATTCTATAAAGCAAGTATGAAACAATACACTTCCAAGGCCTTTATCATATAGATTTTAAATGAAGCATAGATGGTTGTTTCATCAGAACTCCCACTGGTGTTGGGAGTGAATGAACCACAGAACTCAAATCTGATAAAGAATCAGGTGGGTCAAATGTCCCTCAGCAGTTGCTCCAGATGAGGCGTTGCTGAGATCTGGAGTGATTTGAGGGGGTCCCAGTGCATATTACAGCTCCAGGCTTTCAGAATAGGTATGTCAACCTGGCTCTGCTGGTCTATTCTGGAGAATAAGTGCCCTGAGCTCGGACCTCTCTCTGTGGTCTGTCAGGAGAAGCTCTGCCCGATTCAGGGAACATTAAAATCAGGATCAGCAACGATTCCTGCATCAGCCCACATCCTCACCGTAACTCTGAGTGAGCCCATCTAATCTCGGACGGCATAGAGCACGGTGAGACTCTGGCAAAGGCTGGTGTGCCAAGTCCTTTTCGTCCGTCCTCAGCCTCCTCTGAGCGGTTTGTCTTTAGTCTCAACCTCTGTCTCATAGCCTGAGAGACAAGAGCACATCCTGACCTCAATTCCACACACGTGAGGGCAGGTCCGTGTGAGCGCCCTTCCGAAAATGCCATCACGGCTTCTCCAGAAGAATCATCCCACACAAGAGGAGTAAGACCTCATTGAGGAGAATTTCCAAGCCAGCCAAACCAGGCCAATAATAGGAACTCTCCCCCAGGGCTTGAGGCTTACGTTAGATTAATTCAGAGGCAGGTGCCTGAGACAGAGCGTTCTCTACACATGATGGGCCTCACCGCCAGCAGCACTGTCCTCATCACCATCGGTGCCACATCGCCATTGTCATCACATCACTGTTACCCTCACCTTCGCCAACACCGCCTTCATGAGTGTTGGCAGCAGCAGCGCCACCGTCATCGCCACCAGCATCATCACATCCCCGTCAGCAGCATTAATACCGTCGTCACCACCATCGACTCCATCCAGAGCTGGGAGATCGCCTCCGCCTTCCCCATCCTCCTGATGCTCCACCCCAGACCTGTGGATCCAAACGCCGCCGGCTACGCCCATCACAGAGGCACTGGTAAAGTTGTGTGTCCTCCCTCTCCGACCACAGGAAAATGGCAGGGATACATGTCAACAGCCAACCGTGCGCTGTGCGGGACAGAAACCAGGATGCACGGCTTTGCGTTCAGTGGACGCCGAGCACGAGGGCCCCGGTCCCAGGGGCAGTGTGACTGGACGGCCGAAAATAAAGATATTAAGGAACTGGCTGCCTGTGATCTGGAAAGCGCAGTGACTTGTGGCCTCAGGGAGCCTTTCGGAGACTCTTCTGCCTTGATGCTTTGAATGAAGCTCATTGTGATGCATGCCTGTTCTGCTTATTTACAGCGATGAGATGAAACCCAGGTGAGTTATTTGGCAGCAGGGAATGCTGCTGTTTTTAATCAAAGCAACTAAAAAGACAATCTCTTTATTGAAAAGATGTACCCTCAAGGCCTTTTACAGACGGCAGATGTGTGCACCTTAATCTAACATTCCTTTGAAAAGAGAACTCTCCTGAAAAGCAATCTGTATGTTCCTAACGTCACGATAAAACACTCAAATAGGCCTGTCTTTCTGAATCAGGAAAGAAAAGAAAGAAAAAGAATCATTTCTCTGTGACTCAGGAACCACTGAAAAACACAGGCCCTTGGAATTGGCAATGCTGGTGTTCAAGAGTCAGAGTTGAACTCTCCAGAGTTTAAGACCACCAAGTCTGACACTGCTAAGAGGCAAATTTGATTTCACAACTTAGACATGAGAAGCCAAGGCAATGAATAAGACATGCGGGCACGAAAAGATGAATAGAGGAGCAGAGCCCAGCGTGTCTGAGGAGGCGTAAGTGTCCATTTACTCAGTGTGCGGAGACTTCCCTCCACAGTTCAAGGAGAAGTCGCATGCCACCTGGGGGATCCCACGCAGCCACAACGGCGAGTTGAGGCCAGGCCTGAAGACCAGGCAGAAACACTTCCACCTCTAAGATTTCTCATGCAGAAACCCGAGAAGACAAACGCCCAGAGAACAGCTCCTTCCCAGGCTGCAGTGGACAGGAACCAGTAAGACTTTTCATACCAACTGGGGGAGAGAGATGATCTGTTTGGTGACATTGCTAAAGAAAAACATTTGTGTTTTTAAAATATTCAGGTCACATGATTTTATAGAAGACAGATAATGTATGGAAAACATACATTGTCTCTGGATTTCTAATAAGTTTTTTTCAGCCAACTAGGTGAGGAAAAATAAAACATTTGCAAATTACTCTTTGTTTTGTTTAAAACAAAGGGTTTTAACACTCTTTTATTTAACAAGTTTTAACACTCTTCTGTTTAACAAAGAGTTGTTTTGTTTAAAACTGGTTTGTCTGAGTGCAGACATAGCTTGGCCTTCTTCAATTGTTCTACTATTTTCAAATGACTCATGCAATAAAACCTATTAATATTTCAAGGAAGTATTCAAAACAAAAAGAATAATTCAGTCAGAGAAGAACACAGCTGAGGGGCATCAGAACCTGAGGTCTGAGCTTAAGAAGATAAATATTTATAAGGTATAGACTGGGTAGGAGAATGTCTCCCTAAGAGCCCCGTCTGTCTGCCCTAAATCTCCTACTGTGACTTTATTTGAGAAAAGGGGCCTCTGCAGATACACTGAGCTAAGAAGTCATTCTGGCTTAGGCTGGGTTCTAGCCCAATGACTGCTGTCCTTGTTGACTTAAAAATCAGTCACAACCTGAAACCAGAGAGTTATTTTATTTGGTAAGAAGGATGAGTCCCAGAGACAGCATCTCAGTAGCTCTGAGAAAACTGATCCAAAGAGGCAGGAAAGGAAGTCAGATTATATACAAGCTTGCAACAAAGCAGGCAGGCAGTCTGAACACCAAAGATTGTTATTAGGTAGTAAGGAAAACCGACAGACAATGAGATGGTTGGAGAGCACACCAACTCAGTGGACATGAGTTTGAGCAAGCTCCAGGAGATAATAAAGGATAAGGAAGCCTGGCGTGCTGCAGTCCATGGTCACGAAGAGTCGGACATGACTTGGCGACTGAACGACAACAAGGAAAACCAGATAGCAAGCTAAGGAATTTAGTGAAGATGCAAGGCTCTGGCTTCACTGAATTCACTCCTTCACATGCATCTCAGGATGGACTGGTCTGACCCCCTTGCAGTCCAAGGGACTCTCAAGAGCCTTCTCCATCGCCACAGTTCAAAAGCATCCATTCTTCAGCTCTCAGCCTTCTTCATGGTCCAGCTCTCACATCCGGACATGACTACTGGAAAAACCATGGCTTTGACTAGACGGACCTCGCGAACACAGTGACCGGTCTGAAAAGGCAAAGCAATAAAGCTCTTGTTTTCTACTCCACCCAAAACTCTGTCTCTGAGATTTAATTCTGTGTTGGGGTTCAGAGACTGGGTGTGGCCCCACACTGGAGAGTTCTTTACGTCTAGCAAGGGCAGAAGCTCCTGGAGTAGATTAAGCACTGCTGGCCTGAAGGGACCCCACCCAGGCGCGAAGTTCTGACAGACGCCCATCCCTTCCATGCACTCCGTCTGTCCTCTGGGTGGGATGCGTTTCTTTTACTCTTGATCAGGCTTAGAGAAAAACGCTCTCTTTTTCATCATCCAACCTGCATTTTCAAAGGCCTGGGAGGCCTTTCAGTCGACAGTGCAGGGTTTTCAGCTGAGACTCTGGGCTTTCCCCTGGTGTTTGAGGCTGCCCTGGCTCTCCTCCACTCCCTACATCCCCTTCCTCCCCAGCCTCCTCTGGCTCTGCCCGAGCTCCACCGAGGCTCCTCCCACGTGCACAAGGCCTCCTTCATCCTCGCCCCTTCTACCGTGAATGTCCCTCCTTTGCCTCTTCAGAGCAGGTGTGTCAGGCCCCTAGGGCTGCCGTAATGGTGCTGCAGACTTGGTAGCTTAAATCAGCAGAAAGGTCTTCCTTTGCAGCTATGAAACCAGAGGAGTCAGCCGGTCCCCGGAGGCTCGGGGGAGAGTGTGACGCCTGCTCCTGCTTTCTGGAGTTGCCTACCGCGCCCAGCATCCCTTGGCTTGTAGCTGCATCCCAGCGACCTTTTCCTGTCACCAGAGTCCTCCTGGTGTGCCTCTCCGTTCCGTTCTCTCTCCCCTCATCGGGCAATGGGTCAGCGCCATCCTGCACCTACGTCTGGACCTCACTCTCCCTTCCACTGGTCCCCCATGACCTGAGCTCCCCACGGGTCCCCAGGCCTTCCCTCCTTCCAGTCAGTCCCTTGTCTGGGCATCACCACCAGGGGCCGTCTCTCCAGACAGAGACCTGCTCACCACCCCACCTGCTGGGCCTTCACTGACTCCTGCAGACTCCACAGAAAGCCCCCGTGTTTCTGAGCCCACTTGGACCGTTCTCCCAAACCTGGGCCCTTCCTCCTGTCCCTTTCTCCTACGTTGCTCAGCACCCAAAATTTGCATCAGTGATGCAGGACAGCGTGGAGACCGTGGCCCAGGGTGGCATGTTTCATTGGGCACTTTTACTTTTCATTTTTCTTCCCTTCTCGCTAGGGGGAGAACACTAGAATTCTTTTTTCTGCCTTATCTCCTGGCTAACTGTTTATACTCTGCAGGGCCTGGTGGGGCTCCCGGGCACAAGGGCTTTCTGTCTCTCCCGTTTGTATAGGAAAGTCTTCATTTAGCCTCCATGACCTTCCCTGAGTTTTAATGGACAGATTCAAGCAGTTGTTAATTAGGGAAGGGAAAGTCAAAGTGTGAGTCGCTCAGTCGTGTCCAACTCTGTGAACCCATGGACAGTAGCCCACCAGTTTCCTCCGTCCATGGGATTCTCCAGGCACGAATACTGGAGTGGGTTACCACTCCCTTCTGCAGGGGATCTTTCTGACCCAGGGATCAAACCTGGGTCTCCTGCACTGCAGGCAGATTCTTTACCATCTGAGCCACTGGGGAAGCCCAGTTAGGGCAGGGAGGGGAAGTGAAACCTGGGAGAAACAGTCAGAGCAGCCTTGAGGCAGGGCCCTGGTTCCCCATCAGTGGGTATACACACAACGATATCTCTGAGCTGTTTTGCAGATACAGAAAACCCTTCCAGGTGGGAGAAGTCAATGATTAATGATGATACGCTGCCCACAAGCAGGTAGACTCCAGACCAGTTAAACCCGAAGGCTGATGATGCTGACCCCTACTTACCTCACCACCAACCATCAGAAGCATGTTCACACCCTCTGATCACACCCTCACTTACTGTTAATACAAAACTTATCACTACCTTTCGCAAGTGGGGACGCTTGGTTTTGAGGGCATTAGCCCTCTGTGTTCCCCCTTCCCCTGACAGAGTAACAAAGCTCTCCTTTTCTACTTCACCCAAAACTCTGTCTCTGAGATTTGGTTCAGCACTGGTGTACAGAGAAGCTGAGCTTTCGGCATCAATTTCATCATTCAAGCTTTCAAGACCAAGTGCAAGGCCAGTCTGCAGGAAGCCCTCTTAGCCCTTCCCCCAACCCAAACTGGCAGCAGAGCTGTCTCTGGGCCCCCAGAACCCAGTGAGCATGGCCAGCTCTAAATGGCTGCCCGCCCACCCATCTCCCTTCCTCATCTGGGGTGCCTTGTGGTTCCCAGGTGGGCAGATGCAGCCCTTCACAGGGTGTGGGCACTGGGCAAGATGAGCTGAAGGGCAGCCTGTTTCTCCTCGCCCCCCCCCCACCCCAGTATCCCCCACTGCCAGGCCAGGGCTGTGTGCCCAGCCTCCTCTGCTTGATGCCAGGCTCAGCTCTTCCTGGGGGCCTCTACTGGTCTTCCAAATGAGGACTGTGATTATCAGCTCCTTCATGACAGTGGAGGGAACCCAGACCTCCCTCGCCACACTCGGCTTTCAGCCCCTTGGCCCCTCAGAAGACACAGGTGCCCGTCTTCATCAGGGGGCCTACCTCCCAGGAGGGCAGAGTTCACCAGAGTCCTCAGCTTAAAGAGAAAGCACAGTGGGACTTTAATAGGATCAGGCCACAGGCTACACAGACCCAGCTTTAGACTTCTGGGAGCAAATATCCGTATCCATAAACAAAAGTCAGTTGTCTGGAATGCTGACAGCCCCCTAGGGCCTCGCTGGGTGACAGCGGTCCCAGACCCCACGTGTCCCCAGCCTGAGCCGGTGTGACCAGGGCAGGGCTGTTCAGGCCAGAATGGGACCAGAGCTGGGTCAGCAGCCCAAGTTGGAGCCGAGCTGTGCGACCTTTTCATGTGCTCCATATTCCTCCTTAGAAACCGTCCAGCTCTCATTAAGGCATTGGCTTCCCAGGTGGCTCAGTGTTAAAGAATCCACTTGCAAATCTAGGAGATGCCAGAGACATGGGTTGGATCCCTAGGTCAGGAAGATCCTCTGGAGAAGGACATGGCAACCCTCTCCAGTATTCCTGCCTGGAGAATTCCATGGACAGAGGAGCCTGGTAGGCTACAGTCCATGGGGTGGCAGAGTCAGACGTGACTGAGCGTGCACACACACACACATTAAATCAAACTTATTTAAGTTTCAAGTAGTGATTGGGGCAGAATGAGGTATTTCAAGATGTACCTAACCTCAAACTTATGTGAGGTTATACCTCATATACATTTTACCTAATAATGTGTTTTTGACGGGGCGGGGGGGGACCCTTTATTTAAGAAAGTAAGATGACAGATGAGAGAAATGCAACCAAGCAAGTCACCCTGCAGAGCCTCATTTACGACCATGTCCTCTCCAGATCCAGCCTGGAGCACAGAGTTGCTGACAGGTATGACTGGAAGGCTTGCTCAGGGTTGACCCCCAGCCCCCCAGCCCCAGTCTGGTCACTCCCGGGACCCCATCAAGCAACCTGCTGGAAGGGCAAAGAGGTGAAGAAGGGCAGCTGGTTGTCGGAAGCGGCGGGGCGGGGAGGGGAGCCGCTCCGTATGAACAAACAGAGGTGTGTTCACAGACGTGGAAGAGCGGCAAGCTCTGTGCCTGGGGAGTATTTCTGCTCACTCAGAAACCACACTCCCTAAGACAGGTTTATCTCAGGGGCCATCGGCACCATGTTGAGAAAGATCCTGAGGCTGGATCAAGGCTGATGACCAAGCGCCCGACTGTAAGGAGAGGTACCAGCCAGAGTGCGGGTAGGGCGCGCAGCCAGGCAAGTGCTGCGTGTTCGGGCCCTCTCTCACTGCAGAGCGTGCGCAATGACAGCTATTCCGCACATCCCCCAGCAGGTCGGGGACATCAGCATCTTCTCACTTGTTCCTAAAACAACCTCATGGTGCAGGTAAGACAGGCAGCATAAAGCCCGCTTTTCAGGTGAGAAGCAGCCTTTTAGAGGCAACAGGATCTGACACGCCACTCCCACTTTTATGCGATTTTCTCGCTGCTGCTCGGAAGACAGTCAAACACCTGGTGACCAGGTTAAAACGCGGACGATGCAATAATATTTACAGCACTGCTCTCGGAAAACACAATCAATACTCCCTAAAGAACAGCAAGCTATCCTGTCCATTCGTGTTAAGACGTGAGACAAAACATAATTAAAGGATAAAAATTATGAATGATCATGAATATGAACTTCTTTGCAAATGGAATAGTATTTGAACTTATACACAGATTTTTTTTCAGTAAATATGTACTGCAGTGCTACACAATCCATGGTTGGCTGAATTCACTGATGTAGAACTGTATATACAAAGGGCCAACTGAAAAGTTATATGTGAATTTTTTACTGCACTGGGGCCCAATGCCCCTAACCCCCACAATATTCAAAGGTCAACTGTATGGCTGATTTATGTTGACATTTGACAGAAAATTCTGTAAAGCAATTACCCTTCAATTAAATAAATAAATAAAGTCAACTGAAGCTGATGCCCCAACGTGAAACGAAGTATAAAAGAGATTGAAAATCCTCACGGCTAATTTCTGTACATGCACAAAAGCAAGGCAGGAAAAGAGAAGTTTAAGTAAATTAAGAGTATATCTTTGAGTCACATGCTAAATGCATAGAATATGCTAGAATATAATCTAGTGTGAGTTAGATTAATGTACGCATGCGCATGTGGTAAGTCGTTTCAGTCGTGTCTGACTCTTTGTGATCCTATGGGCTTCAGCCTGCCAGGTTCCTCTGTCCGTAGGATTCAGGCAAGAACACTGGAATGGGTGGCCATGCCCTCCTCCAGGGGATCTTCCCAACCTACATCTCCTGCAGCTCCTAAATTGCAGGTGGATTCTTTACCACTGAGCCTCCAGGGAAGCAACATTAGATTAATGTAAAAATAACTAAAATCCAAGACAGGATATGATACTTGCCATTGGAGAGACACAAAGAAAACACAGTGGGAGATCACTGAGTCGGGAGATGTGGGTGTAAACATTCGGCATGATTACTGAATGAATTGTCGTAAGTATATAAAATTTACTTTCAAATTTAGGAAACCAAAGAGAGAGAGCGTCTCTCTCATGGGTTAACTCTGACTCGGTGTGGTTTCCTGTTTCCTGGATGAGGAGGTGGTATGAGCAAGCCCAGCCTATGATGTATTCATGTCCATTTCCTGAAACCTTTCTAGGATCATATATAATGAACATTTGATAATAAACCAATTTAGCTTGGGACTCGTGGCATGGATTTTAATCTCTGCTTTATAAATTTTCAAAGGTTAGTAAACGAGCAAATAGAGCTTCTACAAATGAACCCAGAAATCAAGATTTTGATGTAAATCCTTCCACCGTTAAATAGAAATGTTTTTAAACTCTCCAACAGGGACGATTACCCATCTTATTCCTTAACTCTCCTGGAAATGAGAGACCCTCTGCTTGTCTGGAGGCTGAACTAGTCCACTCCAGGCAGAGGGTGAGGGTCTTCCATGTTATTAATTCCTAAAGTCTCTGACTAGGGACACTCTTAGGAGTGACATCTCCTCCATCTGCTCTGCCTTGGTGCTCAGGTCTTTGTGGGCAAAAGAAAAAAGTCACATCTTCTTTGACTTTTGCCCCATCAAGGGATTGAGACCGTGTCCTCTCCCCTCAAGTCAGGGCAGGCCTGGGATGGCTTTGGTCAAGCAGTATGGTGGAAGGGATCCTGTGTCTTCTGGAACAAGGTCTTAAAAGTCATGTTGCTTCCACGTGGTCTCCTGAAGCCAGTCCCATGCAGTGAGAAGCCCAAGCAGGGGGAGAAGCCATGTGTGGACACACCGCTTAAACCATCCTGGGGAGCCCGTGCTTCAAGCCATGCAGCCCAGGTAACACATGTCTGGGTGAGGAAGGAAACGGACAGTTCCAGTCCCCAGCCTCGGGCCAGCCCAGCCGTTCAAGTCTTTCCCAATGAGACCCCAGACCTTTCTGTGTTCCATGCAGTTTCCTGACCCACAGCATTTGGGAACATGATAATGATTGCGGTCTTACCCCTGCGAAGCCTGGGGTCATTTGTTACGCAGCATTCAACCAGAACGCCCACCATTACTTCTGCCCATGTTGCTCAAATGTGTCCTGAGTCCACCTCTCAATCTACTTCTATCCTGACTACGGGCTTCCCTGGTGGCTCAAGGGTAAAGAGTCCCCCTGCCAATGCAGGAGACTCAGGAGACGTGGGTTCGATTCCTGGGTCAGAAAGATCCCCTGGAGGAAGAAATGGCAACCCACTCCAGTGTTCTTGCCTGGAGAATCCCATGGAGCCTGGGGGGCTACAGTCTGTAGGGTTGCAAAGAGTCGGACATGACTGAGCATGCCACGCATGCATACATACACACAACCCAACTATGAATTCTCTGCCAGTCCTAACACAAACTTTCCATCTTTACACTCACTCGACTTTACACTAATGTTATTTGCATCATAATATTTTCTTGTATTTATTTCCAAAATGTATTTGTAAAGCCATTTTACTATCATGGGATATTTCCATTCTTTTCCATTATAAATAAGCCATCATAAACATCTTTGTATTTGATTTTATGCTTGAGTTTCAGATTCATTTTGAAGGGTAGATTTTTCAGAAGTTCAATTACTGGGTTAAAGAGGATTAACAACTTTAGGCTCTGGAGACATACTGGCCAATTTACTTTCAGAGTTATAACAATTCAGAGCGACACCAATGATCTATGAGCATGACTGTGCTGCTCTGCCCTCTCCAGTTAAATTAAGCTTTATAAATAAGAAAAAACACTAATTTGAAGGGCAAAATTCACGGTTTTGTTTATCTCCCAAATTTATGTAGAGGTGGGATGACAAGGGCAGCTAGAATCATAGGTACGTCACAGCACAAGATACAAAAACAGACAGAATATGATTTAGAAGAGAAAAAGCAAAAGGAATGATTGTTGAGCCCAAGGTGGCGCAGAGAGAGAGAAAGATGGTGCAAAAGGAGATGGAAGAAGGTAGCAGAAGGGACCCTCAGACCACGGCAAGACCAGATGCATGAAGAAAAAGGAAACCAAAAAGAAAGATGAATTCCATGCAGCTGTGTGGGTCACTGTGTTGAGTAAAATTCTGAGGCTCTGTCAGAGCTCCCTGGGGGTCAGGTAGCAGACAGGGCTCCATGGGGTTTTCAGCTGTGTCTGAGAATCAGACCAAGGTATTGGAGAGACCCAGATGCAGAGTCTTTTAGAGAATAAGAAAAAAAAATTCTGATCAGCAGTGTCGTTATGATAAAATGTCCACCTTGTTAATCACCCCACAGTTTCATCAGAGAGAAGCAAGAGGATAGAACACTAGCTTTAGATAAACAGCAATAGGGAAAATGTTTTCAGTATTCAAAATATTCCAAATAATATTTGGAATGGGAGGGAATTTGATTCAAATACCCTTACTGTTATTTTCTGAAACAATTAACAATCCATCTTTTTGCAGTTAAATGCAGTTCCTTGAACTAAGAAATGTATAAGAAAATTCCAAACAGTCTTTTCAAAGAGTGTATTTTTTGAAATAGTGTTGTTTAATGGTCAGCTTGTTGCACTCTTTTATTTATTTCTTCCCAGATACCAAGGCTGGTGATAAAAAAACATCTGGTCTGGGTGAGCCTGTGTTTGACAGCAGCATATTATGTAAATCAATATCTGCTTAAAAATGTATCACACAGTTGGAACTGATATCATCAGCTACCCAGTTTTCTAAGAACAATATGAGATAAAACACAATTAAGTCTTCTAAACAAGAAGACAGCTGCAGTTAGAATAGTCGGTTTCATTTAAACTCTGCTCTGGACTGGCAGCCGGACCTGTGTAACTCAGGACACTGCAGGCTGCTGGACTTGCAGAAAGAAACATCTTTCCCCCAGACCACATTCAAGGGCTTGGCACAGACACCTCACATGTGCAAGCAAATCAATATTTTATTTCTTGCTGAGCCAGGAAACAGGCAAACTAAACACTCTACTTCATGGTATAAGTGATATATGCATGGCAGGTGTGATCACTTATATTTGTACACTGACCTACAACGTGCTAAGGTGATTCCCTTGTTATATCCCATTACATTATCACAACAATTCTGACAAAAAGCTATTAGTATCCCCACTTTTTTCCAAAAACTGGTCTAAATAAATCCAACCGCTTGCCTACCTGTGGGGAGCTCAGTGCTAAAGGGAGAAACTATACAATTGCCATTTGATTCAACTTAAAACCAATGTTTTCCTATTGTACCTGGGCCCTCAGACCCCAGCACACCTGGGCCCTAAGACCTCATCACACCTGGACCCTCGGATCCCACCACACCTGAGACTTCAGACCCCACCACACCTGAGACTTCAGACCCTACCACACCTGGGCCCTCGGACCTCATCACACCTGGGCCCTCAGACCCTCCACAAACCTGGGCCCTCAGACCACCAGCCCACGCCGACCTCACCTCCCACCTCAGAGCGGGGTCTGGCCCTGCCTGAGGACCCAGAAGGCGCCGGCTGCCCTGCCCTGCTCCGCACTGCTCGCTCTGCATGACCTATGTCCAACTCGGTGTGACCCCACGGACCGTGACCCGCCAGGCTCCTCTGTCCAGGAGGTTCTCCAGACGAGGATCCTGGAGTGGGCGGCCGTTTCCCTCTCACGGTGTCCACTGCAGTTACCAGGCGCTCCCCTCCCCCGTGAACCCACCACCTGCGTTGCTAGGAGCGGACCCACCACAGCCCAGTGACGAACAGGAGGCCCTATGTCTGCAGGGTCTCCGGGTCCGGGGACCACCGGATCACCACTTTCTGGAGAAGCCCCCTCCCGCTTACACCAGCACTCCACAGGAGCAGCACGGCCTCGCTCACGTCCAGAGGCTCTTTGAAGAGAGGACTGCTGTTTTCCAACCTGCTTTCCCTCCACACGGCTGAACCCTGTCTTGGGAAACGAGGATTTCTCCTGGGAGCCTTGGGAAAGCCCAGCGGGCGGCTTTCTCGCAGCTGCGGGGCGCTGCTTGTGGGGCGGGCCCGGGGCGGCCCCCAGGGGCCCCAGTCTCGGCAGCTCAGTCAGTCTGCACAGACGAGGCTGGGGAACGCGATGGGGCCGGAGCGGGCAGCCGGCCCCAGGCCAGCGGGCAGCGTGGGTCCAGCCCGGGGTCTTCGGCTGGGAGCGCACGTCTTCAGGGATGCTCTGTGTCATCAGATTCCGCAGAAGCAGACCCGAGACGAGGGACAGAGGCGTGTGATGGGATGGGGTGTGGGCGGGAAATGAATGGTGTGAGGTCCCGGCTGGAGGAGAAGCAGGAAGCCATGAGGCAGGCGTGCCTCCAGCCTGATCCTGAGGGGCCCTGGGAGTGAGTTACCCCCCAGCGCAGTTCCAGCCCGGAGCCAGGAAGCTCCAGACCAGGAACCGGGGGTCGTGGTGGTCAGGGGGAGGGGTGGCAGGCCCTAACCTCTGGGCACTTCCTGTCTGTGCAGGTGAAGGAGAGGTCAAGGTCAGCTCCCCACAGAAGAGCCACAGATCCACTGGGGAGGTGGGCGCAAAGGCAGGAGGGCTTTTGAATCAAGTACCAGCATCGCCCTCCACAGGTAACAGGTATTTAATTACTTAATACTTGGGCTTCCCTGGTGGCTCAGGCAGTAAAAAATCCACCTGCGATGCAGGAGACCTGGGTTCGATCCCTGGGCTGGGAAGATTCCTCTGGAGGAGGGCATGGCAACCCACTCCAGTGTTCTTGCCTGGAGAATCCCAAGGACAGAGGAGCCTGGTGGGCTACAGTCCACGGGGTCACAATGAGTAGGCCGTGGCTGAGTGGCTAACGCAACGCTTGCTGCCAGCACTGTTCCTGAGTGGGTCCCCTTTCTTCTCCTGACAACCCTCACCGCCCTGACTTCACAGAGGAGCAACCTGCGCACGCCTGCTGAGGCCATGCTCCCTGGTGGTCACACTGCCGGTGGCGGAGCCTGGCCCTGCGGCCGGGATCAGGCCTGTGTCTGCACGTCTCTCGCACAAGAGCCTGTTTCCTCCTCTGAAATAAAGGAGCAACCAGCTGGCAGGGTTGTGAGATGATCCTTATCGATTATGACACGGCCCTGCACTACCCCGGGGCGGGAGCAGGGAGAACCAGGAAGGGCAGCAGACGCCCGCAGCCTGCTCAGCTCCGTGTGGGGTGAGGCTCTGGAGCCCACGTTCATTCTGATGCTGGCTCACAGACAGAAGGGGCTCTCCCGGTGTCTCAGTGGTAAAGAACTCGCCTGCCAGTGCAGGAGATATGTGTTCAATCCCTGGGTGGGGAAGATTTCCTGGAGGAGAGCATGGCAACCCACTCCAGTACTCTTGCCTGGAGAATCCCATGGACAGAGGAGCCTAGCCGGCTACAGTCCATGGGGTCACAAAGAGTCAGGCATGACTGAAGCGAACGAACTGAACACGCACTCATAGGTAGGCGCGACCACGCACGTTTAACTCCATTCTCTCAAGACCTCGGTATGAGGGCACCTGCTCCATCCTATTTCACAGGATGTAACCAACCAGCTCCCGTGTTACATTTGTACGTTCCGTCACCTCAGTCATGTTCGACTCTGCAACCCTACAGACAACAGTGCGTGCTCTACTCTGACTTGGCCCAGTAGCCCAGTTCACCAAGCCCTGGTCCAGGCAATGATATCCTTGGGGTTTGTTTTTCGTTGGAACCCCAGGTTCATGCCAGGTCAGTGCAGCTGGGGAAATACACGGCCAGGGTCCTGAGAGCCTCTCACTGATGCAGCTTTGCCAGCAGATCAAAACTGAACCTGTATCGTGTGTGCTTCTGTTTAAAGACACTTGTTTAACACATGGTTGAGTTATTCACATTGAATTCAAGCCACCATCTCTGGAGCTTGTGTCTGAGTGAAGCTCATCTAACATGTGTATTTTCAGAGCCTCTTGTTCTTAGGATTCTGGGCAGCGTTTCAGTGTGATGCTTGAGGGAAATTTTAAACACTAAGGTCATCCACCAGAAGCCTAAAAACAGGGAAAATGTGTCACTAAACAGACTGAAAAGGCCACTTGTTTCGTGTGAGAGCCGAGGCCAGGAGGCAGAGGGCCTTGGTTCCACCTCCGCTGGGACCGTGTGTGTGTCAGGAACTCAAATTCCCCACTACTCTGGGGTTAGACAGATAAATGCATGAAAGCACTGAGGCCATTGACCTGAAGCCACAGAATAATGTTAGCAAATGGGTGAATGCACGAATGCAGAATCTGCAGCCACTGAGGACAGGCTGTGTGTGGTGCTGGTCACCAGGTCAGTTTCACGATGAGAGATGTCTTACTGGAAAAGCTCCATGACTGTAACGCTGACATCACCAGTGAGAATGGACGCTGGTCCTACAGCACCGATGCTCTGGCCCTGAACAGCTGCAGGAAATACCAGTGCTTCTACCAGTCGAGTGCCAGCTTCCATCTAGAGAAGGACTAGTGGACAACTGGTGCTGGCCAAGCCCTGCCTGCAGCCTCTGCCAGCATCGCTGGTGGGGATCCACAGTTCTGCAGACCAGAGGTTTATGACACGGTGCTCAGAGGAACAGCATATAAGAAGCTGTATTATCCACAGAACTGGATCCTAAAAGCCCTGCCCAGGCTGGTGCTATGACCTGGGTCCATGCAATGCCTGTGAAGCCTGGTGCAGACCCAGGGCCCAAGCGGGGAACTTCATATACGTCAACACAATGAGCAACCAAGCCTGGGCCCCTGAGGCCTGGTGTCCTGGGTAAGTGACGGCGGCTCTAGGGTGATGTGGCCTCAGGCAGGCTCCTCAGCCACCCTGTGCCTCAATTTCCTGACCTAAGGCACCCACCCCACAGGCGGAAAGGGAGAACCAGAGATCCCGCAGCCTCCGAGCAGCGCGTGGAGCACAGGGAGAGGGGAGGTGTTGTCTGCCACCTTTGCTGTTACAGCCCAAGTGCTTCCTCTGTTCTCATCCTGTAAAATCCCGATTAAATGAGCTGCGTCTGCCATTCCTGATCCCCAACCTGTTCCATTTCACACTCGGAAACCAAACACGCAGCACTTTGTCGAGTTACAGAACGCAAGCTGAGGAGATGCCGTTCACGACGATGCGTGTACACCCAGAGGACGTTACATTCAATGCAATAAGGCAGACACAGAAAAGCAAATATCACATGGTATCTCTGATACTGAGAACCTAAAGAGGTCAAACTCTTCGAGACAGAGAGTAGGTAGCTGGTTGCCAGGGGCTGGGGGAAGCGAGAAATGGGGAGGAACTGATCAAAAGGTACAAAGTTTCACTTACAAGATGAAAGGGTCCTAGTGATTCACTGTACATTAGAGCTGGCTAGAGTTAACAATACTGTACTGTGTACTTAGAAATTTGCCGAGAGGATAGATCTTATGTTAAGCGCTCTTATCACACACACACAGATTATTTAGGAAGGAGGAGGGGGGCAGAGGAGAGGAGGAGAGCACACGCTGGGAGGCGACGGATATCTTTGCTCACAGGTGGCGATGACGGGTCCGTGCGTGTTTGTGTACTCCACACCCATCAAGTGTGTGCACTGAACACGTACTGCTGTTTACATGTCAGTTGTTGTTCAGTTGCTCAGTTGTGTCCGACTGCTTGTGACCCCATGGACTGCAGCACACCAGGCTCCTCTGTCCTGCACGACTTCCCGGAGTTTGCTCAAACTCATGTCCATCGAGTCGGTGGTGCCACCCAGCTGTCTCATCCCCTGCCGCCCGCTCCCCTTTCGCCTTCAGGCTTCCCCGCATCCGGGGCTTTGTGGCGGGGTTAGTGTCCTTCAGAGAAGAGACCCCGGGCCCCGCTTCCTGTCTGTCTCACTGTCTCTGCCACGTGAGGACACAGCCAGCAGACCGCCATCTGCAGACCAGGAAGGAAGTGGCCCTGGCCCAGTTTGCAGACACCCTGATCTCCAGAACTGTGAGGAATTGAGGTCTGTGCTTCAGGTGCCTGGGCTGGGTTGCAAAGGAGCTAGTGAAAAAGGCAGCCCTGCGGCCTTGCACCCCATACGGCACCGGCACGTAATCCTTTCCTCAGGCTCTGCTTTCTGGAGGACACAGCGTTGGTTTCAAGTGTTCAGTTTTTAAGATGGAGATTAAAAGATCTATCTTGCATGCTTGTTGTGAGCACGAAATCATACACGTGGAGAATGAAATCACACCCACCTGCATAATCATTTATTGGGCATTAACTGTCGACAGAGACTATCCTAAGACTTTTACAGTCACAACCTCTGGTCCTCAAACAACCTACCAGAGAAGCCCTGTGGTCACCTGTTACCCAGACGAGGAGAGGGAGGGAGAGGGATTTGAGGAGGTTTATCCAAGGGGAGTTGGTGATGTACAGGGAGGCCTGGTGTGCTGTGATTCATGGGGTCACAAAGTGTCGGATATGACTGAGCGACTGAACTGAACTGAACTGATCCGAGGTCAACATTGCAGTGAGGTCAGGAACTGTGAGGGACTTCACCCTTGGCGATCCGGCCTGGGGTGGCACCTCCTTACCCTCTCTGCATGATTAGTGACACTAGGAAGACAGACCAGCACAGGGGAGGGGTTTACAGATGACAGCTGCTCTTGCCCTCCTTCTGCCTTTACAATCGTCATGTAGCATAAGCCGTCATTATTTCAACATAGTTTTGTAACGGGTGGTAACCCCCAAATGCATATTTCCAGCTGTGGGGAGAATTATTCCTGTGACATCCCCTACAAGAGCTTGGACTGCACTGGGAATTGAGGTTCAGAAACAACAAAATGAATGGACTGTACAGTATACACCGTAACATTATTCTGCAAGATCCTTAAAAACGCATGAGCACCCTTCCTGATAATCACTTATCCTTGGAAGCTGGTGGCTCTTTCTGAAACACTTGCAGCGTTTTGAGTTGTGTGACAATACTGAAAAGTTATTCAACTGTATTATATTGGGTTCTTTGTGATGGTGATTGTGCAAGCAACTTTCTGATCCTCCCCCCCCCCCAAAAAAAAAAGCCAGATGAAAGCTGGCTGTGGGGATGGCACAAACCACACTTGGGTTTGGAGCCACTCACCTTGTCTCCACATGAGGTTCACGGACAGCAGAAGGGCCGCGCGAGGTGTGTAGTCCACCGGCCACTTTCTTTTCCGGCATTAGAGGACGTTATCGTCACTGAAAGGAGCCAGCCACGCTGCGCATCTTGCAGAAAATTTGGAACAGTTATTGGAGAAAGTGGAGTTCTACTCAGGCCCTGGGCCTCCTCAGACGCACACCTGGTGCCCGATCCAGCGGACGCTACAGGAGAACAGCAGGTCCGGGAGGGGAGCAGGTGAGGGTCTCCAGGCCAGAGCTGGGGGGCCACATGCAGCATCTGGGGCGGGGCAGGAGACAGCCTCCTCAGGGTAGGGAGAGAAGAAAGTGCCAAAGAGGGCACGCTTCGGCAGTGGATTGGGAATCCTAGTGCTTGTCCAACAGACAGAGGGGGAAGGGACTCCCTGGGTGATAAAGGTGGATGGAGCACACCCAGCAGGGTGTTTAGGACAGGTGAGTGGGGATGGGAGCTGGAAGGACGAGGCTGGAGATGCAATGGGCAAGTGACATAGCCTTCCCCTGGGCCCCCCAGTCATCCAGAATGACAGGTAAAACAGAGCAGGTGATGGTGGAGGCAGCCAACTAAACACATTAATGATCCAGGTCCAGAATGAGGCCACAGGCTCCCTGAACAGCAGCTCTGAGGCTGGGCTGTCAGCCCCACCTGGGTCCCATCTGTGCCTTTGAAGAGAAAGGAAAGAGACAAGGCAGAGGGGGCACAAGGCAGGAGCACTGGAGCTTCTGCCTGGTGGTCAGCAGTGGAGGTGGGAGTGGGCAATGGACATCAGGGTCTGCAGGAATCCAGTCCTGATGAGCGGCAGGATCTCCTCCTCAAGCCCCCGCCTCAGGCTTCTGCTCTGCAGCCTGCATCCTATCCCAGTTTGAAAGCCATGGGTGCAAGACAATCCTGCCCCTCTGATACACTGAGGATTGCAGACTGCCGCTGAGACCCAAGGTGGGATCCTCGGGTCTGCATTGCACACCACATACAAGATGGAGGGTGCCATGGTTTCAAAGGCAACCACGTACCTGCAGAAAGGAGCTGCTGATCCTGGGACAGAGAAGCAAAGGGCTTAGTACACCCCAAGCAGGGGTGGAGCTGCCTCCTTCCATTGCGTGGTCCTATAGATGTGGTCCAGGAGGGGTGGACAAAGCCCCACGCCCCGTCACCGCCTTCACTCTGGGGTCCCAGTCACACTCAAGCAGTTAAACCCACAGTGACTCTGAGAAGCTGACCTTCACCCACTGCTGAGTTCACGCTGGAGTCCTCAACAGCATAACAGTCAGCAGAAAGAGGCACCTTTTGATTAAAAAGCCCACAACCCCCTGGAGAATAGATTGTGGTTTAACAATTTTGCACCTGACCACTATTTCTCATGGGGGAAATAATGAACAGGTACATCAGGAAGAATTATGTGATGAGCACTCAGCACCCCGTTCTAGGGAATCTGGATTCAGAAATATGAATGTCCTTGTCCCCAAACATGCCAGCTGGCAGACACCCTCATCCATCACTCCAGGAATATTTCCTTCCAAATAAACAACCTTTCACCCTGGGCCACCTGCTTCCTCTGACTCAGGCTGTGGGGCTGGTGTGGCGGGAAATACAGTCGGGAGTTAGTCTGGGTTCTCCAGGTACACACAGCATAGGACACATTTGTCATGGACTGTGGTTCTGAGTCTCTGGAGGACCATGCTCTGCTGATGGGTGGATGGGTGGGTGGATGGATGGATGATGGATGGATGGATGATGGATGATGGATGGATGATGGATGGATGATGGATGATGGATTATGGATGGACAGTGGATGGATGATGGATGGATGGTGGTTGGATGATGGATGGATGATGGATGGATGGATGATGGATGATGGATGGATGATGGATGATGGATGGATGATGGACGGATGATGGATGGATGATGGATGGATGATGGATGGATGGATGATGGATGATGGATGGATGATGGATGGATGATGGATGGATGATGGATGATGGATGGATGATGGATTATGGATGGATGATGGATGGATGGATGATGGATGATGGATGGATGATGGATTATGGATGGACAGTGGATGGATGGTGGATGGACAGTGGATGGATGATGGATTATGGATGGATGGTGGATGGACAGTGGATGGATGATGGATGGATGATGGATGGTGGATGGACAGTGGATGGATGGTGGATGGACAGTGGATGGATGATGGATGGATGATGGATTATGGATGGATGGTGGATGAACAGTGGATGGATGATGGATGGATGGTGGATGGATGATGGATGGATGGTGGATGGATGATGGATGGATGGGTGGATGATGAATGGATGGATGGATGGATGATGGATGGATGGATGATGGATGGATGGTAGATGGATGATGGATGGATGGATGGATGATGAATGGATGATGGATGACGGATGGATGGATGATGGATGATGGATGGATGGATGATGGATGGATGGTAGATGGATGATGGATGGATGATGAATGGACGGTGGATGGATGATGGATGGGTGATGGATGGATGGTGGATGGATGATGGATGATGGATGGATGGATGGATGATGGATGGATGATGGATGAATGATGGATGGACGGATGATGGATGATGGATGGATGGTAGATGGATGATGGATGGATGGATGGATGGACGATGGATGGATGATGGATGATGGATGGATGAACAGATAGATAAGTAGGATTATAAATATGATCTATTTTTATATGTATATATATATATATATTTCTGGATCTATAGATATATGTACAGATCTCTACACCAAATATCTGTATATGCATGCATGCATGCTAAGTTGCTTCACTCATGTCCTTGCTAACATTTGGACGTAACCCACCAGGCTCCTCTGTGCATGGGATTCACCAGGCAAGAATAGTGGAGTGGGTTCCCATGCCCTCCTCTAGGGGCTCTTCCCAAACCAAGGATCGAACCCATATCTCTTATGTCTCCTGCATTGGCAGGCAGGCTTTTTTTTTTTTTTTTTTACCACTAGCGCCACCTGGGAAACCCCTATCCACATATGTCTATATATAATCTATGGGAATCTCTGGCGGCTCAGAGGTAAAGAATCCACCTGCAATGCAGGAGATGCAGGTTTGATCCCTGGGTCAGGAAGATGCCCTGGAGGAGGAAATGGCAACCCAGTCAGTCCAGTATCTTGCCTAGAGAATATCAGGGACAGAGGAGACTGACTGGCACAGTCCTTGGGGTTGCAAGAGTCAGACACGACTAGGCGACTAAACCAGCACTATGTGTAATCTATGCCTCTCTACGAACATCTGATCTTTCCTATCGGTTTCTTCATCTCTTCTTCATTTATTCCAGCTCTGATCTCTGTGATTCCTTTCCTTCTACTTTGGGTGTTTTTTGTCGCTGTTGCTGTCTGCTTCTAATTGCTCTACATATAAAGTTAGGTTATTTATTCGAGGATTTTCTTGTTTCTTGAGGTAGGATTGTATCGCTGCAATTTTTTTTTTATTAGAACTGCTTTTGCTGTGTCCCACAGTTTCTGGGTCACCATGTTTTCGTTGCCATTTTTTTCTAGGTATTTCTTTATTTCCTCTTTGATTTCTTCAGTGATCTCTTGGTTATTTAGAACTGCATTGCTTAGCCTTCATGTCTGTGTGTTTTTTAGTTTTTTTTTCCCTTAATTGATTAATTGATACCTTATGACCAACATAGACAGCATATTAAAAAGCAGAGACATTACTTTGCCAACAAAGGTCCGTCTAGTCAAGGCTATGGTTTTTCCAGTGGTCATGTATGGATGTGAGAGTTGGACTGTGAAGAAAGCTGATCACCAAAGAATTGATGCCTTTGAACTGTGGTGCTGGAGAAGACTCTTGAGAGTCCCTTGGACTGTGAGGAGATCCAACCAGTCCATTCTAAAGGAGATCAATCCTGGGTGTTCATTGGAAGGACTGATGCTAAAGCTGAAACTCCAATACTTTGGCCACCTCAAGCGAAGAGTTGACTCACTGGAAAAGACTCTGATGGTGGGAGGGATTGGGGGCAGGAGGAGAAGGGGACGACAGAGAATGAGATGGTTGGATGGCATCACCGACTCTATGGACATGAGTTTGAGTGAACTCTTGGAGCTGGTGATGGACAGGGAGGCCTGGTGTGCTGTGATTCATGGGGTCGCAAAGGGTCAGTCACGACTGAGGGACTGAACTAAAGTGAACTGAATCTCTTAGTGCTATGGTCAGAAAGATGCTTGATACGAATTCAATTCTCTTCATTTCTGGGTATAGATACAGCTATATAGAGACATGGATTTATTTTAAGGAATTGTCTCACCTGACTGGGGGCCCAGGAAGTCTGAAGATGGTGGAGCAGGCTGGGAGTTCAGGGAAGAGCTAACCCTGCAACCTCCAGGCTGAGTCCTGCAGGGCCACCGCCTGGGACATAAGGGAGAGTTCCTAAGGCTGTCTTGAGGCAGAACTGCTTCTTCCTTGGGAAATTTCAGCCTTTGGCCTTGAAACTTCAACTGATTGGATGAGGCCTGTTTCGTCCCGTTGACTTCTGTTCAGTCGCTCAGTCATGTCCGACTCTTTGCGACCCCGTGGACTGTAGCCTACCAGGCTTCTCCGTCCATGGGATTCTCCAGGCAAGAATACTGGAGTGGGTTACCATTTCCTTCTCCAGGGGATCTTCCCGACCCAGGGATCGAACCCGGGTCTCCCGCATTGGAGGCAGACGCTTTAACCTCTGAGCCACCAGGGAAGCCCTGGTGAGGTCTACTCACACTATTAAGTGTTTGGATGAGGCAATTCCCTGGTGGCTCAGACGGTAAAGTGTCTGCCTGCAGTGCAGGAGACCTGGGTTCAATCCCTGGGTCAGGAAGATCCCCTGGAGAAGGAAATGGCAACCCACTCCAGCACTCTTGCCTGGAAACTTCCATGGACTGAAGAGCCTTGTAGGCTACAGTCCATGGGGTTGCAAAGAGTCAGACACGACTGAGTGACTTCACTTTCTTTTCACTTTCAATTGCAGATATTAATCACGCCTAGAAAGGACCATCACAGCAACACATGGACTGACGCTTGATCACAAAACAGAGCAGCACAGCAGAGCCACATTGACACCTAAAGCTAACCACCCCAACCGGCGTCAGTTTCCTTCTTTCTGGAACTCCCTTGGGATGAACAGTCATCTTTTCCCAGAGGTCAGCTGTGCTCTTGGATTAGCTACCTGGCCGTCCGTGGACCAGAGAGAACTGGGGTGATGGGAGATCACAGAGGGAGGAGCAGAAGAGCTGGTTGCTCCGGTGATGTTCTCAAGACCAGCTTTTTTCCCCCTCTAGAAAGTTCCTTGTGACGGCAACTTCAGGCATCAGGTCTGTTCTCTCCAGGCATGGCAAAATGCCCCAAATTCACACAAGTAAAACTTTTTTGGATAAAATTCACACACATCGATGTGCTCAGACGTCAGGTGAACTATTCGACAAGACTTCTAGGAATATCATGACGGCACCTAACACTTTTCCCAGCAGCCGCATCCCCTTCTCAGTGCTGCCCTCCCACCCAGAAACTGCGGGTCTCTGCTGCTTACTCCTGACTGTTTCACCTACTGAATTATATAACATGTATGTCTGCGTTTGGTTTATTCCACTCAGTCTTTTACTCTGAGACTTAGATCTATTGCTTGTCTATCAGTAATTGATTCCTTTTTTTTTTTGTATGAACAAGCACAGTTCAGTTCAGTTGCTCAGTCATGTCCAACTCTTTGCCACCCAATGGATTGCAGCACACCAGGCTTCTCTGTCCATTACCAACTCCCAGAACTTGCTCAAACTCATGTCCATTGAGTCTGAGATGCGATCCAACCATCTTATCCTCTGTCGTCCCCTTCTCTTCCCGCCTTCAATCTTTCCCAGCATCAGGGTCTTTTCAAATGAGTCAGCTCTTCGCATCAGGTGGCCAAAGTATTGGAGTTTCAGCTTCAACGTCAGTCCTTCAATGAACACTCAGGACTGATCTTCTTCAGGATGGACTGGTTGGACCTCTTTGCAGTTGGTCTTCTCCAACACCACAGCTCAAAACTATCAATTCTTTGGTGTTCAGCTTTCTTTATAGTCCAACTCTCACATCCATACATGACTATTGGAAAAACCACAGCTTTGACTAGACAGACATTCGTTGGCAGAGTAATGTCTCTGCTTTATAACATGCTGTCTAGGTTGGTCATAGCTTTTCTTCCAAGGAGCAAGCATCTTTTAATTTCATGGCTGCAGTCACCATCTCCAGTGATTTTGGAGCCCAAGAAAATAAATTCTCTCACCATTTCCATAGTTTCCCCATCTATTTGCCATGAAGTGATGGGACCAGATGCCATGATCTTGGTTTTTTGAATGCTGAGATTTAGGCCAGCTTTTTCACTCTTCTCTTTCACTTTCATCAAGATGCTCTTCAGTTCCTCTTTGCTTTCTGCCATAAGGGTGGTGTCATCTGGGTATCTGAGGTTATTGATATTTCTCCCAGCAATCTTGATTCCAGCTTGTCCTTCATTCAGCCTGGGATTTTGCATGATGGACTCTGCACATATGTTAAATAAGCAGGGTGATAGTATACAGCCTTGATTTACTCATTTCCCAGTTTGGAACCAGTCCATTGTTCCATGTCCCGTTCTAACTGTTACTTCTTGACCTGCATACAGGTTTCTCAGGAGGCAGGTAAAGTGGTCTGGTATTCCCATTTCTTTAAGAATTTTCCAGTTTGTTTTGATCCACAAAGTCAAAGGCTTTGGTGTAATCAATAAAACAGAAGTAGATGTTTTTCTGGAACTCTCTTGCTTTTTCTATGATGCAATGGATGTTGTAATTTGACTTCTGGTTCCTCTGCCTTTTCTAAGTCCAGCTTGAACATCTGGAAGTTCACGGTCATGTACTGTTGATGCCTGGCTTGGCGAATTTTGAGCATTACTTTGCTAGTGTGTGAGATGAGTGCAATTGTGTGGTAGTTTGAGCATTCTTTGGCATTGCCCTTCTCTGGGATTGGAATGAAAACTGACCTTTTCCAGTCCTGTGGCCACTGCTGAGTTTTCCATATTTGCTGGCATGTTGAGTGCAGCACTTTCACAGCATCATCTTTTAGGATTTGAAATGGCTCAACTGGAGTTCCATCACCTCCACTAGCTTTGTTCATAGAGATCCTTCCTACGGCCCACTTGACTTTGCATTCCAGGACGTCTGGCTCTAGATGAGTGATCACACTATCGTGGTTATCTAGGTCATGAAGATCTTTTTTGTACAGTTCTTCTGTGTATTTTTGCCACCTCTTCTTAATCTCTTCTGCTTCTGTTAGGTCCATACCATTTCTGTCCTTTATCCAGCCCATCTTTGCATGAAATGTTCCCTTGGTATCTCTAATTTTCTTGAAGAGATCTCTAGTCTTTCACATTCTATTGTTTTCCTCTATTTCTTTGCATTGACCACTGAGAAAGGCTTTCTTATCTCTCCTTGCTATTCTTTGGAACTCTGCACTCAGATGGGTGTATCTTTCCTTTTCTCCTTTGCCTTTCACTTCTCTTCTTTTCACAGCTATTTGTAAGGCCTCCTCAGACAGCCATTTTGCCTTTTGCATTTCTTTTTCTTGGGAATGATCTTGATCACTGCCTCCTGTACAGTGTCATGAACCTCCACCCATAGTTCTTCAGGCACTCTGTCTATCAGATCTAATCTCTTGAATCTATTTCTCATTTCCACTGAATAATTGTAAGGGATTTGATTTAGGTCATACCTGAATGGTCTAGTGGTTTTCCCTACTTTCTTCAATTTAAGTCTATTTGGCTTATAGGAGTTTATGATCTGAGCCATAGTCAGTTCCTGGTCTTGTTTTTGCTGACTGTATAGAGCTTCTTCATCTTTGGCTGCAAAGAATATAATCAATCTGATTTCAGTGTTGACTCTCTGGTGATGTCCACGTGTAGAGTCTTCTCTTGTGTTGTTGGAACATGGTGTTTGCTATGACCAGTGAGTTCTCTTAGCAAAACTCTGCTAGCCTTCGTCCCGCTTCATTTTGAACAAGCACAGCTTATTCATTAAAAGATGTTTTCTCTTGGGACAAAAAGCTACGACAAACCTAGACAGCATATTAAAAAGCAGAGACATCACTTTGCTGACTAAGGACTGTATATTCAAACCTTTTCAAACATGGCTTTTCCAGTAGTCATGTAGGGGTGTGAGAGTTGGACCATAAAGGAGGCTGAGTGCTGAAGAATTGATGCTTTTGAACTGTGGTGCTGGAGAAGACTCTTGAGAGTCCCTTGGACAGCAAGGATATCAAACCAGTTAATCCTAAAAGAAATTAATCCTGAATATTCATTGGAAGGAATATTGCTGAAATTGAAACTCTAATACTTTGGCCACCTGATGCAAAGAGCCAGTCCATTGGAAAAGACTCTGATGCATTTCCATCAGATGGAGGGCAAGAGGAGAAGGGGGCGACAGAGGATGAGATGGTTGGATGGCATCACCAACTCAATGGACGTGAGTTTGAGCAAACTCTGGGAGGTAGTGGAGGACAGAGGAGCCAGGTGTGCTGCTGTCCATGGGGTCACAGAGAGTCGGACACAACTGAGCCACGGAACAACAGCTAGAATTCATTGTGTTGGTCAAGAGTCAAGATTTCACTATGATAAAAGTCTCATAAAGTGCTTTGCATGGACATACACACACATTTCTTTGGCACACACACCTGGCAGTGGAATTACTGGGGAGCCTTCCCAGGTGCTGCTAGTGGTATTCTTGCCTGAAGAATCCCATGGACAGAGAAGCCTCGTGGGCTACAGTCCAGAGGGTCGCATACGGTCCATAGGGTCGCATACGGTCTGTAGGGTCACAAAGAGTTGCACGTGACTGAGACGACTTAGCGTGCACACACACACAGAGGTGGATTTGACACTTCAAGAACCTGACACTTTGCCAAAGTGGCTGCACTGCTTCACACTCCTGCCAGTGACATGCGCAGGTGCTGGCTTCCGCAGAGTTCTTTCAGCTTTGCTGTGGCCAACCTCCTGTGTTTTAGACTTTCCAGCGGAGCTTGTGTAACGTCTCCCTGGGTTTTTAGTGTGCACTGTCCTGGTAACTAATCAAGTTGAAGAGTTTTCCATGTGTTTATTGACAACTTCATATTTTCCTTCGTGAGGTGCCTGTATGCCTTTGCCTCTTAAAATTGAGCTGTCTTCTTGTTATTGATTTTCAGGAGCTCTTTGCAGGTGCCGGATAGAAATACTTTGTTTTATGAACACATCCTCACAGTCTGTAACTTGCTTCTTATTATATTGACAGTGTTTTATGAGGAAGATTTCTTGTTTGTATTTGATGAAGTCTAACTTATTTTTCATTTCATGATCATGACTTTTGTCTCACAAGAAACCTTTTCTTACCCTAAAGTAACAAATATATTCTTCTATGATTTTTTGGTTTGTTTGTTTTAGGTTTTACATTTAGGTCTACAGTTTATCTCAAATAGGTTATCATTTCAAGTGAATTAGTGACTGAGGTTTTTCTTTTCTTTTTAAATGCGCCTCACATAAGCACATTTTACACCCTGCTTAAAAGGTATTGATACATAGCAACAATAAAATCTTTCCTCAACTTAGCTATTAAAACAGGTTTTGACAACTTGCTTTAATACCCCTGGGAGCATTAGGTGACCTCACAAAATACAACTGCTCTTCTTGCATTTTTAAACTCCTCTGCATGGGACCACTCTGACTCACCAACCGCATTTATTCATCACTGTCGGTCTCCTGCTGTCAAAATAGCAGCCCTTCCTACCCCTCTTGTGTATAGCACAGCACATGTATCAGTCTCCAGATGGCATCACCTCTCTTGATTTCTTCCTTTTTCTATTGTTTTAAATTATGAAACTTGCTATTCATACACATATGTAAATAGATGTGTGTATATATATATGCATATGTATACAACTTCCCTGGTGGCTCAGACGGTAAAGTGTCTGTCTACATTGCGGGAGACCCAGGTTCAATCCCTAAGTCAGGAAGATCTCCTGGAGAAGGAAATGGTAACCCACTCTAGTATTCTTATCTGGAAAATCCCACGGACGGAGGAGCCTGGTGGGCTACAGTCTATGGGGTTGCAAAGAGTCAGACACGACTGACTTCACTTTCTTTTCCTATACATTTTCAAAAAGACACACACATTGATAAAATTGGCTCAGCTGGTAAAGCATCCACCTGCAATGCAGGAGACCTGGGTTCACTGCCTGGGTTGGGAAGATCCCCTGGAGAAGGGAATGGCTACCTACTACAGTGTTCTGGCCTGGAGAATTCCATTGACTGTATAGTCCATGGGATTGCAAAGAGTCAGACATTGACTGAGTGACTTTCACAGCACACAGCAGTTCAGGATCTTTTAAATTTGTACAAATATGTACCTTTTCTGGTGCTCTTCATGGCTGCCTATAGATTCAAGGCTGAGTCTGATACAATTTTTCTTTAAACTGAAGAAATTGTTTTGGTATTTCTTGCAAAGAAGTTCTGACGGGGAGAAATTCTCTTAGGTTTCATCCCTAAAAATGATTTATTTTGCCTCCGATTTTTAAGGTTTATCGACTTACTTTGGGGAAACAGTGGATCCCATGACACAGTGAGGAACGCAGAGAGATTCCACGTAACCTTTAGTCAGTCCCCTCCAGTGATAACACCGCACAAGACTACAGGTAGTATCAGAGCCCAAGTCAGTGGCACAGACGCAGTTAAGAGCGACAGCACCCATCCCTGCGAGGGTCTCTAGTGGTGCTCTAGTAGCAAGGCCTCTCTCCTCCGTCTCCATCACTCATCTTTGGTAACCACTCACCTGTCTCTGATGCTGGGAGGGATTGGGGGCGGGAGGAGACGGGGACGACAGAGGACGAGATGGCTGCATGGCATCACTGACTCGATGGACGTGAGTTTGAGTGAACTCCGGGAGTTGGTGATGGACAGGGAGGCCTGGTGTGCTCTGGTTCATGGGGTCGCAAAGAGTCAGACACGACTGAGTGACTGAACTGAACTGAACCTGTCTCCCCACTTCATAATTTTGCCATTTCAAGAATGAAATTGTAGGAGGGAACAGTTTGAGATTGCTGTGTGCTGTGAAAGTCATTCAGTCGTGTCCAGCTCTTTGCGACCCCGTGGACTATACAGTCCATGGAATTCTCCAGGCCAGAATATTGGAGTGGGTAGCTATTGCCTTCTCCAGGGGAATCTTCCCAACCCAGGGATCAAAACTCAGTCTACCGCATTGCAGGCGGATTCTTTACCAGCTGAGGCACAAGGGAAGCCCAAGAATACTGGAGTAGGTAGCCTATCCCTTCTCCAGCAGGTCTTCATGACCCAGGAAAAAAACCGGGGTCTCCTGCATTGCAGGCGGATTCTTTACCAACTGAGCTATCAGGGAAGCCTAATAAGTGAAAGTCACTCAGTTGTGTCCACCTGTTTGCAAACCCATGGACTGTACAGTCCATGGAACACTCCAGGTCAGAACACTGCAGTGGGTAGCTGTTCCCTTCCCCAGGGGATCTTCCCAACCCAGGAATCGAACCGAGGTCTCCTGCCTTGCAGGCAGATTCTTTACTAGCTGAGCCACCAGGGAAGTCCAGTTTGAGATTGTGTTATCTTTATTTTTAAAGCTATTTTTGTAAGATATGGACTTCTAGGTTGACATTTGTTTGTGTATGAGTGAGGGGTGTCTGTGTGTGTCTGCTTTATTTTTCCTGATTGATGTTTTCTGAGTTCTTTGGATGTGTGGGTTGATGTCATCCAACAATTTTATACCATTCTCAGCAAATATGAAATATTTCTTGTTCTCTTTTCTCTTTCTTGGGCTCCAATTATGGATATGTTGGACCAATTGATATTGTCCCATAAATTAGGAGACTCTGGTTTATTGTTTTTTTCCTTTTATTTCTTTGTTTCTTTATTTCTTTTATTGATTTGCTACTTTTTTCTAAATTCATCTGTCGTCAGGTTCACACATTATTTCCTCTGCTGAACCATTATGCTATTAAAACCAATTTAATTTTTTTATTTTTGATGGTGTATTTCTCATTTCTAGAATTTCTACTTGATTCACTTTTGTAGTTTCTTTGTGTTTGCTGAAATTTGCCGTCTCCTCATCTATTCTGTATGCTTTTCTGATAGATCATTTAGCATTTTTCTAGCTATTTTAAAGTTCCTGTCAAATAATTTCAACATCTTGTCACCTACAGTTCTACTTCTATTACCTGTTTTCTTTCTTCATGAGATGTTAGAACAGCGGAGTCTAAAGCAAATAATAGTTCCCTTCACAAAATACTTTTCTTTCTTGTGTCAGGTCACTGGTTTGGAGTGATTGAGTAAATTTGTTCTATAGTCAAGTTTGGTCTAAGCTTTTTGGCAAGTTTAGTTTGTTCCAGTTCAATACCAAGCTTCAGATATGAGAATGGGCGCTGGGCTCAGGAGTTTCCATTCTTCAGGGCTCTAGGTGTGAACACTATCAAGCTGATTCATCTTTTCCACCAGTTTTCCACACCACGTTAGCTCTGTCTCTATAGCTCTCTCTCTGATTTGCAACTTGATTGACATCTTTGTACATTGTTGGGTAGTTCCCTTTGCTTTCCAGGCTTTTGGACACCTGTGAAGACGCTGTTCCACCTAGAATACTTTAGAGGGACTCCTTTCAGGTCTCCTGCCCCACCTGCAGCTGCTGTCTGTGGAAAATCTGATGTGTCTGGGGAGTGGGAGGTTCCGGGTCTCTTGCTTATGCACAGCCCTTGGCAGCTGGAAATCCAACGTGCCTTTGGCTGACTTATCTCAGGTCTCCCCTCTTTTCGTAGCTGCGCCCTCAGCTCTGACTGGCTCAGAGAGACTGATTTTATGGCTTATGCCTCTTGTTTGGGTTGAAAACAACAGTTTCTATTCATTTTTCACTTTCTAACCAAACGGACGTCTTACACGTCTCTTACCTTCTATTTTCTCTCCTTCTGTCTGAGCTGTTTCTTGTTATATTCAGACACTAATATCTCATCATTTGTAACCAGTCAGCTTCTATCCTGTCCCTTGGTTTTATATGATACTTGGAAATATACACATGTGTATATATTTGTATCTTTTTGTTTTTAGAAGTTCCAAAGTTTGTTAGTTCTTAGAATCCACGGTCTGAGAACTTTTCACAATCTTCTTTTTCCTTTGTCATACTTTTACACTCCCCTTATTTTTTAAACACGTTGAACACAATTATTCCGTGTATTCCAAACCTGGTAAATAAAACAAATAAACTCCATAGATCTGACTACAAACATGGTGGTTGCTTCTGGAAATTCTCTTTCATGGAGTAGGTTTTTGTTTATTTTTTCTCATCTGTTTTAGTACTTTTGCGGGTATGAGTATGAATTCATGCTCCTTGGAACTTTTGTCTGTGGGGATTCTTCAAAGATGGGGTTTTGAAAAGATGCTTCAGTGGAACAGAACTGGGAGTACTGTCAACTGATGTGGTGGTATTGGGGCCACACAGAGGGTGTACATTTCGGCCCAAGCTCCCACGAGAACAGGCCTGTCGGTAGGAATTCTCACAGAGGACCCCAGTGAGAGTTAGCGGGGATAGGGTTGGGGTCCTGCTCCACCCGTAGCTGGGATGGTGGGGCTTTCCTATCCTACCTGCTCCTTCTGTGGATGTTTCCTGGTCTTGACCTGAAACCTCCTGTGTTTATGGGGTGGGACTGCCAGGGATGTCACATTATTCTGGCCCCAGGACTCAGCTCCACTGACCTTCCTCATGGTCTGTAAACTTCAATCTCATTTGCCTCTGAGACCAGTTTCCTCCCACCTGTCCCCATCTAGGCCAACACCCTGGATGATCCTAGGTGATCCTTCCCACTGTGGATTTTGGCTTCCTTGTCTGTTCTTACTCTCAGGAGATTCCACCGTGCAGACCTTCCAAAGGGGGCAGCCTGCTCTTGCCACTGGGCCATTCCATCTTTAAAATTATCATGTGAAAGTGATTTTCATATTGGTCTTTATCTTGTTAACTGTAAATGCTGGCATGAATATAGATATTACTAAGTTTAAAGGTAAACTTTTGCTACATTTTACTACATTTCATTACTACAGACTTACTATTTTAAATTTCAAACAAGCTCATATGATTCAAAGAACAATGCTTAACAATTATTTCTAATTTTACATTAATTGTTGGGCAGAAATATACACTTAAATAATGACTAGACATTGTCTGGTGTTCATTGTGCTTGCAGATTTTTTGTAAATGGTTGAATAAGTCTGTGTAAGCTTAATAATTTAGAAGGGAAGCGCATAATCAAAACTGGAATTACACAGAAATGTTGTGAGATTGTCTAGGGTAAAATGTATCTGATAAAGTAGAAGTAACTGTGACGTTCTTAAAATGTTCTGCTTTCCCTTTCTGCAGATAAGTAATCTCACATGTTGTTCAGTCGCTCAGTCATGTCTGACTCTTTGCGACTCCAAGGACTGCAGCACAGCTGAGTCCTCTGTCCTCCACGATCTCCCAGTTTGCTCAGATTCATGTCCATCAAGTCAGTGATGCCATCCAACCATCTCATCCTCTGCTGCCCCCTTCTCCTCCTGCCCTCAATCTTTCCCAGCATCGTATTGGAGCTTCAGCATCAGTCCTTCCAATGAATATATTAAGATCTAACAAACAAACTAACAAAGCAACAGGATCACTACTGAATTACTGAGCGGAACACGCTCTCAGCTAATGGAAGAGCTGTCTCCACCGCTGATTGTCTCCTGAGCTCAGATCCTCATAACCTGTGTGGGCATTTGTGTTGCAGGAAGGGGGACCCCTTCCGGGGCCCAAGAGTGGGCTCTTGTCTAACACTCATTATCGGAGGAGACACGTGAGCTGAAAAAGCAGGAGACTCTATCGGGAAGGGGCAACGGGGCGGAGAGCAGCTGGGGAAGGGAACCCAGGAGGACGGCTCTGCCACGTGGCTCGCCGCCTCCGGTTTTATGCCGATGGGGTTAGTTTCTGGCCTGTTTCTGGCCAATCATTCCCACTCGGGGTCCTTCCTGGTGGTGTACTCATCACTCAGCCACAATGGATGCCAGCGAGGAGGATTCCAGGAGGTGGTAGGACGCGTGGACCGGCAACGATTCTCTTCTTTTGACCTTCCCTAGGTTCTGCTGGATGATGGTAGCTCATTAGTTCTGTGTTCCTTACTACCAAGTTCAGTTTCAGTTCAGTTGTCGCTCAGTCGTGTCCAACTCTTTGCGACCCCATGAATCACAGCACGCCAGGCCTCCCTGTCCGTCACCAACCCCTAGAGTTCACTCAAACTCATGTCCATCGAGTCGGTGATGCCATCCAGCCATCTTATCCTCTGCCGTCCCCTTCTCCTCCCGCCTTCAATCTTTCCCAGCATCAGGGGCTTTTCAAATGAGTCAACTCTTTGCATGAGGTGGCCAAAGTATTGGAGTTTCAGCCTTAGCATCAGTCCTTCCAGTGAACACCCAGGACTGATCTCCTTTAGGATGGACTGGTTGGATCTCCTTGAATGGACTCTCAAGAGTCTTCTCCAACACTACAGTTCAAAAGCATCAATTATTCAGCGCTCAGCTTTCTTCACAGTCCAACTCTCACTGGAAAAACCATAGCCTTGACTAGGCGTACCTTTGTTGGCAAAGTAATGTCTCTGCTTTATAATACCGTATCTAGGTTGGTCATAAGTTTCCTTCCAAGGAGTAAGCGTCTTTTAATTTCATGGCTGCAATCACCATCTGCAGTGATTTTGGAGCCCCAAAAAATAAAGTCTGACACGGTTTCCACTGTTTCCCCATCTATTTGCCATGAAGTGATGGGACCAGATCCCTTGATCTTAGTTTTCTGAATGTTGAGCTTTAAGTCAACTTTTTCACTCTCCTCTTTCACTTTCATCAAGAGGCTCTTTAGTTCCTCTTCACTTTCTGCCATAAGGGTGGTGTCATCTGCATATCTAAGGTTATTGATATTTCTCCCAGCAATCTTGATTCCAGCTTGTGCTTCTTCCAGCCCAGCGTTCCTCATGATGTACTCTGCATAGAAGTTAAATAAGCAGGGTGACAATATACAGCCTTGACGTACTCCTTTTCCTATTTGGGACCAGTCTGTTGTTCCATGTCCAGTTCTAACTGTTGCTCCCTGACCTGCATACAGGTTTCTCAAGAGGCAGGTCAGGTGGTCTGGTATTCCCATCTCTTTCAGAATGTTCCACAGCTTATTGTGATCCACACAGTCAAAGGCTTTCCTTACCCAGACCTCCCCTTTAAGATAACTCACGCAAGTGGTAAGTACAGTTCTTGGTCAGGGTGGGCAATTTCAGTCAGTGGTTCCGCTAGCATTCTTAGGGGCATCTGTCTGTATTTTCTATAGAAAAAAAAAGTTTTCAAACCTCACTGACAATTCTTGGGTGACTCTGAAATACCATCTATGGGATACCTGGCTTGTTTCATCATTGCTACCCTGAGACAGGAGACAAGGCCCAGGGGTGCAAGGAGCCACGCGAAGCCACAAAAGGAAGGCAGGTGTTCCCCACTCAGCCTCCACCCCAGGGACTCCAGGTCAGTGATCCCGGTGAGCTGCCCTGCGATCGGTAACAGGGGAGGGTGGACTTGGCCAGTGCTCCCCTAAAACCTGGGCGCTGGGGGCCCCTTCCCAGGCCCCTCAGAAGCCTGGCCACCAGCAGTGGACGCAGCCTTTGCCTCGTGGAAACATCTTCCTTGCAAGACACCGGGAGCATGTGAAATATGCCTTGATGCCCTCCAGTTTCTTTTCTCTCCTAAACCTGCATTTTTGTGTCTGAGTGGATGCGTGGGTGGTTCTGGGTTCAAGACCAAGGTTAGAGCGACACCTGCTGGGAAGGTCAGGCGGCTGCAGACCCCAGCTTGGAGTAGAGCAAGGGAACCGACGAGGTAACTGTATTTCCCCTGGAAAACTCTGGCATGAAGTGAAGAAGAAAAATACGTATGCATCAACTTGAGCTGGGCACAAGGGTTTCGCTATTTGAAGATTTTGTTCTCCCTCTCCTTTCTGTCCCCTTGGTCAGATTGTGGAATTTGAATGGAAAGGAACACCCGGTAAGGACAAAATGCAAAGCTCGACCTGTGAATAAGAAATCATCCACGATAACATGTCGCTTTTCTTAAGTCCTGTGAAAGGGGGACATGCACACTGCTGTGTTTAACAAGGATCACCGACAAGGGCCTACTGCAGAGCACAGGGAGTGCTGCTCAGCGCTCCGCGGCAGCCGGATGGGGGGTCTGCTGTCCGCCCGAAACTATCGCAGCACCGTGGCTCAGTGGCGTTGCTGCTCAGTCCCTCAGTCACGTCTGACTCTGCAACCCCAGGGACTGAGGCCCACCAGGCTCCTCTGTCCATGGACTTTCCCAGGCAAGAATTCTGGGGTGGGTTGCCATTTCCTTCTCCAGGGGATCTTCCTGACCCAGGGATCGAACCTGTGTCTCTTGCAATGGCAGGTGATTCTTCACCACTGAGCCATCAGTTCAGTTCAGTTCAGTCGCTCAGTCGTGTCCGACTCTTTGTGACCCCATGAATCACAGCACACCAGGCCTCCCTGTCCATCACCAACTCCCGGAGTTCACTCAAACTCATGTCCATCGAATCGGTGATGCCATCCAGCCATCTCATTCTCTGTCGTCCCCTTCTCCTCCTGCCCCCAACCCTTCCCAGCATCAGAGTCTCTTCCAGTGAGTCAACTCGTCGCATGAGGTGGCCAAAGTATTGCAGTTTCAGCTTTAGCATCAGTCCTTCCAATGAACACCCAGGACTGATCTCCTTTAGAATGGACTGGTTGGATCTCCTTGCAGTCCAAGGGACTCTCAAGAGTCTTCTCCAGCACCACAGTTCAAAAGCGTCAATTCTTCGGCGATCAGCCTTCTTCACAGTCCAACTCTCACATCCATACATGACCACTGGAAAAACCATAGCCTTGACTAGACGGACCTTGGTTGGCAAAGTAATGTCCCTGTTTTTTAATATACTATCTAGGTTGGTCATAAGTTTCCAAGGAGTAAGCGTCTTTTAATTTCATGGCTGCAATCAGCAACCGCAGTGATTTTGGAGCCCCCCAAAATAAAGTCTGACACTGTTCCCACCGTTTCCCCATCTATTTCCCATGAAGTGATGGGACCAGATGCCATGATCTTTGTTTTCTGAATGTTGAGCTTCAAGCCAACCTTTTCACTCTTCTCTTTCACTTTCATCAAGAGGCTTTTGAGTTCCTCTTCACTTTCTGCCATAAGGGTGGTGTCATCTGCATATCTGAGGTCATTGATATTTCTCCCAGCAATCTTGATTCCAGCTTGTGCTTCTTCCAGCCCAGCGTGCCTCATGATGTACTCTGCATTTAAGTTAAATAAGCAGGGTGATCAGTTCAGTTCAGTTCAATTCAGTCGCTCAGTCGTGTCCGACTCTCCGCAACCCCATGAATCACAGCACTCCAGGCCTCCCTGTCCATCACCAACTCCCGGAGTTCACTCAAACTCATGTCCACAGAGTCGGTGATGCCATCCAGCCATCTCATTCTCCGTCGTCCCCTTCTCCTCCCGCCCCCAACCTTTCCCAGCATCAGAGTCTTTTCCAGTGAGTCAACTCGTCGCATGAGGTGGCCAAAGGAAGCCCTATTAACCAGCTATTGTTTTTCAGTAGCTAAATTGTATCCAACTCCTTTTGACCCCATAGACTGCTGCATGCCAGGTTCCTTTGTCCTTCACAATTTCCTGGGGTTTGCTCAAACTCACGTCCATTGAGTCAGTGATGCTGTCTAACCATTTCATCCTCTGCCACCCTCTTTTGCTTTCAGTCTTTTTCAGCATTAGGGTCTTTTCCAAGGAGTCAGCTCTTTGAAACAGGTGGACACAGTATTGGAGCTACAGCTTCAACATCAGTCCTTCCAATGAATATTCAGGGTTGATTTCCTTTAGGATTGACTGGTTTAATCTTGCTGTCCAAGGGACTTTCAAGAGTCCTCCAGCACCACAGTTCAAAAGCATCAATTCTTCAGCGCTCAGCGTTCTTTATGGTCCAAGTCTCACAACTGTACATGACTACTGGAAAAACTATAGCTTTGACTATACCTTTGTCGGCAAAGTGATGTCTCTGATTTTCAATACACTGTCTAGGTTTGTCATAGCTTTACTTCCAAGGAGCAAGTGTCTTTTAATTTCATGGCTGCAGTCACTGTCCATGGTAATTTTGGAGCCAAAGAAAAGAAAAAAACTGTCACTGTTTCCACTTTTTCCCCTTTGATTTGCCATGAAGGGATGGGACCAGATACCATGATACTCCAATATAAAATAAAAAAGTTTTTACGAATGTGATATTTAGCTAAAGAAAGCCAGAAAAAAAGGAAGTAAACCTACAGTTTCTGAAATTGTATTAGTTTTCATTTTACCTTATTTTTTCCAATGCCAATATCTCTATTTAGAAATTGAAGTCATGCACTGCAAAATTGCATCCAAATCCAGAAAACTCATTTCCCTGTCACTAATCAAATAGGTTTATGAGCAGAAGACACATTAAAAATATTATTCTGGATGATCTGGCAAGATGGTAGGAGCTAAATTTCAGTCTCTTTAAAAATACAGAGTAGGAAAGGTCAAGAGTGAGTGCTTTAAAAATTCTATTTCTGCTCCACTGCTGATTTAATAGATTTTTCAATGTGTGCATCTAGGCTGCTTCCCAGTTGCAGATATTCAGGGGGGGATGCTTGACCCTGCAGGCAGCCCTCTGGTTCAACCCAGGTTCCCTGAGTCTCAGGCAGGAAAAACAGCTACGACCTGACCTGCAGGAGGCGCAGCCCGCACTTCATCAAGCACTCCTGCAGGATTTTAGGGCAGGACGCGGTCCAGTTTGGTTTTGTCCCTCAGCCGATGACACGGTTCCGGAGCAGATGCCATCACCCCGGAGCAGGCTGTCTCCACCGCAGAACGCAGCCCTGCTTTTCTAGATGTTTCCACAGTAACAAGACTCCGGAGGGAGCAGACACCCTACATGGGCAGGTTTTCTCCAGTATCTGAGGGTGATGGGAGAGCAGAAGTCCTGCTGGCCTCGGGATGACTGAGGGGAAGCATCTCAGTGACGGGGCTGGAGATCCAGGCCCCTTAGACCTTCCTCTGCCTGGTTGGGAGTGAGAGCTGGCAGCTTGCTCCACTTAACAAAACAAAATGCCTCTTTGTGAAAACTCTTCCCCCAACCCCCGCCGCCCAAAGTTGAAGCAAAGGTTGAAAGACATACAGGGCTATGGACAGGTCAGGAGACCTTTCTCCTGCAGAAACACGCAGACAGACACTTACCATGGTTTCCTATGAAGGATGCTCCTGGAAGTCAGTCCTGGGTTCCAAGTCCAAACACTTGTAAATGACTGTTGTTTTCTGTTGAAAAGTCCTGATCACAGGTAGGCGGCTGGTGAGCAGGCTGAGCTGGGGCTTTGCCCATTGCATGTGGGGCAGGTCCCTGACCTCTGAGGGACAAACTGGGTGAGGTACCTGGGGCGGGGCTGACTGCCTGGCACTTGGGCCTTGTCTGGTCAGTTGCCCCCCAACCCCCAGTCCCTCCAGAGTCCACGTGACCAAGGTGACTTCAGTCCGGGGGAGCAGATGGGTGTGAATGGACAGACAGCTTCTCAGCATCCCCGGAAACAAGGCGACCTCACCAAGGACGCAGTGATCGCCTCTACGCCCTAACCCCGGAGACCTCACGAGGAGTTTTTACGTAAAGAACTGTCCCCAAGCTTTCAATGTGATTGTTACTCAAAAATCACAAGGGTTACCTCCTTTCTTCCCTGGTGGCTCAGACGGTAGAGTCTGCCCGCAATGCAGGAGACCCGGGTTCGATCCCTGGGTTGGGAAGATCTCCTGGAGAAGTCCTGGCAACCCACTCCAGGACTCTTGCCTGGAAAATTTCACAGACGGAGGAACCTGGTGGGCTACAGTTCATGGGGTCGCAAAGTCAGACATGACTGAGCGACTTCACTTTTTCTCCTCCTTTCTGGTTTTGCTGCATTTTTATTAACGACGGTTTTAAGGATCTGTTAACAACTGGTGTGGGCTTGGACTTTAGGGAACCATAAAGCAAACACCCACCGAGTTGGGAGCTAAGGTGTGCAGGCTGCCTGGGGTGACAGCTGGGTGGAGACTGGACAACACTGGCCTGCCCCCCAGCTGCACCCCCACTGAACTGCAGGCTCAGGGGAGTCGGTGGAGAGCAGGGCCCCGCGGAGACCACCCAGTGCTCTGTTCCCTCCAGGGGGCCAGCGGGCAGCAGCCCCAGGGCCCTCCCTTCCCCGGCCTTCCACCCTCCAGGACCACTTCCCCAGGTAGAAATGAATTCTGGAGACAGAGCCAGTGCCTAGTTAGCTGCTAACCCCGAGGCCATCAGACAGAACAGAGCACAGCAGGTAAGGTCCCTGGCGTCCCTTGTCCTCCACTGGTGCCGGGCCGGGGTCTCCGGAAGGAAATCCAGAGCCTGCTCACAGAGCTGCCTGGAACTGCAGGACCCAGGTGACGGGGTAGACAGTGTATCAGCTGCTTCAATGGTTAATTTACTGTAGGCACACAAAACTAGCAAGAAAAGATGAAAAATAAATGAAACACATTGGATTACAATTTAAACTGTCAAGGTGGACATTTAATAATACTAATTTACTTATAAACCCATGGCAGTCAAGAGGGGGCCTCCTGTGAACACTGAGGGCATGGCAGGGTCAGGGTTCACTTCTTCAGCCACCGTTTTTTTCCCTTCGTGTTTGCCATCTGAACACTCACGGTTTAGGGTGAGATCGACTCTGAGTAGCAATCAATGACGATTTGTTAGGGAAAACATATTTTATTAGAAAAAATAATGTTCTTAAAAACAACATAAAGAATGAAAAACAAGGGCTTCCCTGGTGGCTCAGGGGCAAAGAATCTGCCTGCCAAGGCAGGAGACACGGGTTCGATCCTCGGTCCAGGAGGAAGCCACAGGCCTGGGAGCAGCTAAGCCCATGTGTCACAACTACTGAGCCTGTGCTCTGGAGCCCGGGAACCACAACTGCTGAAGTCCATGTGCCCAGAGCCTGTGCTCCACCCGACAATAAATGAACACAAAAAAGCCAGAGTCTTAAAAACAGAAAAATGGGCAGGGTCTAGATTCCTCTCAAGATGGAATCAAGATTGCTGGGAGAAATATCAACAACCTTAGACAAACCACTCAATGGCAGAAAGTGAAGAGGAACTAAACAGCCTCTTGATGAAGGTGAAAGAGGAGAGTGAAAAAGCTGGCTTAAAACTCAACACTCAAAAAACCGAAGATTATGGCATCCATTCCCTTTCAGTTCAGTTCAGTTCAGTCACTCAGTCGTGTCCGACTCTTTGCGACCTCATGAATCACAGCACGCCAGGCCTCCCTGTCCATCACCAACTCCTGGAGTTCACTCAAACTCGTGTCCATCGAGTCAGTGATGCCATCCAGCCATCTCACTCTCTGTCTCCCCTTCTCCTCCAGCCCCCAATCCTTCCCAGCATCAGAGTCTTTTCCAGTTCATGGCAAATAGATGGGGAAAATGTGGAAACAGTGTGAGATTTCATTTTCTTGGGTTCTGAGATCAATGCCGATAGTTACTGCAGCCACGAAATTAAAAGATGCTTGCTCCTTGGAAGAAAAGCTATGACAAACCTAGACAGTGTATTAAAAAGCAGACATCACTTTGCCAACAAAGGTACGCCTAGCCAAGGCTATGGTTTTTTCAGTAGTCTTGTATGGATGTGAGAGTTGGACCATAAACAAAGTGCTGAAGAATTGATGCTTTTGAACTGTGGTGCTGGAGAAGATCTTGAGAGTCCCTTGGACAGCAGGGAGATCCAACCAGTCCATCCTAAAGGAAATCAGTCCTGGGTGTTCATTGGAAGGACTGATGTTGAAGTGGAAGCTTCAATACCTTTGGCCACCTGATGCAAAGAACTGACTCACTGGAAAAGACCCTGGTGCTGGGAAAGATTGACGGCAGGCGAAGGGGACGATAGAGGATGAGATGGTTGGATGGCATCACAGACTCAGTGGACCTGAGTTTGAGCGAGCTCCGGGAGACAGTGATGAAGGACAGGGAGGCCTGGCGCGCTGCACTCCACGGGGTCACAGAGTCAGACACGACTGAGCAATTGCACAAAGTCAACAGAGGCTCACCTCCCAGTGGCAGAAGGTGGTCAGCATGCTCACCTCCTCTTCCTCCCAAACCCCACCGAAATGCATCGCATGGGGGACAAGGCGGAGGCTGCCTGGAGAGTGGAGCTCTGACCTGACGGCACCGTGGACGGGGGAGCAGAGGTCACGCCCAGTCTGAGCTGCGGGTTGTCCAGGGCAGGTTGGGCTCCTGGGCTGTAGACCGCATGCCTCTCCGGAGGCGGATGCACACTGGACAGCCCAGTCTGGTGCCCAGCGTGTCCTGGGCGAGGCTGTGCCCTCTGAGAACCACCAGTCTGGGGCCCAGCCCGCCAGGCGTCCCCTCTCCCATCCCCCAGGGCACAGACCCTGACAGGTGCGAGGTAGCATCACCCTTCCCGGCTGGAGAAGCAGAGCCCCCCTGGGAGGGCTGGATCCAAGCACAGGCAGGAAACCCTGGTCCTCAAGTCAGGCACAAAAGCCCATGGTCTTTCGTAAAAGCAAGAGGATGCTGCCATTTTCATAAACTGAACTGAAGCATCCCTCACCACCACTCTTCAATGGTAATTCTGTCTACATGGTTAGAACCCCTTTCCTGTGCTGAACACACTGACCTCGACACCGTGACGGCTCTCTGATTCATGAAAACAATCCGCGCATATTAGGACAGAAATGTCACGCTATGAAAGTAGGGCTTCCTTAAAACCCTCTTTTAGAGGCAAGAAAAGGAACTTCCTGCTTCTTCCACCATCAAACAAGCACACTGAATTTCTCTGAGAAAGCATCGGGCGAGCGAAGGAAATGCAAGCAGCTGTTTAGCTGGGCGGCTCTTCCTTTCCAAAGTCCCCTCAATTCCCAGAGCGTTCCTCAGGGAGACCTGTGCAGCGTCGCTGTCCTTAATCAGGCACGTTGACCAGATTCTGGGTCACGGCTTTCTGCACCGTGCTTCTCCACGAGGGGACGTGCTCCTGGAGAACGGAGCGCGTCCCGGGTGGGCAGGGCTGTTATCCACCTGTATTCATGGCATCGGGCCGCATCACACGACCCTCCACCACACTATCAGCACCGCCCACATAGCATGTTTTACTTTTGTCAAAGTATTTTGTTTTAGGATCATTAGAAAATATCCAAGAAAGAATCTGACCAAACTGGCAAACATTTGCTTCGATTTTTTTTTTTTTTGGTAGTGATGATGGGAGGAAGAAGGAATTACTATGATCTTGTTATTCAATAGACAAGTCATGTCTGACTCTTTGTGACCCCATGGACTGCAGGCCTCCCTGTCCATCAACTCCCAGTTTGCTCAAACTCATGTCCACTGAGCCGGTGACGCCATCCAACCATCTCATCCTCTGTCGTCCCCTTCTCCTCCTGCCCTCAATCTTTCCCAGCATCAGGGTCTTTTCCAATGAGCCAGCTCTTCGTGTCAGGTGGGCAAAGGCTTGGAGCTTCAGCTTCAACACCCGTCTGATGCTGTTGAATACCATCTATTTTACAAGTTACCCTTTCCACACGTTTTCCCCACTTAACTCCTGGAGAAAAGGGCCCAGGCAGTAAACCCACCTCTGTTCAAGGCCACAGATGTGGGCAGATGTCTTTCAGAGAGCTGACCGCAGCCCAAGAAGTCCTGTGCCTGGGGCCCTGCGGTTTGCCGTGGGGCCACAGCGCCCTCTAGTGGCACCGCATTGCTCCTTCCCGGCCAGGCTCAAAGCCCCTTTCACGTTTCGACAGGAAATTTGTGAGTTATGCTGTCTCACCCTATCTAAACAAACCAAGTAGGCAATGTGACCAAGCATTCCTGGGCGGGGGCATTACAGGCTCAAGTGTCACTCCAGGCTCCGAATGAAAAGCTGGGGCCTCCCTAGGAGTCCTGGGGACAAGTCCAGTAAGAGCTCTGGCCATGTGTCCGAGGGGTGTGATGGGGAGGGAGGTGGGAGGGGGCTTCAAGAGGGAGGGGACATACGTGTACCTATGGCTGATTCACGCTGATGCATGGCAGAAACCGTCACAGTATCGTAGAGTAACTGTCCTCTAATTAAAAATAAAAATTAAAAAAAGAAAAAAACCAAGATCGCTGGTCACACTGCTGCACGTCCTCCTCGCCCCACTGCCCGCCCCTCGGGCTCCAGAGTCAAGCATGTGGCTGCAGGCAGAGGGCTGGGTGCCTGTTCCAGGGGGGCGGCCAGCACACCTACGCTCCCGGATGCCCTGACCTAGTCCGGCCCAGAGCCCCATCCCACTCCAAGTCCAAATGTTTACCTGCATTTTTGCGTGCATCCATTTTTTTCTAAAGTGATGAAACTACAACCGTGTTCTGCCCGGGGACCAGAAACGATCAGTTTACCAACAGTTTAAAATCGCTTCACCCTCTGAGGGGGTCACGGTACGATGGGCCCGCTCAGGCATGTGTGTTCTCAGGAGTGACGCCAGCCTCCTGTGGGCAGAGGGGCAGCCACGTCAGCACCGCCTGCTCCCCTCCAGCCGAGAGCGCGTGGGACTGCGGAGGTCAGAACACGACCTGAACCATGGTGGTCCACTCACTCAGCCGCGTCCAACCCTTTGTGGCCCCATGGGCTATACAGCCCACCAGGCTCCTCCACCCATGGATACTGGAGTGGGTTGCCATTTCCTTCTCCAGGGGATCTTCTCGACCCAGGGACGGAACTCGAGTCTCCTGCATTGGCGGGAGGGTTCTTAACTGTGAAAGTAAAAGTCGCTCAGTTGTGTCCGACTCTTTGCGACCCCATGGACTATATACTCTATGGAATTCTTCAGAATACTGGAGTGGGTTGCCATGCCCTCCTCCAGGGGATCTTCCCAACCCAGGGATCGAACCTGGGTCTCGTGCATTATAGGCGGTTTCTTTATCAGCCGAGCTACCAGGGAAGCCCTCCTTACTGTGAGCCATATGACAAACCATGTGACACCAGGCAAGTTTACCCCCACATTGTGTCCCCAGCCCTGCCCTCTCCCCCTTTTACTCTGCAACCCTCCAGGCTCGGCACACCCCTACGAGCAGCAGAATCCACCCACCCCGGCCACTCCTCCGGGACCACGGACCTCATGGCCTCCAGCAGCTCAGGGGCCGCTGCCTGCCCTCCTGCTCCCCTGACTCGGGCCAGGGCGCAGGTGCCAATGCGCTTCTCAGCCGGCCCCTCCTGGCGCCTCCTCCTCCACCCACTCCCAGGCGTCTTCAAATCACAGGAGGCGCTAAGGGAGGGAAGTAACTTGTCCTAGGCGACCACTTGCTTTAAACACCCTCCAAGCTCTGTCACCTTTCTGACGTCTACCCCAGCTCGTCCCAGCTCAACTCCTGCCTGTACAGGCTCCCGGCTGCCTCCACGGGGATGTCTGCGTCCCAGGACACGCCCAGGGTTCGTGGCTCCTATCACCAAGCCAGAACCCCCGTCCCCAACTCAAAACTGTGGGACCCCTGACTTCTTTCTGTCCTTCATCCAACTCAACAGTTTTCACTCCCAAGATCCGTGTGACATCCGCCCCCTGCCCCTGCTGATGGTCTGCGCCCACCAACATCAGCTCCCTGCCCCATCACACCTGCTCAAACCTCCCTCGGAGTGTGACCCAGCCCAGGGCTGCCCAGGTCTCAGGGAGGGGCGGGGGCATCACCCCTCATAGGGCGCGTTTAGTACACCAGCCTCCTGCTGACACAGGGCAGGCCCTTCCCCTCTCAGAGCCAGCATACCTGTCCACCAGGACCATTCCAGGGCCCCTCCTCTCAGGGCCTAACTCACGAGTGACCTCCTCGGGGGCACCCTCCTGGGCCTGCTACCCTGCTCCAACTCCCCGTGTCCCCCTCACTGCACGTAACCGAAGTCTGGGGTGACAGATCACACAAGTCTTTGAGAAACCGGCCGCTTTCTTCTCCAGCTCCTCCTAGCCAGGCTCTGGCACGGACCACGCGCTCCGGGGACGGAGGGAGAAAGAAGGAACACTCGGACAGAAAGCATCCAATGGGGAGGCAGGTTTCTTTTTACAAATCTCCATCTGTTACAATTCCTTTAAAAACGGGGGGGACGGAATAACAAAATAGTTGTCAGAGGTAATTTTTTAAGGGGAGCATCTCTACCTAAAGGGAGACATCCAACACTGAGGGCCAGGCAGCGCGGGCGCGGGGTCTGCCGTCCCCGAAAGCCTTGGAGGACACGGCAGCGAGCGCCCCTCGGCGTCCGTGCCCGCGTCCGCAGAGGGGGCTCCCGGGCAGCGGCTCTCGTCTTTGGTCAGCACCTGGCGCTCACTTCATCTTTGGCTGGAGTAGAAGGCAGGCAAGGGTCACTCTGTACTCATCAGGACTCATGTGCGTGGCATACTTTCACTTTTTATTATAAAAAAAAAAAAACACGTACAAGAGTTTTAAGAAATGATGACTAGCGGACAAATCAGGACCAGGGTGAGTTATTAAACCCATTTTTCTCTGTACAAATACTAAAATTCCCAAAAGTGGAATATCATCAAACGAGAGACGCACTGTCGGCTGTCCGTATATACAGGGCACACGCGGGGGCCTGCCTGCGCTGGGCGGGGCGCAGACCCGGAGCCTGGACTCCCTCCTCCCGGGCGCCCCGGGTCTCTACCCTGAGCAGTGGCGGCCCTTGCCGGCGAGGACGCTAGCAGAGTCTTCAGCTTCCGCCTCCGCCACGCTTCCTCCCCGTCAGTCGTTTGGGCACAAGGTCCAAAACTGGCTCAGGAACCAAATTAATGTTTTTGTATTAAACTCAGTACAAAATGCCACTCAGTTTCAAAAAGCGACAAAAAAAAAAACCACTTTCTGCAGCAAAAAAGGGCTAAGTTCAAGTTTCTGTTGTTCGACCAAGACACACAAACTCCAGTCCGAACGTCTGTGCTCACCACAGCCGGAAGGGAAACATGCGTGGCTCGGGGCCAGCCCCGGTGTCTCGGCCTCGGCCCAGGGGGCGCAGCCCGGCCTCTCCCCGGGGCCCGGGGCCGCATCCTGGAGGCTGGCTGCCCCGCGGCCCCAAGACCCATGAAGGCACTTGTGCGCGCACAGGCGCTCAGCCTCGCCCCTCCACGCACAGCGCGCCCACCTCATCCAGGGCGCCGAGCACCGCGGCGGGGACGCTGCGCGCAGTCTCCCTGCGCCAGGCCTCCAGGATCTTGGAGATCTCCGCCCGGTTGCTGGGGCTCAGGTCACACAGGGCATACACAGCGGCCAGCTGGACCCCCCACGGGATATCTGAAAAGCATTTCCAAATCAGTCATCACACAAGAAAAGCTCTGCTATTCACAATCTTAATGTTGTTAATCTAGTGAATCACTGTTCATATACTTTCCGCCAGCAATGAAAACTAATACTAATAAAAACAAAACCGACAGTGACAAAAAAGCTCATTAAGTCCTCCTACTAACAGAAAAAACAAAACGGAGCCCAGTCTCGACAGGCCCCTGGTGATGCTGGCACCCTGGGATGGCATGCGGAGAGGAGGGCACACGGGGAATGCCCCTCCTCCCGGACTGCAGCCAAACTCTCCAGCGGCAGTTCTGGAAGGACCACACCCTGCACTTAAGGTTCAACAGAATGTGGATCCCAAAGCATCTGTCAAATAAACGACTCCATTATACCCACTGCAAGTATTTACACATGGACTTTGGAAAGGAAAAACATGAAATGAGAGCAAATGAGAAACTGGTTTTTAGTATGGAAGTTTGAGTCACTCAGTCGTGTCCAACTCTTTGCAACTCAGACTGTAGCCCGCCAGGCTCCTCTGTCCATGGGATTCTCTAGGCAACAGTACTGGAGTGGGTTGCCATTCTCTTCTCCAGGGGATCTTTCTGACCCAGGGATCAAACCTGGATCTCCTGCTTTGCCTGCATGCTCTTTACTGTCTGAGCCACCAGCGAAGCCCAATACAGTACAGCAAATATACTGTTACACACTAGAGCACCGTGCATGATCACAGACATGGCATTTAACTAGACTAGAGATTGTGGTACCTAAGAGTTCTCATTTAGCCTGAGGTTATTTAGGAGTTATTTAATTCAAGTTTAATTTAGTTCAGTTTTAGTCGCTAAGTTGTCCCCGACTCCCGTGACCCCATGGACTGTAGTCTGCTGGGCGCCTCTGTCCATGCGATTCTCCAGGCAAGAATACTGGGGTGGATTGCCATTCCCTTCTCCAATTTTAGTTAAATTCACTTAAATTATTTAGTTTAAAAAATTTAGAAGCCATTTCTTTAATCTTATTATTAACTATACACTGTTAGTGATGCTGTGTTCAACAAGGCAAACAACAAGTGTTTAAAAATAAACATCACAAAACCCATAGGTTCAGATGGTGACACTGTGGATGTAGGCAGTGCCGCACCAGCTTTAGAGTTACTTTCCCGTTTACCTACATGGTCATCAGAGAAGTGGACACAAGACTAAAACAAAAAGCCTAACAGAGGAGTCACACAGGGGTGTGAAAGCCACTGTGATGAGCAGGAATGCGTGCGCAGCTGCGGCTCTGGCCTCGGGCCCGGCTGTGAGCTGGCGGCACCGTCCAGCTCGAGGTCTCTCCTGGAGTGTCAGCTTCCTGAGCATAATGCAGTCAGTGCTGCCTGGGAGGGCCAGCCGGGGAACCCGTGCTGCGCTGGGCGGCAGGCAAAAGTGAGTCCCCGCGAGCCTCCTTCTGCTAGGAAACGTCTTGAGCTGGCGGCTCGGGGACAGTCCGTCAACCACTCTCCAGCAATTCTAAGATGACAATACACCGTCTAGATGGGAAGGGAACACGGTCCAGACGGGAGGGGCACACCATCCAGACGGGAGGGGAACACGGTCCAGACAAGAAGGGAATATCGTCTAGCAGGAAGGGAACACGGTCATGGGCATTATCTCAGCGGGTCAAAGAGAAAGAGCTCTCAGCAGCTCAGCCTGCCCAGCCTCACCCCGAGAGGGGAGGACAACCTGGAAGTTAGGCTCATCTGGGACGTAAATGTCCGATGTCACTGTGCATTCCTGATGGAAGCTGTGTAAACGCATTACCCCTGATGGCATAGCATTCAAATAAAAACGAGGGAGACTCACTGCTCAAAGGGTCCCTTTTTGAGTTTTAAGCTCTTCCCGAATAAGACTATAAAATTATGTGCTCTGCAGAATGCACGTTGAAGGAAACGGGTGGTGTGAAGACTGGCTCAGAGGTCTCCAGTCTCCGAGTTCTGCCGGGTGCTACAGATGGACACCCAGGCCGCAGTGGAGCCGCTGCTTCACACATGCGACCCCACTTATCATCAGGACACACCTTCGGACGGGCACCGTTGGGGCAGCGGGGTTCACAGGGCGGCATGAAGCCAGTGCCGACAGCTGCTGAGACAGAACGCCAGCACCAGGTCAGGAAGAATAGCTTCTTCCTTAGGGGTTTGCTGCCCGGCATGAGCAGTGACCACACAAACTGCAGGAAACCCACACAAGTTCTAATGCCAGTGCTGAGAGCACAGGCAGAGCGTGGCTTCATCAAACTCATGCCCGAACAGTGGGAAACGTGCAGAGCACGCACACGGTTAGGAAGGCAAGAGAGACTGGATAAGAGGAATGCGAATGACCTGAAAATAAGTGTGATAAACAGAAGCTGTACCTTCATCCTGGGCATGCTGGATAAACATACCAATCACCGTACTAATGTTCTTCACTGCAGACGGGAACCCTTCCTTCAAACCCAACTGCCCTAAACGACCTAGAGGGAAAAAAAAAAAAATGTAAACAACCTTGGGTTAACGTTAACTTTTCATCAGAATTTAAAACTGATGTTTTCTTTTGCTCAACATTATGTGCACGGAGCTTCAGGCTCTGAAACCGGGCTGTTGCTGCTGCTGTCGTCATTTGGTGCGTGTCCGACTCTTTGAGACCCCATGGACTGCAGCCCGCCAGGCTCCTCTGTCCATGGGCTTCTCGAGGCAAGCACACTGGAGTGGGTTGCTGTTCCCTTCTCCACGGGATATTCCTGACCCAGGGATGGAACCTTGGTCTCCTGCATTGCAGGCGGGGTCTTTACCGTTGAGCCACCAGAAAGCCCAGTGTCAGAGAAGTACACCCACAATTATTCCAACAGGCTATTAAAGTACTCCTCTCATCAACTACAGATCTGTATGAGACCGGATTTTCTCCAACCAGAGCAACGAACAGCCAGAAGAGAACGCAAACAGCTACGGGAAACCAGACAGTAAAGAGGCTTACAACAAGATAAAGTTCCATTCTATTTTTGTTTGGAAACAGCTGTTTTTCATCAAAAATGCCATTGACAACTACCAGTATCATTTTATGAATTTCAAATGAATAGCCACATTTTTTTTAAAGTGTGAGTTCTAATTTCAACTACAGTCATTAACACACAAAACCTGGGCTGACAAAAGCTCTTTGGGGGTCTCACCAGGACAATGCTCCTCGCTGAGCCACCACTCACTCACCTGGGGGAACTGGCCTGCTGCAGAGCGGGACCCCTCGCTCACCCAGGGCCAGGCCGCCTGCCTGCCCCTCTTCCACGGGAGGGCGCTCTCGGACAAGCCCTGGATGCCGCTGTGCCCAAGGCCCCTCCCATGTGCTGTGACCACGCGACCCTGCAGAGGCACCGCTGCATCCGCGTGCCTTCTCAGCTCCACAGGCAGCCCACAGGCCTGTTCGTGAGCCAGTCGACCCGCCCCTTTGTGCTGCACACGGAGGCACTGAGGCACGGGGCGCTACGGGAGCTCTGTCACTTCGTGTCCCCTGTAGGGGTTTGCAGTGCTGGCCACACGCACCCTGAACACCACGACAGACACAGCCTGCCAGGAAACGCCTTCTACCAGAGACTCCCCGGAGAAGGCCTAACCCGGGGTGAAACCATGAACACCTGGATCATCTCTCAGGCAGTCTTTCACTGAGGCTGAAAAGTAACGGCTTCAGAGAAGAGAAAGGTCAAGGCACCGTCACTCTTCAATACCTCCTTGTGTGAGATCCAAGTGCTAAGCGCCTGTCCTCTGAGACCATCTATGAGCAGTGTTCAGTGCACGACTCATAGCACAGGAAGGGGTAGGGTGCATGCCTCCACAGCTGTGGGAGCATGTGGCTGTGTCCCCAGGAAACACATGGCCTTCCCTGGTGGCTCAGGGTAAAGAATCCACCTGCCAATACAGGAAATGTGGGCTCAATCCCTGAGTTGGGAAAATTCCCTGCAGAAGAGAATGCAACCCACTCCAGTGTCCTTGCCTGGAGAATCCCATGGACAGAGGAGCCTGGTGGGCTACCGTCTATGGGGTCGCAAAGAGTCGGACACGACTAAGTGACTACACCATCACCACCAGATAACACCTGACTGTGTTATATTGGATCCTCTTCTTTTAATTAAAGATGCTTAATGAATTGGGTTTTAGAAGCTATCTACCAGAGTAAATCAGAGATACAATAAGAGGAACTCATGAGTCTGCGGTATGTAGTTCAGGACTTAACACTTACACATATGATGACTTGACAAAGACAATGGACAAATCTGTGGAACTGTCTTAACGAATGCATCCTTGCCTTAACATACTTGCATGTAAAACCATGACAGAGAGCCACAGGGAAGGAAAGCCCCCCCACGGAAGGAACGTGGGTGAGTCCGAGGCAGCTGGGCCACAGTGAAATTCAGGTAAGAAACATGGAGGTGACCTCAGATCAAAGACAACACTGTCCACACTCAGGGAGGCCTGAGGAGAGTTGAGGGTCATAGGGAGTGTGGCTCAGTCCACAGGGCAGGGCTCAGAGCTGGAGAGTCCCCAGGGCTCTCTGTCACGGTTTTACACGCATGTTAAGGAAAGGACGCATTCATTAAGACAGTTCCACAGAAAAGCTGAACGACGTGGCGAGACCCTGGACAGAAATCAAGCAGGACTGGCTACTGCAAGAGACGTGCAAACCCTGGCGGGAGGGACAGGGCCGTCCGAGCTCGGGGCTCCGCTGACCCCAGCCGGGCTGTTTAACAGTTAGAACGCTCTGGGGGCAGCAAATGGTATCACGTGGCTTTATACGCCTCTGTGTCCAGTGGAGGCCGACTTCCAGCCTCGCTCCGCTCCCTTTCAACCCAGGACCTCAGACAGGCTCACCTCTCCCCACACCCCAGCTCTGCCAGGCTCTCCTCTCCTCCAGAGTGATCCAAACGCTCCCCACGAGGCCCTGCGCTCCGTCAGCGTTCAGGCAGGTTGATGATCAGGCATGCCCATGGCGCGTGCTCACGGTGCTGTTCACACCCCAGCCCTGCTCCACATGACCCTGGATCGCTCAGCTTTATTTCCCAAGGAGCAGAAACCCCACCGGGATTTACACGTGAGGAGTTAAGAATACAGACGATTCCAGTATTTCATGAACGCCTGCTGTGTGACTTCATTTATTACTATGAAGTCATACTAACCAACTTAATTATTAACTAAATTCTTTAGTAAATGTCAGTTTCAGAAACTGTTAAGACGCTTCTCCAACGCCGCCTTCTCAGAAACGGCTGAGTGCACGGGAAGGACACCACCAGTCCCACCCCTTAAGCTCTCGCAGGATCCGCCTCGTCCTCAGACTGGGCCGCACCGGTGCCCAGCCCCAGACCCCCTGCTAAGCAAGCCCCCAGCACCTGCTGTGCATGGGGGTCAGGAGAGCCTTCAGTGCCAACAGACGCTGAGTGAAGCTTGCTGAGGTCCTCCTGAACGGCTCGGCGGCCCCCTGCCCTCTGCCCACCAGTCTTTCAGACACGTGAGCTCCATCCGCCATGGTCCTCCTGTGACGAGGCAGCATTCGCCAGGTAGGCCAGACTTTGTTATATTCCACATGACACTTGCTTCCTAATTACCCTTCCTCTGAACTAATTACATTTACTTCTACATTATCGTTTTATTATACAGTACTGTTAACTATATATTAATTATACGTTATTAATTACTCCTATGGGCTTCCCTGGAGAAGGCAATGGCACCCCACTCCAATACTCTTGCCTGGAAAATCCCATGGACGGAGGAGCCTGGTAGGCTGCAGTCCATGGGGTTGCGAAGTCGGATACGACTAAGCGACTTCACTTTCACTTTTCCCTTTATGCATCGGAGAAGGAAATGGCAACCCACTCCAGTGTTCTTGCCTGGAGAATCCCAGGGACGGCGGAGACTGGTGGGCTGCCGTCTCTGGGGTCACACAGAGTCGGACACGACTGAAGTGACTTAGCAGCAGCAGCAGCATGGGCTTCCCTGGTACTCAGAATCCACCTGCAATGTGGGAGACCCGGGTTCGATTCCTGGGTCGGGAAGATCCCCTGGAGAAGGGCATGGCAACCCACCCCAGTATTCTTGCCTGGAGAGAGTATTCTTGCATGGACAGAGGAGCCAGGTTGGCTACAGTCCATGGGGTGACAAAGAGATGGACAGGAATTATTCCTATAAGATACACAATTGCATTATATGTCACTCTTAATTATGTAAATATACATATATTACTCTAAATAATATAACATCAACTCTTATAAACTATTTTCTCAAAGTGTTAGCTGCTCAGTCATGTCCAACTCTTTGCGACTCCAAGGACTATAGGCCGCCAGCCTCCTCTGTGCATGGAATTCTCCAGGCACAGAGAATTCTCAAGATGTACGGACAATCCTTCTTGAATCCGTAAGAGAAGCTGCTACTGAAACCAGGGTTTCCAGACACACTGATGCCGTCACCCGATGGCTAGAAACGCTGCTACTGGCCTGTCCGTGTCCTGGCGGGACACTGATCTCACAGGCTCAGGAGAGCCATGCCCTAAGAAGCCACCTGCACTCCCACACCTCCATGCTTTCCTGTTCGGAATCTTAACTCCAAGTATATGGGTTATCTCCAGTGAAACTTAGTAGGCTGTTGTCAGGACTCAGCTTATATGTTTATTTACAACGTTCCTATGTCTGCAGGTGAATGTGCAGTGCGTGTTAGCGGACACGGCAACAAAACCAGTCAAAGCTGTTAGATTTCTTACTGTGATCTACTTACAAGACTGACTGACGTGACTTAAAAGTTCTTAAACCTCATTTCAAACGGTGTTATCTTTGAGTTTTAATTAAATGCCAAAGATACAGAGGATGAGACTCTTTTGACTCTTTTTGACCCCATGGACTGCAGCACGCCAGGCTTTCCCATCCTTCACCATCTAACAGAGCTTGTTCAAACTCATGTCCATTGAACCGGTGATGCCATCCAGTCATTTCCTCCTCTGTCCTCCCCTTCTCCTCCCGCCTTCAATCTTTCCCAGCATCAGGGGCCTTTCCAGTGAGTCAATTCTTAGTATCAGGTGGCCAAAGTTTTGGAGCATCAGCTTCAGCATCAATCCTTCCAAAGAATATACAGGACTGACTCCCTTTAGGATGGACTGGTTGGATCTCCTTGCAGTCCAAGGGACTCTCAAGAGTCTTCTCCAATACCACAGTTCAAAAGCATCAATTCTTCAGCATTCAGCCTTCTTTATGGTCCAACTTTCACAACCATACATGACTACTAGAAAAAACAGAGCTCTGACTAGATGGACCTTTGTTGGAAATGTAATGTCTCTGCTTTTTAATATGCTGTCTAGGCTGGTCACAGCTTTTCTTCCAAGGAGCAAGAGTCTTTTAATTTCCTGGCTGTAGTCACCATCTGCAGTGACTTTGGAGCCCAAGAAAATAAATCTGTCACTGTTTCCACTGTTTCTCCATTTATTTGCCATGAAGTGATAGGACTGGAGGCCATGATCTCAGTTTTTTTAACTTTTTAAGCCAACTTTTTCACTCTCCTCTTTCACCTTCATCAAGAGGCTCTTTAGTCCCTCTCCACTTTCTGCCATAGTGTGGTGTCATCTGCGTAGCTGCTGCTGCTGCTAAGTCGCTTCAGTCGTGTCCGACTCTGTGCGACCCCACAGACGGCAGCCCACCAGGCTCCTCCGTCCCTGGGATTCTCCAGGCAAGAACACTGGAGTGGGTTGCCATTTCCTTCTCCAGTGCATGAAAGTGAAAACTGAAAGTGAAGTCACTCAGTCGTGTCCAACTCTTAGCGACCCCATGGACTGCTGCCTACCAGGCTCCTCCGTCCATGGGATTTTCCAGGCAAGAGTACTGGAGTGGGGTGCCATTGCCTTCTCTGCTGTGTATCTGAGGTTATTTATTGATATTTCTCCCTGCAATCTTGATCCCAGATTGTGCTTCATCTAGCCCAGTATTTTGCATGATGTACTCTGCATATAAGTTAAATAAGCAGGGTGACAATATACAGCCTTGACGTACCCCTTTTCCTATTTGGAACCAGTCTGTGGTTCCATGTCCAGTTCTAACTGTTGCTTCTTGACCTGCATACAGATTTCTCAGAAGGCAGGTTAAGGTGGTCTGGTATTCCCATCTCTTTAAGAATTTTCCAGTTTGTTGTGATCCACACAGTCAAAGGATTTAGCATAGTCAATGAAGCAGATGTTTTTCTGGAATTCTCTTGCTTTTTCTATGATCCAACGGAAGTTGGCAATTTGATCCCAGGTTCTTCTGTCTTTTCTAAGTCCAGCCTGACCATCTGGAAATTCTCAGTTCACGTACTATTGAAGCCTAGCTTGGAGAATTTTGAGCATTATTTTGCTAGCATGTGAAGTGAGTGCAATTGTGTGGTAGTTTGTACATTCTTTGGCATTGGCTTTCTTTGGGATTGGAATGAAAATTGACCTTTTCCAGTCCTGTGGCCACTGCTGAGTTTTCCAAATTTGCTGGCATATTGAGTGCAGCACTTTATAACAGCATCATCTTTTAGGATTTGAAATAGCTCAGCTGGAATTCCATAACCTCCACTAGCTTTGTTCACAGTGATGTTTCCTAAGGCCCACGTGACTTCACACTCCAAGGTGTCTGTATAGTCATGATAACTACCTTCAACGACCTAAAAGGCCCTGACACAGCAATTGGGTGAACCCAGTTTTGTTTGCTCCCAGGAGAGGAATACATGGCAGAGTCAGTTCATAGTAAAGACAGCCTTCTAATAATGAATAGATCTCATCACTGATAGTGAAATAACACAGGGAATGGAGAGCAGTTTGTCAGAGATGTGGCAAAAAAGTAAGAAAATAAGTCAGAGTAAAAAATAAAAACTTGCAAGGTGCAAAGGGAGCAGCAGAACTAAAGGGTCACTGAGGTCCTCTTTAGACCTGAGATTAAAAACAATCTGTTTTATTTAAAATACTTTAAAGCAATGATTTTAATTTCTGTATATTCAGCTTAGAATTGTAGAAACAAAATTAGTTCCAATTATGGAAGTACATCATTATCCTTAGTGAGCAAGTACAAAACAAAAAAAATGGGTGAAACTAGGGAAGATAAACTTATTTTATAAATCAAATTAGACTATAACTTATAGCAATTTATGTATCCCGGTATGTATGTGTGTATATGTCTCTGTATATTAAAATCAGTACCTGAGAATCAAGAGTTCAATTATAAATAAAATGTACTAACAAGAAAAATCTTGACTCTCTGACATAGTTGAATAAAATGTTCACTTATAAAGAGTATGAGTAATGAAAATTAAATGAGTGCAAAAGTGCCTATTCTAATGGCTGTGAAGTCAGTCACAGTGAAGTTTCAGTCCACACGTATCATTATTCCACACTTGCTCTCCCACCAAGACAGCGTCAACAACAAGAACAAATCCAGTACAAGAGACAACTCACCGATGAGCCTCAGTGCTGACGCTATGATGATGTCAGGAATGTAGGCGATGTTCGGATGCCCTTTCCTGCACTTTATCCACTTATCCATTACAGGCCACAGCTCCTTGCTACAAAACAACAACAAATATAGACACGTATGTATGTGTATGAAAGTATGCACACCCACCATGGCTCAGATATTAAGAACCTATCTAAAAGTGGTGCATAAGTGACAATCAGTGAAGAAGAGGAACTTCTAAAGATGTAACATTTTTGGCTAACAACAGAACAGACTCTGAAAACTCAGACTTTCCAAATATTCAGCATCTCAGTGCTCACAGTGGATTTAAAAAGGCTGCAAACACCCGTGCTGGCATCTTTATTCTGTTTAAACCCTTTTCACAAGGCAAAGGACCCAGTACCATCCCCAAGCTGCAGAACTGGAAGCAGCAGAGTCTGGATTTTCATGTGGACCATCTAGACGTCAGAAGCACCTGTGTTCTAGAAGCCTCGTTTCCTGGGGAGGAGCAAGGACAGGCTGTATTTCATAAAAAGAACTAAACCAGAGAAAATGAACCACACTTCACAGGGATTACAGACACTTTCTACTCAACAATGGAAATTCCTCTGCTTTCTCTTCTCAAAAATGTATTAACTTCTTACATAGTATTTATAACATTAGAAAAGTTTAATACAAACGAAAGGAAAATGTAAATTAAAAGCATCCCAAATAGCACACTGTCAGGTAACTATCATTCTTTTAATTTGGGGCTTTTCCTCCCACACACGTCTATGCCTGCATTTATGTAAAAAACACGAACAGTGTGACCACAGAGCTCAGGAATCAGGGTCACAAGTAGCTTAGGCAGAGATCCTGCTACCCGTCAGTCTGTCCACTCCACTAGTGGGGTACCCTGGACAAAGCGCCTCTCACTGGCACCATCCACAGTGGTCTCACCTTTCACTGGGAGAAGGGCCCTGCCCCCAGTTCCCAGGAAGAGGGGACCCAGGGTAGCCACTCGCTTGTCATTACACAGCACGGAACAGATGGCCCTGGCACCTTCTCAGTAATATACTACGAAACACTTTCGTCTCCACACACACAAATCTACAAAGTGTGGCTCTTAATTCTAAAACGGTTGTACCTCATTGTACAGATGTCCCAGGATGCAATTATCTACTTACCTGACATTTAGATATACCATCTTTTCCCAGTGTTAGGAGAAAACAAGACCAAGTTTCCCCAGGATATCAAGATACATACTATTAATCCTTTGGGGACTCCTTTTCAATGTCATAAGCCCCTTTAAACCAGCCTTGCTCAGTCAGGGTTGTAAGAAAATTAAGGTTATATTTAATTGCGGAACAATTATAAATACTTGACTATTTTTCCATTCTCCAAAGATGCTGCATAGCTGATGCACCGAGAAAAGTTAGCTCATTACACAAAACAGATGCCGTTCTCTCCTGAAGCCCAGTGAGAAGAGCCGCCAATGCGGAATCCTGAACAGCCCTGTTCCTTTGGCCTTTCCACAGCACCTGAACGTGAAGACAGTGATCACAGCACTCCATCTACATGCATTCGCTGAGCACCTTGCTTGAGTAGGCACAGGTCTCCAAATGCCAGGGAGGCCAGGGAAGCAAAGGCCCCCCACTCATGAGATTCATTTCCCATTGGGAAAGAGACAGTAATGAGAGCATACAATGAAAAGTAGGAAAGGTACCATAAAAAAATAAAGTGAGGGATGTCACAGCAACACTGGCATTTTATGAGCAGTTTTATTAACTCCTATCCAAATAAAAATGTGCGTTCTAAACGGCCCAACTGCCTTAAAAGCAAAAATGATTCAGACCACAATTCAGCAATCACGGAACGGACTACTTGACAATTCAAATAACCCAGCCTGGGTCAGTAGAGCAGCCAGTACCTGATAATGTTGTCGTGCGTCCAAACCCACTTCTGATGGCAGCAGAGCAGGTCGATGGCACATACGTACTCCCAAGTGCTATCACTCAGGTCTTCCCCAAACCTTGCACTGGGCTGAAATTCTGTTTTTGGACATAAATGTATGGTCAAAAGCAGCTTAGAAACCATGAAGCCAACATCTACAGGCGCATTCTAGCAAATAAAGGAAAAAAAAAAGGGAATTTAGAGTTTCAAATGTAACATATCTTTTTGATTTTATACCTTTGACTATAGAAATCTGCAGAATCTCAGCTGAAGAAAGGGAATTGCTGGATTAACTGGAGGGAACAGTCTCAGGCGCCAAGGACCAGTAGAAAATGAGGGGTCTGGAAAGAGTTTTCCATGCCCTAACCCTGAGAAAAGAGACATTCACTTCTTTACAGAGCAATATAAGATATGTGGGAAAACTAACTTCAGATTAAGTGACCTGATGATTATTTCATCAGAAAACAAAAAGGACTAGATACACTTAACCCTACACTTTAATAATTTTTATCAATGTGTAACATCAGGAATCTGATATTCCCCAATTTACCAGTTCTCTTGTGAAAATAAAAAGTAAAAGCCCCTAAAATAAGGTGAGTACTTGTCCTGAAGAACAGCAATAAAGGGGATGCAATCTTGGAAGACTGTCTTCAGAGGCTGGCTACAAAGCCAGACCCAAAGAACTCAGCTGGGAAAAGCAGGAGATGGCAACTGTGAAGAGGAAAGAAAGCAGGCTGAATCCCAGAAGAGACAATGACAAAAGTGGGCCCTGGGGGCTTGCAGCAAGTGGGCCCTTGTTGCAGCAAGGCCCTGCAACAAAAGATGTTAGCAATTCTATTCCAATTCACACTTCCTGTACAGAAAGTGATTCCTTTCCTCTTTCTCAGCTTAGATTTACTTATCTTGACACACTATAAACGTACATAACATTTTGCGTTTCCAATTCAGAAATTAAAGGTTGCCTCAAACACACTGGCTACAATGGGAACAGGAGGATATTCTTTTGTCTTCTTTCAGAGTTTTCCAAGACTGCATTATAAGGATTAGCAATCGCTACCTCTGAAGCTTCTTCTCTCAAGGAAATCATCATCTTGTCAGACAGCAAAGTACACACTGAGAGCATATCACTGCTCAAAGTGCTCGATTTCTTTTCCTAAAACTCATGTGGGTTTTGGCCTTTTGTTTTCCATATCTTATTTTTTTTTAAATAAATTCATTCTCAGCATACTGTTTTCTGGTTGCTGAAGTTTATATAGCTCCATATTTACTTCATAGGGCCTACATTCTCAGTAATCTCAAGGTATCACTTTGCTACTTTATCTAATTTTTAAAGTCCGTCTAGTCGTCTACTGATTACAAAAGATAATCTAATCTTCCAGTGTGCTGAGTGATGGGGCTTAAAAAAATACAGGAAAAACAAATACATTAAAGTTCAAAATTAAAATTAACAGTAGGCATCAAAATCCAGTCCGTCTTACAAATTATACATTACTTTTAAGACTAGAGAAAGCAGAAGCAGAAGATCTTTTAAAACTAAAAGCAAAACTGGAAAGTTGAAAGATGGCCAGAATCTGGACTTTAAAAAAAAAAAAAAAAATCAGGTTGAAATTCCATCCTGGTTTCCCTTTTTCATTAAAATGTGTTCAGAAAATGCTCTAATATCAAGCTCCTGATTGTTTTCCCCCCTTTAGCATGGTTGCATGTTTTGACTATAAAATTAGTTTAATGAGATAAACTTTGGGGACCAAGATTTTTTTAGGCCTACTAGCCTAGTTGTCGGAGAAGGCAATGGCAAGCCACTCCAGTACTCTTGCCTAGACAATCGCATGGACAGGGGAGCCTGGTGGGCTGCAGTCCATGGGGTCACTACTAGTCGGACACGACTGAGCGACTTCACTTTCACTTTTCACTTTCACACATTGTAGAAGGAAATGGCAACCCACTCCAGTGTTCTTGCCTGGAGAATCCCAGGGACGGGGGAGCCTGGTTGGCTGCCGTCTATGGGGTCACACAGAGTCGGACACGACTGAAGTGACTTAGCAGCAGCAGCAGCAGCCTAGCTGTTTTTTCTTAAACTTCATTCACAGTGCATTCCTTGGATCCACCAAAACTGTTGCTAGTTCTCAGCATAACTCAAAGATAGATTCATCATTTCTGATGCAACAGTCAGTTAAAAGTGCTTTCCAGTCAAAGAGGAGTTGTTACTCTTCAAACATGCGTTCCTAACCTTCTGGAAATGCCACTATTAAAAACCTTCACTTCTTCCCTCAAGACGCTGTGACCCTTCCTCTCACAAATCTATTCTGAACAATTCCTCTCATACATATTTCAAAGTCTTGCTTTTCATTCGCACTACTGCTCTTTTTGTGGCCAACTGCAGCTTTCAACGTCTCTAATTCTCGAGATTTAGGGGTTAAAACACACTTGAGGCCAACACTGCTCTTCCCTGTGAAAGAAGGGAAAGATGCAGTTAAGAACTGCTTCCTATCACAAGTCTCCTGAAGAAAGTAAAGTCAACAGCAGTCTAACATCAACAAACTAACATGCTCAGAGTACGTTTTCAGTATGAAATCTCATAGTTTTACTAACACATACGAAACTTAAGTTGGAGAGAGAGATTCTTTGCCTGTGAAGTGGGCAACAGAGGACTTACAAGACATTTAAAAGCCCCTCTCTCTGCCCAATGATGACGCTCTCACAGCACTGTGCTATACAAAGAAAGAACGTGCACTTTACTGTTTATCTTCCCCGCAAGGCTCCCTACTTCAAATATCTCAATCATGGCTGGGGATCTCTCTACAAAAATCCACCTCAATGTTCAAAGCACAAAACAAAGCTCAGAGGAATACAGTACCTAAGATGAAAAAGGGATGAAAGAACCTACAGTCCTTTCTTCTTCTATTAATAGGGCACTGGTAGATTCGGGAGACGTACAGGCAGGGAATATTAGTGGATGAGAAAAAAATAAATAAATAACGGAGGAGGAAAGAGAAGGTAGGACGGTAGGCTTTACTAATTACCTTACTTTCCTGACAGTTTCAAAGCATTTGGGGGGAGGGGGGGAGAGGAAGAACCTGTTATTTCACTAAAGAAAAAGCAACACTGTAAGAAGAACTGCATCTCAATTATCTCTTATTTTCAGCTCTATCCTTGCAAGCCAGCCCAGTTAAGCTTTTACATCACTTTCCTATCTTATTACCTCTATGTTGGGGTTTGGTACTTCAAACAAACACTTTTCTGTTCTTTTCCTTCTTCTTCTGGAGGGAAAAGATGACATTGATTTGCTTAAAAGTACGGATGGGAAAAAAAAAAAAAAGTACGGATGGAAAGCATTATCTTGAAGAGTAAATGGTTCTTAATAACAGAACTATGGATTCCTCTATCCCTTTGACTGTCAGCACATCACCAAAGGCTAAAAGAAGGCTCAAGAGGGAGGTAACATCCCCCTTGTCAAGTCTGTTTCCTTGCTCCTGCGATACTGGCTTTGCCAAGTAACCCAATTCCCGTAAACAAACATTACAGGTCTCTCCAAACTACTTCTATAAAATAAGATCTTGTTTGACCAACCTTATAGAGCAGTCATTTATTTCTATAGCTGCTGAGCTGCTCTGCTCTTCTGTCTGCCTACATTCAGAAGGGAACCAAAATTCAAAATTTCATTTATTCTGGGCCAAAACCCAGACCTTTTGTCCTCCTTCCTAGATATGCTGCAACTTCAAGTTGACTCCTCTGCCTAAATTAGTGGCATATGCTTTTGTTCTTTTAAGAGCGAAAAAAAAACACCCCTTTTTCTCTTATTGAGGAAGGCACCTAACTCTGATAAAGGCCTCTAGGAAGATGCTACAATGCCTTGACATGTTTGCTGCTGCTGCTGCTGCTAAGTCTCACAGGCTATGGATGAATCTCTCCGCCCTACCCCAGGGCAAACACACGGAGCGTCCAAGGGGGCAGAGGGGGAAGGCTCGAGGAGGAATATGCAGACTTTGCAAAACTGACGGGAGGGAGGAGAGGGGACAACTTTCAGGACTAGAAACGGGAGGCAGTCCAGATGCTGCGACGCCGCCCGGGCCCCGGGAAGCCCCGACGCCCCCCGCGGGCCCGCGCCCAGCCCTCGGCGCACTGTCCTCCCGCCAGCGGCCGCGGCCTCCCCCCACAGCCCCCAGCGGCCCGGGAGCGCCACACGCCCCCGCGGCGCCGACAGCTCGAGCCCCAGGGCTGGCGCAGGGAGCGCGGCGCGGAGGGAGCGCGGGCCGCCCTCCAACAGGCTGCTCGGCGCGGGCTCGGGACCCAGAGGGTCAACCCCGTCCGCGGGCAACGGCCCGCCGCGCCGCCCAGCCCCAAACTCGGGCTCCCCCGCGCCGCGCCGGCCCGCCGCCCACCCCGAGAAAGCCCCGACACACCCCTCCACAGCGCGGCGCCCACGGCTTCTGTTTCGGCGGCGACGCGAATAACGCTCCCTGAGGAGGAGGGGCCGCGGCTGCTGGTGCCTCCTGGGCACAGGGTCAGACCGAGGAGCGGGCAGCCGCGGCGGCACCTCCTCAGTCCCCACTCCCCACTCCTTTTCCCGCTGCGCCGGACGGGAAGGGGCCTGCACGACCCGGGGCTCACCTCACACCTCGGGGCCGGGCTCCCGGGAGGCTGCGGCGGCGGCCGGCGGCGGCCGCGGGTCCCTCAGGTAAGCGGCATCAGCGAGGAGCGCCGGCGGGCTTTCGCCACGGCCAGGGCGCGGGGGCGGGCGGGGGCGGGGAGCATGCGCGCGCACGTACGGCGCAGGCGCGCTGCGCTCGCTCGGCTGCGCGCTCGCATTTGGAGCTTCTGGGTAGCCGTCAAATCAGAGAAGGCAGTGGCAACCCACTCCAGTACTCTCGCCTGGAAAATCCCATGGCCGGAGGAGCCCTGTAGGCTGCAGTACATGGTGTTGCGAAGAGTCAGACAGGACTGAGCGACTTTACTTTCCCTTTCCACGTTCATGCACTGGAGAAGGAAATGGCAACCCACTCCAGCGTTCTTGCCTGGAGAATGCCAGGGATGGGGGAGCCTGGCGGGCTGCCGTCCCTGGGGATGCATAGAGTGGGACACGACTGAAGCGACTTAGCAGCAGCAGCAGCATTTTATACAAAGAAAAGTGGAAGTGTTAGTCCCTCTGTCGTGTCCGACTCTTTGCGATCCAATGGACTGTAGCCCACCAGGCTCCTCTGTCCATGGCCTTCTCCAGGCAAGAATACTGGAGTGGATCGCCATTCCCTTCTCCAGGGAATCGTCCCGACCGACCCAGGGATGGAACCCAGGTCTCCTGCACTGCAGTCAGATTCTTTACTGTTTGAGCCACTAGTGAAACAATCTTTTTTTAAAGGTGCTCCCTAAATGATAATAAACACTGAGCTTCAGTTCAGTTCAGTTCAGTTCAGGGGCTCAGTCGTGTCCGACCCCTTGCAACCCCATGAATCACAGCACGCCAGGCCTCCCTGTCCATCACCAACTCCCGGAGATCACACAAAATCATGTCCATCTGTGCTAAATCCTATTCAATCCTTTATGTTATCTCAGAGAATCTTGCCAAAGCCATAGGGGAAGAATTCTTTAAAATTCAGTTCAGTTCAGTTCAGTTCAGTTGCTCAGTCGTGTCCGACTCTTTGCGACCCCATGAATCACAGCACGCCAGGCCTCCCTGTCCATCACCAACTCCCAGAGGTCACTCAAACTCATGTCCATCGAGTCGGTGATGCCATCCAGCCATCTCATTCTCTATCGTCCCCGTCTCCTCCCACCCCCAATCCCTCCTAGCATCAGACTTTTCCGGTGAGTCAACTCGTCGCATGAGGTGGCCAAAGTATTGGAGTTTCAGCTTTAGCATCAGTCCTTCCAATGAACACCCAGGATCGATCTCCTCTAGAACGGACTGGTTGGATCCCTATTTAACAGAAGCGGGGAAAGGACAAGTTCAACAGAACAGTAAAGACAAAATCTACCCACCTGATGTCCTCGTGGCCTGGGTCTAGCCCCACTGCCCTGGGACTCAACCTCCATACTTTCCATTTCTTTTTTTTTCTTTCTTTCTTTCTAATTTTTTAAAAAAAACCATTCCACATCCTACTCTCTGAGCCTTTCCGACCTGGTCCCTGAGAGGGAAATTAAGCCTCATAAAGAGGACTGAAGGAGACTTCCCTCGTAGTCCAATGGCTGAGACTCCACACTCCCAATTGCAGGGGGCCCAGATTTCATCCCAGGTCAGGGAACTAGCAGAGAAGGCAATGGCAAGCAACTCCAGTACTCTTGCCTGGAAAATCCCATGGACGGAGGAGCCTGGTAGGCTGCAGTCCATGGGGTCGCTACGAGTCAGACATGACTGGGCGACTTCACTTTCACTTTTCACTTTCACACATTGGAGAAGGAAATGGCAACCCACTCCAGTGTTCTTGCCTGGAGAATCCCAGGGACGGGGGAGCCTGGTGGGCTGCCATTTATGGGGTCACACAGAGTCGGACACGACTGAAGTGACTTAGCAGCAGCAGCAGCAGCAGGGAACTAGACCCCACACGCCACAGCAAAGATCGAAGATCCCGTGTGCCCCAAGTAAGACTTGGCACAGTCAAATAAATAAAACGTTGTTTGTGTGTTTTTTTAAGAGACTGAAGCTACAAGTCACAGGACAGCTACATGGCAGAAAAGGGAGGGTCCCTTGTGCTCTCAGCCGCACCAGCAGAGTCTGCCATTTGCAGAGACAGCTGCTCTGAGTAGCTGCAGCACTGAGGCCGGAGAGCAGCCTGTGTGTCTGCAACCCAGGAGGGTGGTTTTGTGGCTGGAGAGTGGTGCTCGTCTGCGACAGCGGGGTGACCCTTTACCGTGCATCACGCGGCAGTGTCAAAACGGACATGCTACCACTTAGCTACACTCCCGAAGACGGATGTTCTCTTTGTTCTCGGGAACTGACCCCACACTGGAAGACCCATTCCCTCCAAGGATGGACGATGGGAAAGCCTCTCCATGAGGGCCTGGGGATGCAGGGAGCACTGAAGTGGCCTGGAGGCCCTGGCTGGGGGTGAGGGGCGAGGCTCTCACCCTGCGGGTTCCGGTTTCTGCCTGCGGAGGTGTCCTCTCACCTTGCTCCGAGCTCTGGGGACCCGTGGTCCACTCACGGGCGTGGTGGCCGGAGCCCCTGGTCCCTCACTTGCAGCCTCTGCCCTACCCCGTTCTCCTGGACCTGAGTCTCAGCGTGTCCTCCCTCCTTTTTAAGCCACCCACCTGGCAGGTTCTGCTCTGGGGTCATCCGGAGCCTCAGCAAAATATCCCCAAAACTGGTTCTCTCCGGCATCTCAGCGTCTGCAAGGTGTCAGGAAGCTCAGCCCATCCACATGCCCTCGTGAGAACTGAAGGCTGGGGCTGGGTCCTGCCACCTCTCCTCTCCAGTTCCAGCTTCCACTGAATTCTCTCTTCCTTCACACGTAGGGCCCTCATCTCCCCAAAGTAACCCCTCTGTGAGTTATTGGGTGTTAACAGATGCTTACTGGAAATTTGGGCATAAGATAGGTTCTGAATGTAGCACAGAATAATTCGGGTGAGAACTTAAAATTAGGTATTAGGGACTTCCCTGGTAGTTCAGTGGCTAGGACTCTGTGCTCCCAATACAGGGTGTCTGATCCTGGTTCAATCCCTGTTCAGGGAACTAGATTCCACATGCCACAACTAAGAGTTCAAATGCTGCAACTAAGAGTTTCATTGCCGCAACTACAGATCCCATATGCTGCAATAAAGATTGAAGAGCCTGCGTGCTGTAACTAAGACTCAGCACAGCCAAATAATTAAATTTAAAAATAAATAAATAAATAATAAAATGAGATATTAGCCACAAAAATCCCTGCTTTAAAAATCCACTGGCCAGAGACTTCTCTGGTAGTCCACCGGTTAAGAATCTGCCTGCCGATGTAGGGAACACGTGTTTGATCCCTGGTCCCAGAAAACGTCACGTGCCACGGGCAACTAAACACCATGGGGCAACTAAGGCCCAACTACTGAAGCCCCCGCACCGCAATGAAGAGTGGCCCCTGCTCACCTCAGCTAGAGAAAGCCCGGGTACAGCAATAAAGACCCAACACAGCCAAAAATAGCTAGCTAGCTAGATAGATAGATAAATTCATTTTTAAAATCCACTGGCGATTTCCTGACAGAAAAAAATTAATCTCTTCCTGGCCTGACTTTCTTCCCGAGACCTGGGACCCTTGGGCATCTCCCCTCTTCTCCCTCACGACTCCACACCAGCTCTCACACTGACCATGAAAACCCTCAAACCTGTTTCTTTCTTTTGCAGAAAAATGAGCCCTCTCTAGACAACAGAGGAAGGGTGGGGTAAGGCAGGGAGTCTCCCCTTTTTAATCAGACATGCCCATTATGCACCTTTTCCCCAAACCCAAAAGTAATTCCCTCGCTCAGAAGATTTTTGCCCTCATTTTGACCAATCAGCTCAGCTTTAACCAGCTCTCCTGAGACAACATTTTTGTACTGCCTCACACATCTCTGTGAATCCTCACAGTGAAAAGTAGGCAGCGTTATTATCCCCATTTCACAGACAAGGAAACTGAGGCTCTGAAAAGTTAAAGAACACAGCCAATGAGTGAATCAACGTCCAGGCAGGAACTCCAAGCCAGGCGGGCCTTACTCGAAACTCTGTGCCCTCCACCACTGCCCCCGCCTTGAAGGCGTGGATGTTTCTGTCGCTGGGAGGAAAACCCCATTTTGAAAACAATTCCCAAGTGGCAGGAAAGGCCAGTGTGCTGCAGAGTCACGTGTGGAGCCAGGAAATAAGAACCCCTGATGCCGGGGTCATGCCAGCCTCCCAGAGCAGCTTCCAGCACTCCTGCTTCTTCCTGAGTCAGGCTCTTCCTTGACCAGAGTCACCACCATGAACACCCGTCCTGCAAACAGTCACCTTGGGGCCGACCACACCATCTCCAGACGTCAGAGCTACAGAGAGGCGGCTGCAGACTTGAGGCTCTCTCAGACTACTTAATCACCGAGCATTCCTGGCAGGCAGGCACCATGCCCTTTCACCTCTACCCAGCAAGGGGCCAAGCTCAGGGGGCCCTCAATTCCACCCACCACTGTTTCTTCCCTCCCTCGTGAGAAGAGGCCACCCCGACTTCAGTGACCATGGGCGCAGCTGCAGCTATTCGCGGAGCAGCTGCTGTGTGCCAGGCAGTGTACACAATGACCTCCTCTCGTCTTTCCAGCCCCAGGACTCAGTAGCAGTCAGCCCGTTTTACAGATGAGCAGATCATCTAGCAAGGTCACGGCAGTTTCTTGAACTTTCCCAGCTTCGGCAGCAGAAGCTGGAATTGGAAACTAAGCTTGTGCAGCTGCAAAGCCGGTGCAGTTTCCACTACACAACACCCTCTATTGGAGGGGATAGTAATCCGTCCCTCCTTTCCCAGGGTTCAGACATCATTCTTCTTCTAGGGGAAGGCACAGAAGGCTGTGTTTTTGGGGTCAAAGCATGATTCCAAAAGCCAACGCAACTGGTGGGACGAGGGATTGGGTGAAAGACTGCAGCAAGGATGAGCCTCTGGGTGAGTCGTCCCACCCCCGTGAGACCGGGGTCCCTCATTGGACTTAGAGATCAAAGAGACTCGAAGACCGAGCCTGAAATGCCAAGGGACTCCTGGGCACCTCCTGCCAGATGACTCTTTATAAACTGACAGACAATGCACATGATACTAAATTCTGAAGATACAAAAACAGCATCCCTCTGGTGGGGAGGAATAAGTTGGGAGTTTAGGATTGACATATACACACTATTACGTTTAAAATAGATAATCAACAAGGACAGGGAACTCCGCTCTATATTCTGTAATAACCTAAATGGGAAAAGATTTTGAAAAAGAACAGATACATGTATATGTTTAACTGAATCACTTTCTTGAACACGTGAAACACAACATCGTTAATCAACTGTTGTCGTTCAGTCGCTAAGTCATGTCCTTCTCTTTGCGACTGCAGCACAGTAGGCTTCCCTGTCCTTCACTCTCTCCTGGAGCTTGCTCAAACTCATGTCCATTGATGCCATGCAACCATCTCATCCTCTGTCGTCCCCTTCTCCTCCTGCCTTCAATCTTTCCCAGCATCAGGGTCTTTCCCAATGAGTCAGTTCTTCGCATCAGTTTGCCAAAGTATTGGAGCTTCAGCTTCAGCGTCAGTCCTTCCAGTGAATATTCAGGGCTGCTTTTCGTTAGGATTGACTAGTTTGATTTCCTTGCAATCCAAGGGACTCTCAAGAGTCTTCTCCAACACCACAGTTCAAAAGCATCAATTCTTAGGCATTCAGCCTTCTTTATGGTACAACTCTCAAATCCATAAATAACTACTGGAGAAACCATCGCTTTGACTATACAGACGTTTGTCAGCAAAGTGGTACCCCAATATAAAATTAAAATTTTAGAAAAAAGATCAAGCAAGTTGGGCGAAGGAGTCATGTAAAAAAGGTTATTTTTTTTTTTTTTACCAGAAACTGAAAATAAATACTATAATAATTTTGAATGGTTATACTGTACTTTGGCCACCTCATGCGACGAGTTGACTCACTGGAAAAGAGTCTGATGCTAGGAGGGATTGGGGGCGGGAGGAGAAGGGACGACAGAGGATGAGATGGCTGGATGGCATCACCGACTCGATGGACATGAGTCTGAGTGAACTCCGGGAGTTGGTGATGGACAGGGAGGCCTGGCGTGCTATGGTTCATGGGGTCGCAAAGAGTCGGACACGACTAAGCGACTGAACTGAATTGAACTGAACTGTTTAAAATGATATATGTTGGGGCTTCCCTGGTGCTCCAGTGGTTAATACTCCGTGTTTCCAATGCCAGGAGCCTGGGTTCAACCCCTGGTCAGGGAGTTAAGAGCCCACATGCTGTGCAGCGTGGCCAAAAAGTAAAAATAATAATAATAATAATAAATTAAAAAAGAAGGACTCATGTCAATGTTTCAAAGTGTACTTTTGTCCTAAATAAACTCCCCTTTTTCTTTTGGGCTCTGCCATGCAGTATGTAGGGTCTTAGTTCCCCTACCATGGATTGAACCCTGTACCCCCTGCATTAAGAGCTTGGAGTCTTAACCACTGGACTGCCAGGGAAGTCCCTAAACTCATGTTCTAAGTGTCTGAAAGCTTAAAAGAAAAAAAGCACTGCCCCTCTTACCCATGCCCCCAGGCTTCCTTTGCATTGCCCTTTCTGATAGGAAGGGAAGGTAATTATTACTAGTTTCCCACGATCCTCCAGAAGAGAATCTGTATATTTACAAGCATGGATGAGTTTTCTTTTGTCACACACATGAAGCACACTTCAAAAGCTACTCTGTTTCTTACCTCTTGTATCTTAGAGATCATTTCATAACTGCACATAAAGAACGACATCATTCTTTTTAGTAGCGGCCTAAAATTCCGTTATATGGAAGCACCAGATTAATCAGCCCCTTGCATGCTCAGGCCCTTCAGTTGTTTTCAACTCTTTGCAACCCTATGGACTGTAGCCCACCAGGCTCTTCTGTCCATGGAATTCTCCAGGCAAGAATACCGGAGTGGATTGCCATGCCCTCTTCCAGGGGTTCTTGTTGACCCAGGAATCGAACAAACATCTCCTGCAGCTCCTGCATGTCAATAGGCAGATTCTTTACCACTGGGTCATGGGGGAAGCCCCAGTCAGCCCCTTCCTGATGGACAATGAGGCTGTCTGCAGCGTTCATTGTTACAGACCATGTCTATCTTGTAGATATTAGTTTGTGCACGTGTGCATATGAACGTAAGATCAATTCCTAGAAGTAGAATTGCTAGTGCTTATTAAATACAATATGCGCTTTAAAAATTCGACTGAATTTTGCCAAGCAACCCTCCAGAGAGGTGGCAGTGTGTGTAGACCACCAGCAACGAAAGGCAGCGCAGAGAGTGCTTTCCATGTGAGGAGTGACCATTAGCTGCAAGAGATGAGCTGGGGGCCTGTGCCTGGACAGACATTCATCCCAGGACAAGTGACAAAGATTAGGCAACACCACCAACAGGCAAGCCACCTGTTTTACAGATGACAAAACAGGCACTGGGAATTGACAAGCTTCACCCAGGGTCATGGCCTGGGTCCCTGTAAGCATGGGGCAATTTCCAGACAATATCTGTTTCACCCTCTGATCTCAGCTCTGATCTCTTGCGCTGACTTAGCAAAAACTTGGAGAACCAGCTCCTTTCTACTGTGAACTGAAAGCTGAGCCACCCACGTATTTCAGGGCTTTCTGAGTCACTGAATTCACCTCTACAAGAAACCAGGATCTGCTCACACACACACACACACTCACCCAGGGACTGTTTCCAACCAGCATGGGGCCCACAGAGCCCTGACCATTCACAGATCCAAGGTGAGCAGCAGTGATTATCCTGGACATTCATCCACCAGCCTAAAGAACCAAAAATCTCACCAGACCCTCTCCGTGGTGACCGCTAGGTGGAGGGCAGTGAGGACTGGAAAGAAGTGAGAGGGACACGTGAGCCAGGAGTGTCTCATTCTGGAGACAGAAATAAGCACGGCAAAAATAGTTCTCTGTCTTTGTACTTGGAAAGTACTTCACACCTACTAACTCACCCCACTTCACAGAACTTCTCTGAGTTATACTGGGCTGCTGCTGCTGCTGCTAAGTCACTTCAGTCGTGTCCGACTCTGTGTGACCCCATAGACGGAAGCCCACCAGGCTCCCCCGTCCCTGGGATTCTCCAGGCAAGAACACTGCCGGGCAGGGATTCTTATATTCACAGTCCCCGTTTGAGAGCTGTTAAAAAGGAACTATGACTTCCCTACTGCTAGAGAGGTAAAGAGACTAGAGGCAGAGCCTAGGATTCAGAGGTTAAATCCTGGCCACATCCTGTCGTGCACTTGTGGTGACCAATCTCCTGCAATACACGTCCACAAAAACCATCCCTTGTCTGCCCGCATGCAAAGCGAGTCACTCTGTCCCTAGAAATGTTGTTAGAGGCCCTCCAGTGCGTGGATAGACATGAATTCCTTTCTCTAGGTCCTCATCTTTGTTTCAGCTCCATAAATACATCCTTTGTATGTACATCCAAGAAGACTCTTGGGATATTTCTGAGGGATACATTTTCACTCTATCAAGTGCCTGGTATGGCCTCTGGAACACGAAAGGGAAAGTGAAGTCTCTCAGTCGTGTCCGACTCTTTGCGACCCCATGGACTATAGCCTACCAGGCTCCTCAGTCTGTGGAATTTTGCAGGCAAGAGTACTGGAGTGGGTTGCCATTTCCTTCTCCAGGGGATCTTCCCAACCCAGGGATCGAACCTGGGTCTCCCTCATCGCAGGCAGACGCTTTACCGACTGAGCCAGCGGTGCTGAATAAAAAATGTTTCTTCAGGGACTTCCCTGGTGATCCAGTGGTTAAGACTCCACTCTTCCAATGCAGAGGGCACAGGTTCCATCCCTGGTCAGGGAACTAGGATCCTACATGCCACACAGACCAAAAAAAAAAAAAAAGGCTTTTTCAGTGTGTTTCTTCTGCTATATTTAAAATAGATAACCAACAAGGACCTACAGATCTAGCACAGGGAACTCTGCTCACTGTTTTGCGGCAGCCTGGATGGGAGGGGAGTTTGAGGGAGAAGGGATACATGTATATGTATGCCTAGTCCCTTCACCGTTCACCAGAAACTGTTACAACATTGTTAATCAGCTATACCCCAACACAAAATAAAAGGTTTTGGCTTTTTTTTTTTTTAAGTGTGTTTCTGGGTTGGCCGAAAGTATAGATAGATAAATGGACAGATGGAGAGACGAATGGGTAGATGGTTGGGTGGAGTATGGGTTTGATATGTTTCTGTGGTTGTTTTTTTAACTTCCTTACACAGTATCCATTCTCCCTTCCAAATATCATCTTGATATCCTTTTGTGGACTTATTTCTCCTCCAGGGCATACAGTCTCAGGGGTACTGCGAAGTCCAGAGTTCTATCCTCTCCCAGCGAAGAAGCAAGCAAGTGACACCAGCTTGGCTGTTTACCCTCCCTCTTCTAGGACTATGAATCTTTAATAGATTGAGACGTGGATAGGAAACATGGCTGGGGTATATTTGGTTCAAGAGTGGTACCCTAGTGAGACCGTCCAGTAGCACTGCCGCCCAGATGCCCTGGTTTCTCACTTGCCCTTTTTCCAAGTCAGGTTCTCCAATGCTCTGTCCACTCTGTGAACTACTCAGCATGGCCCCCAGTACAATGCCCTCCTGCTTAAGTTGTTTTCTACATTAATAAACAAAGAATTCTATTTTTTATTATTTTATTTATATTTGGCTGTGCTGGATTTTCACTGCCGTGAGGGCTTTTATTCTCTGGTTGCACAGGCGGGGGCTGCCCTCAAGGTGCAGTGCACAGGCTTCTCATTGCGGTGGCTTCCCTTGTGGAGCACGGGCTCTAGGGCGCGCGGGCTTCAATAGTTGTGGCACGTGGGCTCAGTAGTTGTGGCTCCTGGGCTGTAGGGCACAGGCTCAGTAGTTGTGGCGCAAAGGCTTAGTAGTCACACAGCATGTGGGATCTTCCTGGACCAGGGATCGAACCCGTGTTTCCTGCATTGGCAGGTGGATTCTTAACCACTGAGCCACCAGGGAAGCCCCGAAGAATTTTACACGTCACAGACGTAGAAATGAATGGAAAGGTGGCGGGGGGGGGGGGGGCGGCAGGGGGTGGAGAAAGGGAAGGAGTGACGGAGGGAGTGAGGTGAAAGGACCGACCAGTACTGCCCACACAAGGACTTCATGAGCTAGGGAGTAACGTGAGTCCCGGGCCTTGGTGAGTCCCTTCCCTTGGACGGGAAGGAAGGAGAGATGATAAGTTAACCCCTCAGCCTTAGCTGCAGGAGAAGTGATGTGAATCGATTTTAGGGACAATAGCACACGTACCCCCAACTCTCCTCCAGAATACCACAAATCCTCTAGTTTTGTATCTTTCAACCGAGAACAGCCTCAGGAACACTACTGTCAAACCTCCACTTCCTAGATGAGGAAATGGAGGGCCTCAAAGGGCAGAGGGCTGCCACCATCTCACAAAGAGGACTGGAGCTGAACTGGGGCCAGAGCCCAGATCTAAATCCCTGTCCCCCCATCTTGTCACTGCCCAGAGCTGCCTCTGTCAGGAGTGACTAAGGTACAGAATTTCCAAATCCCATTTTGAGAAAATTCCCCAAGGGGATTTCCTCGCGAATGCCTCAGGAGGTCCTAAGGTCCCTCTCTCTGTGGCCTGAACACTCTGCAGCCAGGGGTGAGTTGGGGGCAGGTTGGAAAAGAAACAGGAGACTGCAGACCCCCAGCCCCAGGCATGGCTGCAACAGGCAAGAGGTCAAGGGGTGTCTCAGAACCAGCTCTTAAAAGGGGGCAGAATCCAGACTGCAGTCACAGAGCCCTGTGAGATTCTGAAACTTGTGTTACTTCCTTTGTCAGTTTGTCTGTGAAACTTTGAAAAAGGGGTCTGTGTGCTGGCCTGCAGGGCCAGCCAGGAAAGGGGAAGTGGGGACCAGGTCTCACCCAGTGGCCAGGCTCACAGAACGAGAAATCCAGGGCCTGAGTCTCTGAAATCTGCCACACAGAAGGCAGGAAAGTTCAAGGCAGGCCTGAGTCATTACCATTTTCTTGTGTGCTTTCTGCCTAATAACGAAATAACGCCTGAAAGATCTAGCAATGCCTAAAATATCCAGCACAGTGCTGAACAGCTAGTGGAAAATCACCGTCAATTTCCCTCGCCTGCCCCCATGTCTCCTGATGCTGAGCTGAGCTGAATACCTCTCCTGGGCGGGGGTAGGGGCGGGGGCCGAGTATCATAAGGGAGGAAACTCTGGGGCCTGACATTTGGGAGAACGGAGAGAAGGCATTGTTTTCTTTATGTGCTGGTGCCAGGATTGGCGATGGGCGGTCAACTGGTTGCCTCCTTTCATCCTCTGGGATGTCCCAGGAGCTAGGAGTTTCTGGCCTGTTCCTAGAAAGGAAACCGAAGTGTAGACGAGTTAATAACTCGACCAAAGATATACAGAGAGTAAATGATCTGTTTGTCCCCGCCTTCGCCAGGCTTTCTCCTAGGGTCTAGGGACAGCGGAAGGGGGCTCAGAAAGTGCTCATAGAGAAAGGGGAAGCCTGCAACAAACACGCAAAGTAAAACCAAGAACAGACTCCCAAGTGTCAGGAGGAGGAGGCCCTGAAATTGCTCCATCCCCCACCCCCAGCAATTTTGGAAGAACTGATCCTTCTGTCCGGGCCTTGATGCCCCACCTCCAGGGCGCCTTGTGGTGGGCTCCTCCAGTACCCCCCCAAACCTGCCCCGAAGCGAAAGGGGTGAGCACACGAGCAAACACACCACCTGTGGTCTCCAGCCGCAGTAAACAAGCAGGGTGCACACAGCCCCTGTCCTGTGTGGTGAAGGAGCCAGCAGAGGGGAGGCTGAGAAGCTGCAGCCCTTCGACCCTGCTGTGGTTGAACCCGGAGAACGGGTGTCATGGTCGGTGCCCTGACAGTGAAATGTACCAGGGGATGGAAAAGGGAAGAGCGGCCCAGAATAGGAAGACAGGATGAGCAAACCGCAGCTGGGCCCCCTGGGACTCCTGAGCACAGGGCTTCCTGTGTCCCCGTTTCTTTGATTAACGGCCTTCATTCAGCCTCCATGACCTTTCCTGAGTTCCACTGGGCAGATTCAGGCAGTTGTTAATTAGGGAAAGGAGGGGATGAAAGACCAGGGAGAAACAGTGGCAGCTGCTCACGTGGAGTAGCTGTCCCCATGTCGGCGTTTCTGTCATCGAATGTGCCGTTGCTGCTCTAGTGTGACCGCCCGCCCCCGGGTGGCAGGGGTTTCTAGATGGCAGCCGCCAGGCTCGCTCTCCCCGGCTCATCCTCCCTCTAGAAGGTTCCCCAGACCCGCAGTAGGAGTGGGCGCTGCTGCGGTTGTGAGCGTGTCCTCGTGCCCCGTGTGACGTTGCACGGCTAGCCGCACTCTGTGTTTGCACGCTTCCTCCCGCGCTCCTGGGATCGGTAGGCGTGGCGGGAACGCAGAGACTGGATTCCGCTGCAGTCAGGACTTGCTCCTGCTGAGCTTCGGGGTGAGTACTGGCCGGCCTGGTCCCGCGGGGGCACGGAGGCCACGCCCTGGGAGTGGAGGGTCAGCGGGTCTCCGGAGGTCGGCCCGCGAGAGCCCTCAGCAGCAGAGAACGTGACCTTGGCTCCCGGCTGGCGCCGGACTGGTCAGAGCACGGCTGGAGGCTCCCGCGCGTCTGTGCGCACGGGCGTCCCTCCCACAGCGGCAGTGCTGCTGGCCATGCCCTGCGTTGCGTGCACGGTCTCGGAGGGAGCAGGGCCCAGGGCGTCAGGGTTCTCGAGGCTGCCCTGCCAGCGTTTCTCACGGAGGTGCACCGGCAGTGGTGGGGCCGGCCCGGGGGCCCAGCTCTGCTCGAGCCGCTCTGAGGGCAGGAGGCTGTCTGCTCTGTCCTGTTCCCCTCTCAGCTAGAAAGCTGGATTGGGTTTTGGGGATTGTTACCAGCCGCTTTTAGCTATACGTCGGAATAAAGTCCGCCACAGAGTTCTCTCCTTCATCTGCTTGGTCCTCCGTGTTTCTCTGAATTCTCAAAGTCCCTGAAGCCCTGAATGGGGTGGGGGGGTGTCTGGAGGGGCAGGGGCTCGGGCACCAGCCGCCGTCCCAGGACTGACTCGTCTGTGTGTTTCCAGTTTACCCACACTACTTCTACAGGTGATTAGACAGCGTCCAGGATACGACAGAGACTACATTTTCAACTCGATGCAATCTTTAATCTGTTGATACTTGTTATATGGACCCGAAGATATTTTATGACAGGGTTTTTAATTAGTGAAAAGCTCATGGATACCATAGAGAAAATATTTTAGAATTTCATGTTTCTTATGTTTATGTAAACTTATGACTTCATTTATATAATTACTTACTTGTATATTCAGGCTATAAATATCCTTTCAGATCAATTCGTGTTCTGATACCCGATTTTAGTCTTTCAAATGAATGTACTGTAGTGCTTGTCTGTATCAATCCTATGAACAAATATAGGGCTTTTGTAAATGATGCATTTATTGTAATTATTCTTGTTTAATTTTTACAAGTTAAACCATGAGAGAAGGGCTTTTCCTGCGATTGTAAAATCATCATGACACGGTGTGCATTCTCCTTCCAGAATGTAACCGAGCTCTCCAACAATCACTCTGAAATCAGCAAACTTAATTCCAACCAATGGTTGTTGGATTTTAACGACTGACCTAAACCGTACTTTTTCTAGCAAGAAATGCTTTTTGTCTGCAGCATGAAGCGATTTAAAAGTACTGGGTGTTAAATGTGAGCTTCTGATGAAATTTGGGCTGAAAGGATGACTAGAAGACGACTATGAAAATCTCTCTGGTAACCTAGTCTCTGGACTCGGATCCCTCCTCTCCGGTGAGACTCTTCGGGGACCAATCGTGATGCCCTGCACCTGCTGCGGAGCCATCCAGCTGGACAGCGAAGGTGCCACTTCCCAGACAGACAGTGTAGTGCAGCTCTGACAAAGGCCTTATTTGTATGTAAATCATCTTTTTACATCTGTTTCTAAACATGTTTAAAGAATCGACCTAGGCATACATTTTTAGATTGCAATGACATAGCCATTCTGGATTGTATGAGTAGCAAATGTAACTTTTACTTTTTCAGCGGCACATTAAAAAAGCCAGCAAGAGATGCGTTCAGATCACGGTGTGATATTTATTATGCAGCTGGATCTCGGTAGACAGAGATAGCATGTCTCTTTACATGTGGGTTCTGCCTTTAATTTACTCGTACAATTCATTCTTACTGTTCTGTTTTCCTATTAATCTTTTGTGAACTTTCTGAATATGTGACAAAGTACGTACAGTCTACTTTGGAACTTTTTTTATTGCAGTATTATTTATTGCTTTCTTTCAATAAAGTACTGAAGCAAAATTTCCCACTGCCAATCAAGAGTGCCGAGGGTAAGCTGTCCTCTCCCTGAGAACAGACCAGAGCTGGTAATGGGAGCCTGTGTCATCACACGGGCATTCTGTTAGGAGTCGATGGATACAATGGAAAGGCCAGAAGGCGAAGACATAGGTGTCCCCAAAGGACGACCGACGGGGTGTTCATGCCCTTGGCTCCGGAGCCAAGAGACTCCATCACTTCAGCATCTGCCGGGGACAGGTCCTCTCCCAGCATCAGATCCTAGTCCAGCATCAGGCCATCCCCTAGCATCAGGCCCTAGTCCAGCATCTGACATTCCCCCTGCATCAGACCCTCCCCCAGCATCAGATCCTAGTCCAGCATCAGCCCTTAGTCCAACATCATGCCCTCCCCGAGCATCAGATCCTAGTCCAGCATCACGCCCTCCCCCATCATCAGACCGTAGTCCAGCATCAGAAGCTCCCCCCCAGCATCAGACTCCCTCCCCCCCAGCATCAGACCTTCCCTCCCAGCTTCAGGACCTAGTCCAGAATCAGACCTTCTGGGGCATTAGACCCTGCCCCAGCGTCAGGCACTCCCCCAGCATCCGACCTTAGTCCAGCATCAGAGGTTACCCAAAATATCAGGCCCTAGTCCAACAGAAACCCTCCCCCAGCATCAGGCCCTATTCCAGTATCAGGCCCTCCCCAAGCATCAGACCCTAGTCCAGCATCAGACACTCGCCCAGCAACAGGCCCTCCCCAGCTTCCGACCCTAGTCTTGCATAAGACGTTCCCCCCAGCATCAGAAGTTCCCAAAATCAGGCCCTAGTCCAGCATCAGACCTTCCCCCAGAATCAGACCATCCCACAGTGTCAGGCACCCCCCGTCACAGGCCCTCCCCCAGCATGAGACATCAGGCCCACCCCCACCCTCAGACCCTCCCCAGGCATCAGACCCTTCCCAGTATCAGGCCCTCCACCTCCAGTATGAGGTGTGGCATCCCCACTTTTCTGACACTCCTTAGCACACTCAGGCAGCCCCAGTGCAGCAGGACAATAGCTCTTGCAGGAGGTGCCTTTTTACGAATCACCTGCGGAGCAGCAGCACCTGGGGTTTCTTTCAGGTCAAGGACAGGCGAAGAGGAGGCACTTGTGCAGGAGGCAGTGGTGGCTGAGGGCACGTTCCCCAGCTCTGCTTCCTCCCCGAGGGTGGGGGAGGGCCTGATGCTGGACTAGGGGCTTTGCTTTCCTGCTCTCTCACGGGCCCCAGGGCGGTGTCCTTCCAGATTCACGGTCTCCTTGATGTCTCAAGCCCAAGTCCTGAGTTGCGTCCAGTTCTGCATGGCAGAGGGCTGGGAACACCCAAGATCAAGGGCTGAAAAGATCCCGGGGGACAGCCGGGCCCCAGGGGGTGGCAGGGCAGGGGATGAGCGTGGCCGCCCAAAGAGGGCCCCGCAGCAGCACTGGAAGGAGAGCAGTGATGTCTTAGCTCACTCGGGGATGCTGCCCGGCCTAGAACTCAAGAGATGTTACCGCCGGCAGCTCTGGGGACGCAGAAAGCCTGGTGAGTGACACTACTCCACTTGGGCCGTGTGGGTGGGCACTGCTGACCATGGCCTCGGTTTCCGTTCTGGTTCTACTGTCCCTCCGAGGGCTGACGGGCTCCTCTTCCGAATGGCACAGGTATTCTCTTTATGTGGGTGAGCGCATCCCTGCTTGTTTCCGTCAGCACTGCTGTCGCTCATCCTGCGTTTCCCTCTTTACAACCTGTGCTTGCTGCTCTTCTGGTTTAACTTAGGAGCAGCCCTTATTTTCTGCATTTCCTAGTTGTCAGCATTCACTGGGGCTTTCCAGGTGGCACTCGTAGTAAAGATCCTGCCTGCCAATGCAAGAGATAACAAGAGACGTGGGTTCGATCCTTGGGTCAAGAAGATGCCCTGGAGGAGGGCATGACAACCCACTCCAGTATTCTTGCCTGGAGAATCCCCTAGACAGAGGAGCTACTGGGCTACAGTCCCTGGGCTTGCAGAGTGTCGGACATGACTGAAGCAGTTTAGCACACACTCAGGTTTTAGTTCAGTCGCTCAGTTGTGCCCGACTCTTTGCCGCTCCATGGACGGCAGCACTCCAGGCTTTCCTGTCCTTCACTATTTCCTGGAGTTTGCTTAAACGCACGTCCACTGAATCAGTGATGCCACAGAACCATCTCATTCCTGCTGCATCCACTGGAGAGGCGGCTGGGGTTCGGCAAAGTGCCCGGTCCCGCTGCGTGGGTGTGAACCTGCCTCACCACTCCCTAACCGCGGGGCCATGTCTCCTCTGTAAATCGGGAGGTGGCAGCCCCTGCTTGGTGAGGGGCACGCGCAGCATCTGGTACACAATCAATGCAGCATCCCTCGCAGCGCTGTATTTCTGAATAACAGGGAGAGATGTAATAACCTGCTCCCTTTCCCCCTCTTGTCCCTAAACTGTGCTCCAGACCACATCTGCGTTACTTACCCCTGTACATCCCACACCCAGCACAAACAAGACACTCAGCAAATATCTGGCTGGAGAGGCAGGAACACACCCTGTCCTCCAGGAGATGGCGCCGAGCGAGGTCGGGGCCTGGTGATGACACTGTGTGCTGAGGAGCCCCCAGGAGCACCTGCGCGGCTGTGGGGTGGGGCGGGGGCCGTGGGCAGAGCCCCTGATGGGCTCCTGGGGGTGGGGATGGTGGCAGGAAGGAAAGGGCTGTTCCTTGTGGGCTGTCCACAGATTGTACCTCACCCCTCACTGATGAGCACTTAGCCGTTTCCAAACACCTGTCACTGTTCTGGAGGAAACAACCATTGTCCAGCTCCTACTCAAGCAATTTCGGAGAATATGTTTCTAGCATTGGAGTATAAACATCTGCTTTATTCATTCCATGCTCCCTTTGTCCACCCATCCAGCCAGCCATCTGTTCATCCATCCATCCACTCACTAATCTATCCACCCATCCACTGACGAATTCATCCATCCATCCACCCAACCACTCATTAACTCATCAGATCATCTCAGACCCACCGAGAAGACAGACGCCTCCTCCGCTCCTGCTCCCAGGAGGACCCCCAGAGTGAGTGACAGCTGCCTCGTGGGGATGACGGGGGAGACGCAGAAGGGACATGCCTGCAGGCCCCCTAACTCCGAACGGTGAAGCACCCACCTGGTCCGAATGCCTCATTGCCGGGGTGTCCAGGCCGGCCCTCTTACTTCTTTTGAAATATGCGGGTGATGGAGTACCTGATGCTTTTGTTTTTTGCCGCTTTGTGCGGCGAGTCCTGGCTGCTGCTGCTGCTGCTGGGCTTGCTCCCGGGGCTGTCCTGGGAGCCTGTTGAGCTTCAGGGAGAGAAAACGACCGTTATCCAGCACCCTCGTGCAAACATACACCCGTCCACAGGACCTACTGATAGAACTGGGCACCCAGCAACCCCCGCGCCTCAACCTCACAGCAGACCGTGGAGTCTCCTTCACCAAGCACACTCCACACGAGCAATGCAGGCTCCCGGCCACAGACAACCAGCCGGGGAAGCTGTGATTCCCTGCCTCTAGCTCTCCCCCAAGGAGGGCTTGACCCCAGGCCAGCTGGTGCAGAGGGCACTCCAACCTTCCCTCAGGGTCGCTGCTCGGCAGGTGACGACACTCCCAGGGAAGGCAAGCTCCCCCGCTCTGGGCAGTCCCCCTGCCTCCCGCATGGTGACTGCCCCTGGCAGTGGCAGGAGAGCGACGGTCACCGTGCAGGGCTGCTAGTCAGGTGACCACACGTGCCCTCCATCGAGCGCTGCCTGGCTCAGGACGGGAGTTCAGCAGGTGGTCGCCTGAATGAGGACAGTGTCAGTCACGGGAGTGGACAGAGTCTCCTGAGAGGAGACCCTTGAGGAAAAGGGAGGGACCCTCAAGAGTGAACCGGAGAGGCAAGGGGCCGCCACCGTCAGGAACGTGCCCCGGGCCGGGCAGACCTCTAGCAAGAGCAGGAAGAAAGCTCCCACTGGAGTCAATCCGTTGAGACGGACGTTTCCTAAAATCACTGAGGTCACTAAGCTCTCCTCCCCCAGTACCTGAAGTCCACCACTAAACACAGGCACCGAACCCAGTGGGATTCCTGTAAAATCATCCTTGCAACTCTTTCAAGACAAGAGGCGCAGGGCTCCTGAAACTGATGCCGAGGCGCGCAGGCTCCTTACTTGCAGGTGTCCCTGATGGCCTCGTGGCTGGCTGTGCGCTGCGCCCCCGTGTGCAGCCGGTCCAGCCGAAGGGACTGCGGCGAGGCAGGGGTCCAGGTTTTGCCTTCGACGCCTCCTACCTCTTCCCAGATAGCTGGCGGCTGAGGGAATGAGGTAAGTGTAAAATTGGGTAACAAAAGACTGTCGTAAAAGGCAATCTCACAGGCTTTACATTATAACCAGAAACTTTTTTGGAAATCTATCAGCTATGCTTTCCCCCAAGTACAAAATAAACCCTTGTTATAGCTTAATGCCATCTTAAAGGACTGTCTTGTTCAAGAGAGGCAGGGCTGTGGGGCAGCGAGAGCACCCGACTGAGTGCAGAGACCCTGGACCAGAGCCTCCCTGCAGCCGGGCTCTGCCCTCCCTGGAATCCAACAACCAGATGGCCCTGCCGGGCAGGAGGGCAGAGCGATGCCAGCACCGTGAACCCTGCATGGCATGAACTGCCCTGATGAAAGGACTGTGCTCATCGCCAGACGCTGCTCAGAAGCACCAGTTTCGAGAGTAAGAAACCTCTCGGCAAAGCCGTCCAGACCTTTCTGTTTGAAGGAGGAAAGGACACCGCTTGTGCCACCACCCAAGATCATTTGTAGTGATGATGCAGGTTACTGGAACCCATCATGACCAGAGAAACACAGAAAAGGTACCTAACCCCTCCATGCGAACACCATGGGTCTGGCTTGTATTTCTCGGGAACACACAGACTGGGGGCTACACCCTGAAGTGCTTACACACAGTTCGAGTGTAATTTGCTCACTGTGGTTTCCATAAAGCACCCCTAGGTCTCACTAAGAGATGATCTTGTATCAACCTAGAGCAGTGGAATGGGGAGGGAGATTTGAGTTAGGTTCAAAAGGGAGAGGACATATGGGTGCCTACGGCTGATCCATGTTAAGGTTTGACAGAGCGGCACACCCAGGCCACCAACCCCAGGGTGACGGCGCTGCCCTGCTGTGCCCAGCAGGAGGGCTCCCGGGCACTGAGCTGCCTGAACCAGAGTGCGGCTGCCCGAGTCCTGCAGGAAGGCCCCAGGAGTGCTCGGTTAGAGGGCTGGGAGCGGGAGAGGGACAAGGAAGGCCAGCCCTTGGGGCACTGAACTCCAACAACAGGGGCTCATCCAAGTGACCCGAGGGGAGCGGCACCGAGCTCCCTCCTGACGCTCCTTCCATCAGGGATGCCGTGATAGACACGAGAGCCTCAGGAGGAAAGCGGGCTGGACAGCACCACGGGTACGCGTCCAGGCTCTGATCAGACCAGTCCGCACCACACTGCTGTGTGTGCGAGCCTGGGCACGGTGCCCAGCCTCTCTCAGCCTCAGTGTCCATGTCTGCTGAATAGGGATAACAGCAGCCTGGACCTCACCTGGGTGTCTGCGGGATGAGATGACAAGACTCGCAAAGCACTCGACACGGTGCCCGGCGCACAGAGTCTCCTGCACACTGTTACCCACCGTCAATAAATTGGCTTCCCGCAAATCTAACATCTATGTCTTTTAAGAAAATCTAACAGTCATGTCTTTTAAGAAAACACTGAGCATAAATTCCACGGTGGTCCAGAGGTTAGGACTTGGCACTTTCACTGCCGGGACACTGGTCTGATCCCTGGTTGCGGAACTAAGATCCCATAAGCTGTGCAGCATGGCCAAAAGAATAAGTAAAGAAAGTTTAAAAAATAACCAATGATACTATGTCTATTATAAATAAGCATGAGATGATTAGAAGGCAAACAAGTGGGAGAAAGGCAAACTGTTACAATTGTCCCAACGAATGACCTATTTCCAACAGAACCATCAGCATGTTTTACGTGGTGGGTGAGTTTCATTACTTCCATTAAAACATCAATTATTCACCAGTACATAACCACATAGTGTTCATTCACGTTAAACGATAAGGACTATTCAACACTTCACAGAGAAACAAAGGCATGCTAAAGTTCTAAGTAGTTTACCTTTCAACGATGCTTCCTTAAATCACTAGGCTGATAGATGCATGCAAAGAAATGAAGAGAAACCAGATTTATTGCGACTCTGAAGCTAAAAATTCAAGAATCAGTATAGGCAAAGACAGTAAAGCAAAAAAGACTGCAAACATATAAGTGAGATGAAGATTCAGAGAACATGGAACTGGAAACAGAACATTTTTTTTGACCACAGAAATTAAATAAGCTATTGAAGATTTACTAGAGAAACACTATCAATTATTACTCAGAAGATACAATTCCATTACAACATCATGATTTAATAAAGCACAGCATTCTGTACAATAAAGGGCCTTAACAGTTGTCTATTCTCAAACTTCTCTATAAGTTAGTTTCTCTCAACAAAAAACATGTTCAACGTTAAATCAGTAATTTAACTGATGAGGAAGTTACCATAATACCTATTTCAACATTGAACGAATCTAACCACCTACTGGACATTAATGTAAAATCCTTACATAGAATTTGATTTAAAACTTCTCAAAATAAATTCATTAAAGCAGGTTCCCTGTGAAAATATGTAAGAATGAAAGCTAGCATAGTAGCAGGTGCAGTCTTTACATTTTATTAGCCATAGAAGATACTTTTTTAAAGTCTAAGAGAGACATTAACTGTGCAAAAGCTGATGAGATTGAGAGTCTTAAATACAAGCACCAACGCAGAAAGGATATTGTGTCAAAAGTCCATTAAATCTACACTTAAGAGGGTCATTTCTTTATGTAAGGATCATCTCATTTATGAATTACACATGTTATGTAGTTTAGGATCCATCTACATTATGCTTATAACTGCATGCTGCCGCTGCTGCTGCTGCTAAATCGCTTCAGTCGTGTCCCCTCTGTGCGACCCCACAGATGGCAGCCCACCAGGCTCCCCCGTCCCTGGGATTCTCCAAGCAAGAACACTGGAGTGGGTTGCCATTTCCTTCTCCAATGCATGGAAGTGAAAACGGAAAGTGAAGTCGCTAAGTCGCGTCCGACTCTTCGCGACCCCATGGACTGAAGCCTACCAGGATCCTCCGTCCATGGGATTTTCCAGGCGAGAGTACTGGAGCGGGGTGCTATTGCCTTCTCCTGTAACTGCTGCTGCTGCTGCTGCTAAGTCATTTCAGTCGTGTCCGACTCTGTGTGACCCCATAGACGGAAGCCCACCAGGCTCCCCCGTCCCTGGGATTCTCCAGGCAAGAACACTGGAGTGGGTTGCCATTTCCTTCTCCAGTGCATGAAAGTGAAAAGGGAAAGTAAATTCGCTCAATCGTGTCCGACTCTTCGCGACCCCATGGACCGAAGCCTACCAGGCTCCTCCGTCCATGGGATTTTCCAGGCGAGAGTACTGGAGCGGGGTGCCATTGCCTTCTCCTGTAACTGCTTAGTGAGACGCTAACTCAAACTTACTGCTGTGGGGGAAACACACCATTTAATGAGACATGAAGACAAAGCACAAACCCGACTGAGGGGACACACGCTGTGGACCACAGCACCGCGATGACCAGAGCACGTGGGAGGACGGGGGAGGGGAGGGGGATGGGCAAACGACAGCTGATTGACAACGACTGATTGACCGCTGTCTGACTGACAACGACTAAGCAGACAGCAGGATGAGACAGGAAATCAAAACCAACGATGAAAGCAGACCCACCGTCAGAGAACAACAACAAGGAAAACACATACAGAACTGTTCTTTTACAAATGCTTGGAAAGAAATCAAGCATGAAACCATAGAGAAATCGTCAAAGAATTTTAAATATCAACTACTTAGCCAATGATGCAAATGATAAAAACAGCGTGTCAAAAGACCACAACATGGACTAGTTACCACTTCACATGCCGCTAAAATGATTCACAGTGAATTTAATTATATGCTGACTAACAATATAGCTAACATGAAACGGGTGGTAACAGAAAAAGGTGATAATACAAGTGCAGTTACAAAGCAGAGTGTTGTACACGTGATTTCATGGGGTAAACAGCAATGCACTCACAAAACCTAAGCTAAACATGGAAGCAAGCTGGGACATGTGCTTTAGAGCCACACACTCTGTCACCAAAAGCCCTAGGACGTCATCCTGTTTTTAGACTCGGAAGAGTGAGGAAGCCCGACTTCTTCCCTGGGGCCCCCGGCTTTTAACCTGGTTTCACACGCAGAGCTGGCCTGAGCGCACGGCCAGGCCCGTCAGCAAGCAGACCAGTTGAGATTCTTGGGTTTTCTTCCCACCGCAGGCCCTGCACCCTGCAGCCAGACATCCCCAGGGGAAAATGTGCGGCATGGTTTTCACACGCCATGAGAGCTGCCTATGGTTACTTTCACAAAGCTGTCTGCTCCCTGAGAACAGAAACTTCCCTGCAGCTGCTGTGCCCAGCACAGACCAGGCCCAAGTTACAGAGGTAGGCTCTGGCTGAGGTCACGATGACGTGCTAAGCCAGTGGTCCAGAACTGAACTGAACTGAATTTGTCACTGTGCCATTATGGAATGATGAAAGACTAGGAAGTTTTAAAAATCTTAGACCTCTGAGCATAGCAAATGTACCTGATTTTCTTCTGGGTAAAAAGAGAAAAAACAAACAAACAAAAGAAAACCAGTGTGCTGGGGGAGGGACGCGGCAGGGAGGAGGCAGACACATACCCCAGTCGTGATGCCCAGCTCGTCTACTTCCTGCGGCGGGCTGTGCCACCTCCTTTGGGGCTTGGAGCGCCCACTGCTGGGCGAGCTGGAGCTGAAATACAGGCTGAGGGAGCTCATCGTTTTACAACGATGGAGGTTGCCTAAGCTCCCCCTGTCCACCCTGCTCTCAGTCTCCTCGGCCGGCTGCTCCGTGTTCTTCTCTTCAATCAACCTAAAACAGAATAAAACCCGTCACCCACCTTTGTCAGCAGAGGAGTGTGTCTGGACAACACATTTGGGCTGGCATTCTGTGTCACGATTAGCAAATTCCAGGAACAGCTGCGCAATTAACATCTCAGCAAAAAGGTTCAACGTTCCCTCTTTTGAACATTCTCAAACTTAGAGTAACTTAGCACTGAGTCTTACCAAGTGGCCCCTGATCATTCACGTTTGATTGCACTTATTTACTCTAACATTCTGACGGGGCCTGGGTGGCGACTCTCTCCCTGTGAGGAGATACCTGAAGTTGACAACCTCTACCTTTTCCCCGCTCTCAGGGCAGAGATGCACGTCAGTGCCTCAAGTCTTTCCCACTGGGAGTCGGGAACTCTGTACAATCAAAACAGCGATGCACGAACAAGCTGGAGTTTCTAAACACAAGTCTCCAGACCAGATGAAGTGCTGAGTTGATCTTTCTTTTTTTTGAGGTTGTATATGTACAAACGCATCACTTGATGAGGTTCTCCCCCAGCTTTGTGTGAGTTTCTGGATTCATGTCAATGGGCCGCATTAACCTAGAATTCACGGTTACTGCTCTTCTGCCCTAATGTGTCATGGAGGATGTTATACAGCAGTTTAAATACTCGATTATGCAAATAAAAGGATTTTCAAATTAAAATACAAGATTCTTACAGGAACTAAACTCTCCAGTTTCACTTCTACTTATACATCTTGAAAGGTTTTCACTGTTGATAAGTTGATGGACAGAATTTACCATTTACATCAAGTCAACTTGTTGCATAAGGAAAAAATCACTTTTACCTGACAACTTGCTATAAAAATAAGAATATATAACCGTTCCATATTTCCTGCGGGGACGGGGAAAGACAATCTTTCTGAGCTCGTCTGTGCTCAAACACGGCCTACAAAGCAGTCTGTCTATGGCGTCAAAAGTGAGGCGGCACCACCTGCGTTTGCTGGCTGTGCCGTTCACCCCTGCCTTTCCCCCGGGCCCCCCACACTCGGCCGACAGGGACGGGCACCTCGGCCTCAGCTGACGTGACGAGAACAATCTGAGCAGCAGCTCTGCCGGGTCCTGTGCAGGGTCGCCGGCCTGCGGCCACTCTGAACATGGACTTGGGACAGGGGAACCGCTGTGCGGGTGTGGCACCAGGCAGGCCTCGGGGCCCCCAGCCACCCGGCTGTACCCAGACCCAAGGCCCCCTGCTCCCCACGAGGCGGGCCTTTGGATTCTGTCCCCTTTTGTAAAATGCTATAACTGCCAAGACGATGTCTAAAGAAAACATCTTAAATCTACTGATGAGATGAGAAAAACTCAAACACATGTCCTTGGACCACTGTCTTCCCACAAGCCAATCTTCACACTGTATTAAGTGAAAAAGGAAAATGCAGATCTGAGTGGGAATTTGCCAACCCCCAAACCCCAGCTTTTCTGATGCAGGAGGCTTTTCACCAGAACGTGGGAGGCTCTGAGCGACACATGAGGGCGCGCCCTCAGTGCTGCAGGGTGCACGGGCTGCAGGGGACACCGCCTAGGCACCTCACCCAACTTGGGGCTCAGAGCTGAGGGGGGGACACCCCACAACGCCCCCCCACAGAGTGCTGACACCACACTGTGGACAGAACGCCCTGGCTGACTGAGCTCTAGAATCAACGGCAATCTTGGAATTGAAAATTCTTGAGGCAGACCTGAAGTCAGTTTTCTTACTATGGAACACTCAGACTTCTCTAAGGACAAGACAGCTCCCCAGAGAAACCGAGTTTCCGGGGAGCTAGGATCAGGCGCACCCACCAGCTCTCTTCGTTGATGGCGTACAGCTGCTCCTGAAGCGTCACAGTCAGAGTCTCGGCATCGTCCTGCCCTCTCGGTGACAGCTGAGTGGCCGAGCTGAAGAGGGTGACCCCGTCGCCCTCGCCGTCAGACACGCCCTCGTCACTCTCGAACGCCTGGGCCACGTTGGCCAGCACGCTGGCTTGCTGCGAGCGCTCCCAGCCCTGTTCCTTCAGGGTCTGCACCTGGGCATGAGAGGACCACGTCTCGTCAGCGACATTCAGGGCAGCTCAAGTCTATCAGGAACTGAACACAATTTTACATGGAAGCCCTGACTGAGGATAAATGGGCCATGCTTAGGAGACACTGGCATCTCTTACGCGAGCAGTACTGAAGAAACGGACAGGAGGAGAATTCAGTTCCCATATGGCCTGGTGACACTCAGCTCTTAGCGTGGACAGAAGGCAATCCTATGAGGTTATTCACAAGGGAGGGCTGATGGAGTCAGGGACAAAAAGCAAACATTAAAAAAAAAAATACATCCATGCCCCCATCAGCCAGGCTGAAGGAAAATAAGGAAAAGCAATCCTTCAGCTCCACAGCCGCTGGGTCCACCTCGGCTGTCATCACTTGTACTGGTTCACCGAGGAGGGCCGTCCTCGCAGGTTCCCAGCCCTCCGTTTTCCAGGCTGGTCTGAACACCCACAGACAGGAGAGAGCAGGGGCAGCCAGCGGACAGGAGGGCCAGCCCCGCCGCCGCTCTCCTCTCGGGGCACAGGCCCTAGGCTCTTCTGGGCGGCGGCCCCTCGCACTGCAAGGGCGGCTCTGGCATCAGAGACGCACGGGAGCGTGCCTGCGGGGCCCCGTGCCGCCCTCCCGCTCTCACACCTCACACCCTTCTCTCCGCAAATGTCCCCACTGTCACCCAGGTCCTGCCTTCTTTTCCCAGACATGACCTCAAAGCAACTGAGGGGCAGCCTCGAGATGCTGGCTTGCTGGATCCCTGTCCCCCGGGGCCAGTGCCCTCGCCCCCTGCCTTCGTCACGACCCCTCCCCAGGGCAGGGCCACCCCCTTCGCTGGCTCCAGGACCACCTGCCATCATTCCTGCTCCGCTCCAGCGAGCCAGCTGCCTATAGGTTCACCCCCATTGACCCCCGCGCCTTCAAATCGCACAACGGGAACCAGCAGATTCCTCCTCCAGGGCTCCCTGCAGCGCCTGCTGCGGGTCTCTGAAAGTTCCCTGGGAGCGGCCTCTCCTGTCCCCCTCCCTGCCTGGTCTCCAGCTCTCTGCAAGCAGGCGGTGTGCCCCGCCCCGCAGGGCAGCTCCCCGGGGGCTCTCAACCACTGGACTGCCAGCAAAGCCCCAGAAATAAACTTCTAAGAAAGAAACGAAGGGGTGAGGGTGGACCGAGAACAAAGTTCGAGCACGGCGGCTGCTAACACTGGGGCCATCGGGGGATCCGGCTCACTGATGCTTTCTGTAAGGGTTGCAGGCACACATCTACGTCTGTTCCTTTACACACTGCCTGTGGATGCTGTCACGCTTATTGACTAGCATGAAATGCTGCTACTCAATTATTCGTAACCAGTAAAGACATTCACTCTGAGGCCCTCTTGGGAACAGTTTTCCAACTCCTGTCCTGGAGCTTTTCCCCACACACAGACCAGGCCGGGATAGGCCCCGCCAGATGTGCCTCTTTGTAAAGGGGCCCTGGGGCTGGCTCACCTTATCCTCCAGAGCAGCCATTCTCTCCTTCAGATGAAGCTGAAGCCTCTCATCTGATTCGGACACAGGCTTATCCCCAGTATCTGATAAGGGTTTATTGTGTTCTTCCTTCACGTCTTCTCCCTGCCTTGCCTAAAACAGGAAAAACAAAAACTCATAAACTTCAAGAGCAAAGTACGGTCCTTCTTTTAAAAGCACCGGGGAGCCGTGACGTGAGCAGCCTGTGCCCTGGTTCTCGAGGCGGTCCCCTCCCACGGCCACTTCTGGTGGGCTCTTGAGCATCACCAGAGCAGACGGACAGGTGCAGAGGGAGGCAGAGACTTCACCTGTCAAAAGTCACTCCCAACGCTTCTCTTTGGCTGAGCACCTGGGGGTCCTTAATGTCACCAGCCATTACCTGTCAGAGGAGCTCGGAGAGCAAGCAGATTTACACTCAGAAACAAGCAGACTTTAAAGGGGATCAGCTTACACACACGTTGGTAGAGGAAATTCCCAGTATATAAACAGAAGCTTGAGTCTGGTTTAGGGGGTAAAATGAATTCAATTTATAAAGTAAAAGGTGAGAAAATTCATTTTGGGAAAAAAGCCAGTGGAGATAGATGTTCACATATTTTTCTTTACATGCAACATCACTTAAATTCTCTGTAATGATTGCTGTTGTTCAGTCGTGTCTGACTCTTTGTGACCCCAAGGACTGCAGCATGCCAGGCTTCCCTGTCCTTCACTATCTCCCAGAAGTTGCTCAAACTCACGTCCATCGGGTCAGTGATGCCATCCAACCGTCTCGTCCTCTGTCGCACCTTCTCTTCCTGCCTTCGATCTTTCCTAGCACCAGGGTCTTTTCCAATCTGTCAGTTCTTCGCATCAGGTGGCCAAAGTATTGAACCTTCAGCCTCAGCATCAGTCCTTCCAATGCATATTCAGGACTGATTTCCTTTAGGATTGATCGGTTTGATCTCCTTGCAGTCCAGGGGACTCTCAAGAGTCTTCTCCAACACCTCAGTTCAAAAGCATTGATTCTTTGGTGCTCAGCCTTCTTTACGGTCCAACTCTCACATCCATACATGACTACTGGAAAAACCATAGCTGCAAAGTAATGTCTCTGCTTTTTAATATGCTGTCTAGGTTGGTCATAGATTTTCTCCCAATGATAATTCATATTCAGTTCAGTTCACTTGCTCAGTCATGTCTGACTGTGCAACCCCATGGACTGCAGCATGCCAGGCTTCCCTGTCCATCACCAACTCCCAGAACTTGCTCAAACTCATGTCCATTGAGTCTCATCCTCTGTCACCCACTCTCTTCCTGCCTTCAATCTTTCCCAGCATCAGGGTCTTTTCCAATATGAAAATTCATATTAAAAAACTGCAAATAATTACCTCAAGCAATTTTTAAAGGTAATAACAAAGTTGGCAAGTCTGTGGTTTATAAAATGAGCATCAACCTCCTGGTTTAAAAAGCTGTTTTAGGACCTACTGTATAAAAAAAAATGGAGAGAAGATAAAAGGATGATCTATTTGAGACTGGCCCTGTGTTAGAAATTGCTGAGGCTAATTGCTGGGTCATGGGTATTTATTATACTATATTATAGAAGTGGTATATGATTATACCACTTTTGTGCATGTTTGAAATTTTCCACCTTAAAAAATTAAAAAACAGGTTATTTTCTGTTAAAACAAAGTCGTCTCCATCCACACAGTTCGAAAGCATCAATTCTTCAGTGCTCAGCCTTCTTTATGGTCCAATTCTCACACCCATACGTAACTACTGGAAAAACGATAGCTTTGACTATATGGACCTTTGTCGCAAAGTGATATCTCTACTTCTCAATATGCTGTCTAGGTTTGTCATAGCTTTCCAAGGAGCAAGCATTTTTAAATCTCATGGCTGTAGTCACCGTCTTCTGTGATTTTTGAGCCCAAGGAAACAAAACCTCTCACAGCTTCCACAGTAAGGCATCGGCATTCAAATATTTTTAAAGCAAAACAAAAGTTTACTTTGAACTGGCTTAGTCATAAACAGCATCCCGAGCTCAACAGCCTCTAAGCAGCTGTTCTGCAAGTAAGGAAGTGCACCCCTGATCGGGAGACATTGAGCTCTCTGCCTAAGCGGGGAGGGCGCCTCACCGTGGGTCTCACCATGGGAGTCAGAACCACTGCCCCCTGGGAGCCCACGTCTGAGGTTCTGCAGTCCAGGCCCAAGAAGACAGGCATGCTGGGGACAGTACTGACACGTGAGGCTTTAAAACCCTCAGAAAACAAGAGCATATGGTACGTAGTATTTTCTGATCTGCCTTTGGCAGCCACTATTTTGTATATCGTAATGCGTTCCACCTCATACATTTCAATGACTTTCTAGTGCTTTATTTTTGTGGTGGGGCCAATGCCAAAGCCTTTGACTGTGTGGATCACAATAAACTGTGGAAAATTCTGAAAGAGATGGGAATCCCAGACCACCTGACCTGCCTCTTGAGAAACCTGTATGCAGGTCAGGAAGCAACAGTTAGAACTGGACATGGAACAACAGACTGGTTCCAAATATGAAAAGGAGTACGTCAAGGCTGTATATTGTCACCCTGCTTATTTAACTTATATGCAGAGTACATCATGAGGAACGCTGGGCTGGGAGAAGCACAAGCTGGAATCAAGATAGCCGGGAGAAATATCAATAACCTCAGATATGCAGATGACACCACCCTTATGGCAGAAAGTGAAGAGGAACTCAAAGGCCTCTTGATGAAAGTGAAAGAGGAGAGTGAAAAGAAGTTCAACATTCAGAAAACGAAGATCATGGCATCTGGTCCCATCACTTCATGGGAAATAGATGGGGAAACAGTGGAGACAGTGTCAGACTTTATTTTTTGGGGCTCCAAAATCACTGCAGATGCTGATTGCAGCCAGGAAATTAAAAGATGCTTACTCCTTGGAAGGAAAGTTATGACCAACCTAGACAGCACATTGAAAAGCAGAGACATTACTTTGCCAACCAAGGTCCGTCTAGTCAAGGCTATGGTTTTTCCCGTGGTCATGTATGGATGTGAGAGTTGGACTGTGAAGAAAGCTGAGCACCGAAGAATGGATGCTTTTGAACTGTGGTGCTGGAGAAGACTCTTGAGAGTCCCTTGGACTGCAGGGAGATCCAACCAGTCCATTCTAAAGGAGATCAGTCCTGGGTGTTCATTGGAAGGACTGATGCTAAAGCTGAAACTTCAATACTTTGGCCACCTCATGCGACGAGCTGACTCACTGGAAAAGAGTCTGATGCTGGGAGGGATTGGGGGTGGGAGGAGACGGGGACGACAGAGAATGAGATGGCCGGATGGCATCACCGACTCGATGGACATGAGTTTGAGTGAACTCCGGGAGTTGGTGATGGACAGGGAGGCCTGGCGTGCTGTGATTCATGGGGTCGCAAAGAGTCGGACACGACTGAGCAACTGAACTGAACTGAATGCGTTCCACCTCATACATTTCAATGACTTTCTAGTGCTTTATTTTTGTGGTGGGGCCAATGATACACTTTGGCACACACCGGCCCGACTCACTTTGTTTGAGAGAAGCCAGATTTGGTTTTCCTGGTTAAGTCCTGATTATCTGAGACCACACGGGAACAGGAGCGAGTAAGGCTCACCAAACCACAGGAAGGACAATCCCTAACCAGACCGGAGCTCTAACCCTGCCTCTTGTCACAGTGACCCAGTTCTCAACAGGCAGCCCGCTGCCCTGAAGTTCCCTGCTGCTCTCTGCTCTTTCAGTAAAAACGCTAACAAGCCAACAGAGTCACGCTCAAGTAAAACAAGGGAGTCAGGAGAGGAATTTCACAAAATGGTTAAACCAAGTCCCGAATAATTCAAACCTGGAAGTTGCAGTCACCCCCAATTTTTAAAAAATGTATTTCCTTCCAGTACAGCTGATTTACCATGATGGACATCCACACTTTTGAACGCAATGTTTTAGGGTCATAAGAACTTTACACGGGGACTTGATTTTCAACATGGGAGTCACATGAAAAGGTCTTTCTTTACCTTCCCTCCTCAGTAATGCAATACTATAAAAGTCAGACACAGTTCAGTAAAGGCCATTACCTGTCGATGCATAGAATCCTCATTTACGATTTCATTTTCAAGTTTATCATTGAAGTCATGTACATAGGCAGCTTCGCGCTGTGCAGTGAGGGAGCGTTTCTCTAGGGTAGTGATTCTCTTTACCGTGTCCTCCATCTGGGCCATGGCCTACACCGGGCATTGCAGAGGAGAAAAGGTAAGCCGTTATCATGGAACACACCGATACGCTTAAGAGTAACAAAACTGGACTAAATCCTAAGTTTCAAGTCAAACATAAAGTTAGCGTCCTCAAAATTAAACTCCTAAACGTGGCAGTTTTCTCGGACGTGAGCAAAAACGCACCTACCTCAAAGGTCACATGTGCCACGATGGGCAGCCATCTGTCTGAATGTTCTGTCTGGCCACTCGGTTTACCAAGCTTCTTTGCTATATAATAAATCCAAACAGCAAACAAAAAGTATACTAAACTACCCTGTTATTGCAAGAATTCCAGGAGGGAAGGTATCTGGCATGAAGTCAGGACCTCTGTCTGCTACACCATACGGGCGGACTTGACCCAGAACAGGGAGGGACCTACAACAGACCCAAGAGGGAGCTCTGAGGCTCGTTTCCTCAGGTAAAAGTTGGAAAAATCTCATGCAATTTCCTCAAAATTAAAGTAAGACTATTAACGAGTGGAAACAGAAGTCAAAGTGTAACACAACTGGAAGCAGCCTTCTCAAGCAGAGTTAAACCACATATATGAAATGCCCAAACCAGGACCAGAACTTGCTGCTGGTATGACTCCTGTCTGCCAGCTCAAAATCCATTTCGGGTCCCTCCGCGGTCACTAAGTAACCAATGTGGGCCAAGTCCTAATATTAAAAGTGAAAGGTCTTAAAAACGCTTTTTCCAGAATTCTCAGCGTATTAAACTCTGCCACCTAATCTCCTCCTGTTGCCAAAGAGTAGTGTGAAAAGGTTATACAAACATGTGCAAATATTTCTGTTTTGAGTTCTCACACAGAATTCCTCACACCAAGCTACTAAACAAGTACACCTGCTGGAACACATGCTGGAGGGGCTCTGTCTGAGACGGTGTCACGGGGGAGGGGTGGGGCAGGGTGGGCGCTGTCTGTCTGCGTACAGAGGAGAGGTGAGGCTCACAGCAGGAGGCCTGAACCCCCAGCACACTTCTGTTTTCACAGGGACCGTTAGGTAGTTTCTCATAAATCATGACACCCGCAGACACGACCACCAGAAACATCAGGAGTCTACACGGTTACACAGCTCGGGCCTGAGGACCTGAGGGTGAGCAAACGCCACTCGACTGGTCTGACCGCCGGGATCACCGTCACACATCCCTGTCAAGGAGCGGAACCTCAGCAAACCAGAGAAGACGGCCAGGCAAGCTGCCTCGGCAGAGCCCACACAGCATGCTCCCATCTCTCCGAGAGAACGGCCTCCACACACGTCACCAGACTCGCCTGAGCGAATCAGAAGGAAATCTCAGCATCGTCAGGAATACATTCGACAGGCAGGTGTGGGGGATGAACTGGGCGACTGGGACTGGCATACATACACTGCTGATACTACGCATCAAGTCAACAGCGAGTAAGGACCTAGTGTACAGCACAGGGAAGGCTCCTCAGTGCTCTGTGGTGAAGGAAATGGGTAGGAAATCTAAACAACAGGGATATATGTAGATATATATATACACATATACATGACTGATTCAGTTTGCTGCACAGCAGAAATTGACCCAGCAGTGGAAAGCAACTACATGCTACGAAATGAATGAATGGATACATGAATGTTTTCAAAGGAACACACTGGGCCCCTAGAACTTGTAGAAATCAGGAGTCCACACCCAGGGTGCAGCACAGCGCAAGGGCTACCCTCATGTTGGTCCACTGCCAACGGACCGCCTGGATCAGGCCTCTTCTACCCCCGAGACCTCGACACAGAGGCAGGGAGACAGCCTGTCGTGTCTCGCCAGAGCTCTGCTCTTACTCGCGCAGCCATCCCGAGGCTGAGATCACCGGGAGAACAAGGGACCCACAACCACCTCAGGGCAACAGACACGGCCGCCGTCACTCACTTCGCGGACATCCCGCTCCAGTTTCCTGTTCACTTCCTTGGACTTGAGGAGTTTTCTCCTGGCTGTGTCCAGGTCCTCCTCCAGCTCTCTCATGTGGGCAGAGAGGGCTGCCAGGTGCTCTTCCATCTGGCTCTGCTCCCGCAACTGCTTGTCTATGACTTCCTGGAGCTCGCTCATCTTAGCCAGGTTTTGCTCGTGGCTTAGAGAGCCGTCGGACGATCTCTAAGGGGGAAAGGAAGCCTTAGAGAGCCTTGTTTTGGGAGGGAGGGAACACAGCACTTCCGGGAAATCGGTGAGGTCAAAACCGCCTTCTGCACTCTGGGAGTTCACAGGACCCTCACGGCTGCTCAGACCTACATGGTGCGTTGGTGATGCTGTCCATCCCGATTAGAACCGGGTGATTAGAGTCAGACTTTGTCTTCTCCTGGACAAAGGGGTGCTTAAGAGATCCTGCAGCTCTGAGCCACAAGTCTAGTTTGCTAGTCCTTAAAATACCCCAGGTGGGTGGGTCCTCAATCAGAAAGATAAATGGCATGTGATGCCCACCACTACAGCCTTCATACTTTTTTGAAATGAAAGGATACAAATGACAAACCCTTAACTGAAATTACACGATGACTGATCAAACTTACGTCTTTATGTGTAGCACCTAATTCTTCTTCTAACAAATGACACCTTTCGTGTGCTATACGTAATCGCTCTCTCAACTCAAATAAAAGGGGTCGAGTCACTGTGTGTTGATGTGTGTATACACGTTAGTGCACTCCTCATTCTATGCTCACCCTAATACATGGCTACTGTAACAGAGTATCTTTAATGGCTCTCACTGATCTTAACATCAAGAAAATCTGCTTGTTAACAGCTTTAAATTCTAAGTTTGAGAGAACAAAATGTTATCCTAAATTAATTCTAGTACCCAGTTTTTAACTGCAAATTGATACACAGAATATAATAAATCTTGAGACATTTATGCCAACTAATACTTTTTAACTGGGGGCTTCCCAGGTGGCTCAATGGTAAAGAATCTGCCTGCCAATGCAAGAGGGCAGGTTCAATCCCTGGGTCGCGAAGATCCCCTAGAGTAGAAGATGGCCACCCACTCCAGTATTCTTGCCTGGGAAGCCCCATGAAGAGAGGAGCGTGGTGGGCTACAGTCCACAGGGTCACAAAGATACGGACATGCCTGAGCCATATAAAACTCTGACTTCTTACAGAGAAAATGTATTTACAAGAATTCAAGAAGCTCAAAAGTCAACTAGTTACATAAATACATGCATCATCCACCTAACAAGGCAGCAAGTGTACAAATCCAGGAGGTTTGGGTGGCTGGTACCTTCTCATCCAGGGCCTTGTGGTGGTCAAAAAGAAATTTCAGCGCCCTGAGCACCTCCACCTCGCTGGTCATGCTGGCTGGGGGCTGCTCCTGCTGCTTGCCCGCCGTCATCTGGAGGGATGGCATGTTCTGGGAAACCAGGAACTCCAGGTGCTCCAGCAGCAGCTGCAGGGTGGGGCCAAAGGAGCACCTTCAACCTCACGCTTGCATCCAGGGTCGGTAACTCCTCTCAGCCTCACTCTAAAGCCGAAACCATGCTAAGGCACATCGGAATCCTGCCAGTTTTGTCTAAAGTTAGAGTGGACTTCCCAGGTGGCCCAGTAGTTAAGACTCCACACTTCTGCAGGGTCATGGGTTTTAATCCCTGGTCGGGGAACTAAGATCCCACAAAAAGTGTAGCGTGGACAAAAATGTAAGTGAAGAGAACTCCCCCTCGAATGTACTAAAATTACATTAGCTCTCATCATAAATTTGAAGCAAGGTATGAGAACCCCGAACTGATCCACCCCAGTCTGCTCAGTGGGAAGATGTGAAAAATGACTTTAAAATCAGACAGAGTTTAAAGTCACTAACACGGAGCCCAGTGGTGACCCCCGCGGGGCAAATGTCAACACGTGAGAATCCCCCTACTGACCCTGGTGTTGTTTCTTTCGGCTCTGAGCTCGGCGAGTTCTTCTTCCCTTTCCAGGAGCTGCTTCTTGTATACATTTACCTCCTCGTTAGAAGCTGGAGACTTCTAGAAAACAATTAAATGAGTCACTAAATGCAAACACAAGTTAAAAAGAGAGCGAGACAATGAAGACTGACCCTGTCAAGTCTCTCCAGGCTCCACACAAAGGATCTCCCTGTCCCCCCACAGAAGAGGGGGTCTGCCGACCCCAAGACCACACACGCCACCGCAACTCAGACCGGCCGTCAGCCTCCACCTCGACCTGGCCGGCACGCGGCCAGGGAGAACCCAGAATCCAAGCCTGCCTTCTCAAGACCCAGGGACGTCTGAGAAACGCTCCTAAACACAAACCTAACAACAAAGTGGATGAAGAGACTCTTAAACGACACACAGACAAGTGACCTAGAACCACTGGGGAGAGTGAAGAAGAAAGGTAAGGTCTACAAGGACACCAGGCTTTGGAGTGTTCCTCTGGGAAAAAGGCTGATGGCACCCCAAGGCCACCTGTTAGCTTGACTCCACTGAAGTCACACAGTCATTCAATGAACTGGTTAAAATGTTAAACTCATGTTATATGTATTTTACCACAATTTGCGTGCACGCAGGGCCGTCCATGTGGTGAACTTGCTCAAATTGAACCACACGGCATCATTCATACTTCTGTTTTTCTCGGCACAGATACAAAAATCCTGGGCTACGTATCCCCTATGCCATACTGAGTATGCAGCACCCAGAATAGTGCCCTACACTTGTAAGAGGCATGTAGTAGACATGTGAAGCCATGAGGGTGTATGTTATACACGTAAGCAGTAGGTACCCGTCATTAAAATCCTGGACACACTGGTCTGTGCTTTGTAAGACAGGGGACGTTAAGGGGCTTAGCCTTTCTGCTTCAAGGACTGACTCTCTAGCTCGATCCATACGCTCCAGAGACTCCTCCAGCCAGTGTTTCCCTTCTTGTGGGGCCCCCGCCCATCCTCCACGCAGCACCTGCACAACCTCTTACCAGGTCAACCTGCTGGGGTCGATCCTGCCCACTAAGGTCAAAACGCCCTGCCCGGCAGGGCCCACAACCAAGCTAACAAAAGGAAACACAACCCCAACGCTTCGCCGGGTGAGGGCCAATCCGACGGGCCCAGCCCCCCGGCTGCTCTCACCTCAGGGCACTCTGCTTCCAGGACTCGGTCCGAGGCCAAGCTCCTCCTTGTGTTGGCCTTTGCTTTGGGCTTGCAGCACTGGAATAACGCCCACAGGCGGGCCCTTCTGCGACCCATCCTCGCGGATGGGGGCAGCCCCCCACGCGGGGCAACTGCTGTTTCACCGGAGGATACCTCAGCTCCTGAGCTATCACCACCGCTCTCACACTACGACCACCGCTCTCACACACACACCGCTCTCACACACACACCGCTCTCACACACACCGCTCTCACACACCGCTCTCACACTATGACCACCAGCACCACTGTCTCAAGGAGAAATGGCACGAAGGCTCTGCCCGCAGCACGTCTCCCAGGAGCCCGGAACCAGAACCCACTCAGTCACAAGGGGCTCCGTGGTAACAGGGGGGCTGGGCTCAGGCCCACCATCAAGGGTGCAGGGCGGGGGGAGGGGCTGCCAAAAAGACGGCAGGTGAGTGTGGGGTGCGGGAGAAGGAAGGCCGTGCCCACAGCTCAGGCCCACCACCAAACATGACCCTGCAAGGTACTGGTCACAGTTGGACCGAACAGTTTAAACTGCTTCAGAAACCACCACTGCTAGGAATGAACATGTCTTCCAAGTGGGCTTCTGCCCTCTCCACCCCCCAAACAAGCCTTCAGTGAGGCTTCTGAAAGGGTACCCCTGAACTCAAGGGCATCCCCAGAACCCACCCAGCTGAGGAGGACTCACCGCGGCAGCCGCCCCTCACTCTCACCCTGAGCTCAGTCCTCCCTGACTGACTCCCTCACTCGAGCTCAGCAAGGGCTTGACCAACCTCGCTCCAGGCACTTAAAATGAACCCACAGTGGGTACACGGGTTCATTCAACCTGCTGCGAACTCGCCCTCTTCACTTCGACCCTGGGCTACCAGACGACTCTGCCCCGTGGGGGCTGCACGGTGCAGGTCTGGGGTGTCCCTGACTCGAGCCGCGGCAGCCAGCGCCTCCCAGACCCCCGCCAGGTGCTGCCCCTCCCTCCACCCCAGAGTCTCCCACCCTCTCTCCTGGCCCCACTCCCACCCTCGCGGCCCTCCACTCGCCAGGGCACAGGCCACACTGCTCCTGGCTCAGCCCAGACCTCTGCTGTCACTTGAGGACCTCAGTCCCCTATATCCACCCATCTCAGCAATTACACACTCTGGGAGAGACAGAGGACAGTTTGGGGTCCCGCCCGCAGTTCACCCTGAACACGTTCTCTTTTTTTGGCTTTATCTACTGGAGTTCTCTGAGATGTCTTTTTGATACCTCAACTGCTGCTTTCAAAAGACTGTAAAATCACTGTGCTCAACTTTAAGAATAAAATTTTCACTTTCAACCTTAAAATGAAACTGGAGGGAAGACTAAACGCAGTCACTTTTTCAAACTGAGAAAGAAAACCCACATGTGACCATGTCACAGAATACAGGTCACGTAACCCCTCCCTCCTCAGCCTTCTCCACCCCCAGCAGCCCGTCATCACAAGGCCTGCCCTGGGCCGGCAGGGGCAGGGGAAGAGATCAGACCGGCTCCTCTGTCCCCAGGCCACGTGGGCCGCTTGCTCCACCTTCTTCACAAGGTCACGTGGCACTGAAACAGCCCAGGAAAGCTGGGGATTCTGATCAGAAACACAACCGTGGGTACTAGGCAAGGACCCCTGGTTCTTGTTTACCCCGGTAGCAAATAAAGATGATCAATACAATTACTGTAACTGTTACATGTGGCTTCAGATAAGAGAAGACCCCCAGGGCGTCCCCATTTCCAGTTACAGACGCAAGCAGCTTGTAGGGCAGCCCACCGAGAGCTAGAAAAGCTAAACACAGTTTAAAGGAGGTCCTTGAAAGTGAGCGTGAAGTCGCTCAGTCGTGTCCGACTCTTTGTGACCCTTTAGACTGTAGCCTACCAGGCTCCTCTGTCCATGGGATTTTCCAGGCAACAGTACTGGAGTGGATTGCCGTTTCCTTCTCCAGGGGATCTTCCCAACCCAGGGCTCAAACCCGGGTCTCCCGCATTGCAGACAGAAGCTTTACGGTCTGAGCCAGAGGTCCTTAGGCGGCCACAATCCAAGATTTCAAACAGAAGGGAAGCCCAGTGAGGGAGCTGGAGACTGAGAGGGCCGCTCCTTTCCTCAGGGCATCTGAACAAAGCTGACTCGGCGAAGAAAAGGCAGGGAAAAAGTCAAGCAGAGGGGACTGGCTAACACAGCTCTGGACGGGTCCTTGGGCTGGGAAGACAAAAATTTGGGCGGAGGCCTCACAAGTCAGTCCGGATGACAGAGACCAAGCTCCCCAAGAAAAGGGAGGCACAGAAAACGTACCAAACACAGCCTAAGCCGGCTGAGTGCTGAGTATCAGTCACCTCGTGATGCTCAGGAGACAGAAGGTGGGCTTCAGGACCTGCCGAGAAGGGGGGGCCCTGGGAGGCACCCCAGGCTTCCAGACGGAGACGCTGGAGGGCTCCTCCCTGGGGTCAGGGGGGACGGTGGGGGAAGGCTGCTGAGACTGAGCGTACAAGGACCCCCCAGCCTCAAGTCACTCAAACCCTGAGTGAACAGAGAGTTCTGTGTCCACTAGAGGTCTGCATCAGAGGAAACTCTGGAGAAGACAGCATCACCAGAACCTCTAGGGTTTTCCATACAGAATGTCCAACATGCAACCAAAAAAGCAAAACAGGGTGTAACAACAAATACGAGCAAGGGAAAAAGAACCGAAACAGATCCAGAGGTATCAGTGTATATCAGCATATCAGAGGTGTGCTAGAGGGATCAGTTGCAAACGTCACCAGTTCAAAAATACACTTGAAAAAAGGAAAAATTTCTGAGAATCAAAAGCAATTCTAGAACTTTACAATAACAGTGAACTGAAGTTAAGAACTCAGTCTCTGGGCTTAACATCAAATTGGACATAGCTGAAGAGAGGATCTGTGAACTGAAGGATGGATCGGTTAAAAAACATATATATGTGGGGAAAAAAGCATAGAATTTATCGAAGGAGCCCGTCGTTAAACTACGTTGTTAAAAACTATAAATGGGGATCCTCATGGTGGAGAAAAGACAGAAAGGGGAATAAGACACGCCTACAGGGGTTGAAACTTAAGAGTCTCTTAATGAAAGCGAAAGAGGAGAGTGCAAAAGCTGGCATAAAACTCAACATTCAAAAAATGAAGATCATGGCATACGGCCCCATCACTTCATGGCAAATAAATGGGGAAACAATGGAAACAGTGACAGACTTTATTTTCTTGGGCTCCAAAATTACTGCAGATGGTGAAATTAAAAGATGCTTGCTCCTTGGAAGGAAAGCTATGACAAACCTAGACAGCATATTAAAAAGCAGAGACGTTACTTTGCCGACAAAGGTTCATTTAGCCAAAGCTATGCAGGAGCTCATTTAGTACTAGTTCATTTAGTCAAAGCCAGCAGCCATGTATGGATGTGAGAGCTGGCCCATGAAGAAGGCTGAATGTCAAAGAAACAATGCTTCTGAACGATGGTGTTGGAGAAGACTCTTGAGAGCCCCATGGACTGCAAGGAGATCCAACCTGTCGATCCTAATGCAAATCAGTCCTGAATATTCATTGGAAAGACTGGTGCTGAAGCTCCAATACTTTGGCTTCCTGATGCAAAAAACTGACTCACTGGAAAAGAACCTGATGCTGGGGAAGACTGAAGGCAGGAGGAGAAGGGGATGACAGAAGATGAGATGGTTGGATGGTATCACCAACTCGATGGGCATGAACTTGAGCAGGCTCCGGGAGTTGGTGATGGACAAAGAAGCCTGGCGTGCTGCAGTCCATGGGGTCGCAACGGGTCAGACACTGAGCGACTGAACTGAATGACAGGGACAGTGGCAAGAGTTGGTTCAAGAATCAGACCATTGACTCAAAAATGAAAACCACACATTGGTTTCAGCAGCTCTGCGGGTGCCTAAGGCAAGAAGAAAATGTTCAAGCGCTCAGAGGAAAAAAGGTGTGGCTTTGAATGGCACAGCAACACTGAGAGCTGACTTTTCAAGAACAAGGAAGTCAGAAGATAATGGACTGGCATCTGTAAAATGCTGAAAAACAACCACCCACCCACCTGGAATTCTATACCCCACAGAAACACTCTTCCAAAGTGAAAGCAAAATAAAGACTTTTAGGGCAACTGGAAATGAGACAACTCATCACCCACAGACATGAACTAAGAAAATATTAAGGCAGTGCTTTGGGAAAAAGAAAAGTCGTCTCTGACAGAAATATAAAAAACAAGTAAAGACCAACAATGAGGTAACTGTGAGGGTAAATATTAACTCTACAAAACAATAATGTTAACGTCAAAAATATATCTAACAATTTAAAGTATAACAGTGACAAGGAGGAAACAGTCGTGTCAGGGAGGCAGTGAAAGTACTAAGTTAGACTTGAATGTAAAACACACGCTCTATCTGTGAATGGACACCCAACAACCTGACAGAGGAGTACAGAACTAGAAAAAGACTTCACACTTCTACAAGAAGCAAGAGAAAAGAACACAGCATAGGTGAGACAGACAGAAAACAAACAGTAACACGGTATCTACACACTCAAATATCAACATTATAAATAGAGCAAACACTCTCATTAAAAGATAAAAAGTGTCAAACTGATGACAATGAAGACTATACACTATTCACAGAGGTTCCTGTTAAGATGGAAGATCTTTTAGACAGGTGAAAGTAAAAGATACCCAGGCAAACAAGGACAGAAAACTGATGTGGCAATATCACTGTCAAATAGTGTCTAAAGTAAGAAGCATCACCAGCCTTAAAAAGGAGCTTCTCATACTGATACAAGTTGAGTCCAGCATGAAGACGAGGATTCTACATTTGAATGTACCGAATAACATAACCTCAAGATATCAATACATAAAACTGACAGAAATAGAAAAGGAGTAACAGCCAAGTTCATAATCACAGTGGGAGACGTTAAAGACACATCTCTCAGGGAACTGGGCTCCTTGGTACGTAGTCACCTGCAGCCATGAAGTACCTGAATTGCAGCTGGTCTACGATGAGATGTGCTGCAAGCGTGAAACACACACTGGATTTTAAAGACTTACGAACGAAAGAACGTGAAATATTTCATTAGGTTTTATCATGTTGATTACACACTGAATTGATAATATTTTGGGTGTGTTAAAATAAAATACATTGCAAGTAATTTCACCTACTTCTGCTTTACAAAACGTGGCTACCAGAATCTGAACTACATGAGTCACAAACCTGATCTAACTGATACACACGGAACATTGCATTCTCACTGATACATATTATTTTCAAGAGCCCAAGGAACATATAACAAAATGAATATATATCGGGCCACTAGGAAAGCTCAAACTATTTCAAAGGAATGAACTAATGCAGGGTACACTTAGGGACTGCAGTGGGCTGGCGGTCTAAGTGCCTCAAACTGCACCCCGCACGCGGTGATGAGCCCAGGAGGCAGGCACTCTGGGAGGGCTCAGGGCAGGAGGGAACGGGCGCCCCGTGCTGTGAGGACAGGGAGAAGCTGCAGGCAGTCTAGGAACCAGGAGACAGGCCTCACCAGACGTGGCACCTGCTGGTGATCTTGGGACTTCCCAGCCTCCAGTACTATAAGAAACAACTTTCTGTTGTTTTTCAGCTAGTCTATGGTATTTATAACAGTAGTCCCAAAAGACTAAGACGGAGCTCTTCATGGAATTAAGCTAGAAATCAAAAACGGGTCACTAGGAAAACATCCCCAAACATTAAGTTAAATGACATACTGCTTGAAGAATTTCATGAATAATCATCTTAAAAAACACAATGAAAATTAGAAAATACTTTTCCATAAAAAATCTGGCTTACTCAAACTTGTGGGACGCAGCAAACTGTGTTTAGAGGGTAACTTAAGGCTAAACATCAATTAAGCCTCTATCCCTGCTGCTGCTGCTGCTAAGTCGCTTCAGTCGTGTCCGACTCTGTGCGACCCCATAGACGGCAGCCCGCCAGGCTCCCCCGTCCTCGGGATTCTCCAGGCAAGAACATTGGAGTGGGTTGCCATTTCCTTCTCCAATGCATGAAAGTGAAAAGGGAAAGTGAAGTCGCTCAGTCGTGTCCGACTCTTAGCAACCCCATGGACTGCGGCCCGCCAGGCTCCTTCATCCTTGGGATTTTCCAGGCAAGAGTACTGGAGTGGGGTGCCGTTTGTTGCCTTCTCCGTTGTATAAAATAGTTGCCTATAATTAAAGATGCCACAGAGATGTGTCCCAAGGGTTTGGACAAACCACAGATTATATAGCTGTTTTTGGTCAGTCTCCTAACATGGGTTGGCAAAGATTCTGTTCTGTTCTGTTCCGTCGCTCAGTCGTGTCCGGCTCTATGCGACCCCATGGACTGTAGCCTACCAGGCTTCTCCATCCACGGGATTCTCCAGGCAAGAATACTGGAGTGGGTTACTGTTTCCTTCTCCAGGGGATCTTCCCGACCCAGGGATCGAACCCGGGTCTCCCACATTGGAGGCAGAAGCTTTAACCTCTGAGCCACCAGGGAAGATTATATTAAAACACACCATCTTAACCAAGTGTACAGTTGAATAACGTTTCGTACAGGCACACTATGCTACAAGATCAAAGAATTTCCTTAAGTCCTATGTGCTACCATAGAACAAAATGATGCCTGTGAAGTCTAGCTTGAAAAGGGAGGAAAAGGAAGAGAAAGGAAGGTAGGTAAAATGATGGAGGCAAACGTAACAGCTTTGGCATGGAATGAATGAATCCAGACTCAGCCCTTAAAAGGCTGCCTGGCTTTGGCTAACTCTTTTAAACCTTTCTGGGCCGTTCTCTTCCGTGTCTGAATGACGAGAGGTCAGGTTTAGATGATTTCTAAGGAATCTTTAAGTTCTGAATAGCTTATGTAGAAAAAAATAAAATAAAATCACTTATGAAGAAAAAGAGAGAAGAAACATTTCCCAACGAACAGAAGATGTGGAATGCCACCAACAACCTCAAGCCCCACCTGCTCACTAAAGTGGGTGCTGGTAAAGAGGCTATCTGCTCTGCTGCTTCAGCCTGGATCTGCAGTATGAAAGCTGACTACCTCCATCTGTACCCAGTACAGCACCCACCTCTTAGCACTCACCTCTTAGCCATCTCCAACCGCCGGGTCTCCAGGGGGCACACTGGTTCTCCAAACAGGTTTTGGTGGTCTCGCAATAATAGCATTCCAGGCTTGAGTGATGAGAGTCGCTGCACTGTCTCCGCAGGGAAGGGAGGGAGAGCTTTGCAAAGGCAACTGAGGGCATTTAAGAAAAGCTTCCAGAGCTTGGAACGACTCCGCCAGAGCAGGACAGGGCCAGGCATCAGCCTCCGCGCGAGGTGAAGAACAAGGAAACCTGCAGACGGCTATCCGGGAGCTGGGCTCAAAATGCGAGCGCGCAGCCGAGCGTGCGCAGCGTGCCTGCCCCGCACATGCGCGCGCATGCTCCCCGCCCCCGCCCGCCCCCGCGCCCTGGCCGTGGCGAAAGCCCGCCGGCGCTCCTCGCTGATGCCGCTTACCTGAGGGACCCGCGGCCGCCGCCGGCCGCCGCCGCAGCCTCCCGGGAGCCCGGCCCCGAGGTGTGAGGTGAGCCCCGGGTCGTGCAGGCCCCTTCCCGTCCGGCGCAGCGGGAAAAGGAGTGGGGAGTGGGGACTGAGGAGGTGCCGCCGCGGCTGCCCGCTCCTCGGTCTGACCCTGTGCCCAGGAGGCACCAGCAGCCGCGGCCCCTCCTCCTCAGGGAACGTTATTCGCGTCGCCGCCGAAACAGAAGCCGTGGGCGCCGCGCTGTGGAGGGGTGTGTCGGGGCTTTCTCGGGGTGGGCGGCGGGCCGGCGCGGCGCGGGGGAGCCCGAGTTTGGGGCTGGGCGGCGCGGCGGGCCGATGCCCGCGGACGGGGTTGACCCTCTGGGTCCCGAGCCCGCGCCGAGCAGCCTGTTGGAGGGCGGCCCGCGCTCCCTCCGCGCCGCGCTCCCTGCGCCAGCCCTGGGGCTCGAGCGGTCGGCGCCGCGGGGGCGTGTGGCGCTCCCGGGCCGCTGGGGGCTGTGGGGGGAGGCCGCGGCCGCTGGCGGGAGGACAGTGCGCCGAGGGCTGGGCGCGGGCCCGCGGGGGGCGTCGGGGCTTCCCGGGGCCCGGGCGGCGTCGCAGCATCTGGACTGCCTCCCGTTTCTAGTCCTGAAAGTTGTCCCCTCTCCTCCCTCCCGTCAGTTTTGCAAAGTCTGCATATTCCTCCTCGAGCCTTCCCCCTCTGCCCCCTTGGACGCTCCGTGTGTTTGCCCTGGGGTAGGGCGGAGAGATTCATCCATAGCCTCTGAGACTTAGCAGCAGCAGCAGCAGCAAACATGTCAAGGCATTGTAGCATCTTCCTAGAGGCCTTTATCAGAGTTAGGTGCCTTCCTCAATAAGAGAAAAAGGGGTGTTTTTTCTTTCGCTCTTAAAAGAACAAAAGCATATGCCACTAATTTAGGCAGAGGAGTCAACTTGAAGTTGCAGCATATCTAGGAAGGAGGACAAAAGGTCTGGGTTTTGGCCCAGAATAAATGAAATTTTGAATTTTGGTTCCCTTCTGAATGTAGGCAGACAGAACAGCAGAGCAGCTCAGTAGCTATAGAAATAAATGACTGCTCTATAAGGTTGGTCAAACAAGATCTTATTTTGTAGAAGTAGTTTGGAGAGACCTGTAATGTTTGTTTACGGGAATTGGGTTACTTGGCAAAGCCAGTATCGCAGGAGCAAGGAAACAGACTTGACAAGGGGGATGTTACCTCCCTCTTGAGCCTTCTTTTAGCCTTTGGTGATGTGCTGACAGTCAAAGGGATAGAGGAATCCGTAGTTCTGTTATTAAGAACCATTTACTCCTCAAGATAATGCTTTCCATCCGTACTTTTTTTTTTCCCCATGCGTACTTTTAAGCAAATCAGTGCCATCTTTTCCCTCCAGAAGAAGAAGGAAAAGAACAGAAAAGTGTTTGTTTGAAGTACCAAGATAGGAAAGTGATGTAAAAGCTTGAGTGGCCTGGCTTCCAAAGATAGAGCTGAAAATAAAAGATAATCGAGATGCAATTCTTCTTATAGTGTTGCGTTTTCTTTAGTGAAATAACAGGTTCTTCCTCTCCCCCCCTCCCCCCAAATGCTTTGAAACTGTCAGGAAAGTAAGGTAATTAGTAAAGCCTACCGTCCTACCTTCTCTTTCCTCCTCCTCCGTTATTTATTTATTTTTTTCTCATCCACTAATATTCCCTGCCTCTACGTCTCTCCCGAATCTACCAGTGCCCTATTAATAGAAGAAGAAAGGACTGTACGTTCTTTCATCCCTTTTTCATCTTAGGTACTGTATTCCTCTGAGCTTTGTTTTGTGCTTTGAACATGGAGGTGGATTTTTGTAGAGAGATCCCCAGCCATGATTGAGATATTTGAAGTAGGGAGCCTTGCGGGGAAGATAAACAGTAAAGTGCACGTTCGTTCTTTGTATAGCACAGTGCTGTGAGAGCGTCATCATTGGGCAGAGAGAGGGGCTTTTAAATGTCTTGTAACTCCTCTGTTGCCCACTTCACAGGCAAAGAATCTCTCTCTCCAACTTAAGTTTCGTATGTGTTAGTAAAACTATGAGATTTCATACTGAAAAGGTACTCTGAGCATGTTAGTTTGTTGATGTTAGACTGCTGTTGACTTTATTTTCTTCAGGAGACTTGTGATAGGAAGCAGTTCTTAACTGCATCTTTCCCTTCTTTCACAGGGAAGAGCAGTGTTGGCCTCAAGTGTGTTTTAACCCCTAAATCTCGAGAATTAGCGAGGTTTAAAGCTGCAGTTGGCCACAAAAAGAGCAGTATTGCGAATGAAAAGCAAGACTTTGAAATATGTATGAGAGGAATTGTTCAGTATAGATTTGTGAGAAGAAGGGTCACAGCGTCTTGAGGGAAGAAGTGAAGGTTTTTAATAGTGGCATTTCCAGAAGGTTAGGAACGACTGTTTGAAGAGTAACAACTCCTCTTTGACTGGAAAGCACTTTTAACTGACTGTTGCTTCAGAAATGATGAATCTATCTTTGAGTTACAATCTTTGAGTTATGCTGAGAACTAGCAACAGTTTTGGTGGATCGAAGGAATGCACTGTGAATGAAGTTTAAGAAAAAACAACTAGGCTAGTAGGCCTAAAAAAATCTTGGTCCCCGAAGTTTATCTCATTAAACTAATTTTATAGTCAAAACATGCAACCATGCTAAAGTGGGGGGAAAATCAGGAGCTTGATATTAGAGCATTTTCTGAACACATTTTAATGAAAAAGGGAAACCAGGATGGAATTTCAACCAGATTTTTTTTTTTTTTTTTTTTAATTTTAAAGTCCAGATTCTGGCCATCTTTCAACTTTCCAGTTTTGCTTTTCGTTTTAAAAGATCTTCTGCTTCTGCTTTCTCTAGTCTTAAAAGTAATGTATACTTTGTAAGATGGACTGGATTTTGATGCCTACTGTTCATTTTAATCTTCAACTTGAATGTTTTCCCTGTATTTTTTTAAGCCCCATCACTCAGCACACTGGAAGATTAGATTATCTTTTGTAATCAGTAGATGACTAGATGGACTTTAAAAATTAGGTAAAGTAGCAAAGTGATACCTTGAGATTAGTAAGAATCTAGGCCCTAAGAATTAAATATGGAGCTATATAAACTTTAGCAACCAGAGAACAGTATCCTGAGAGTGAATTTATTTAAAAAAAATAAGATATGGAAAACAAAAGGCCAAAACCCACATGAGTTTTAGGAAAAGGAATCGAGCACTTTGAGCAGTGATATGTTCTCAGTGTGTACTTTGCTGTTTATGTTCCTTGAGAGAAGCAGCTTCAGAGGTAATGATTGCTAATCCTTATAATGCAGTCTTGGAAAACTCTGAAAGAAGACAAAAGAATATCCTCCTGTTCCCATTGTAGCCAGTGTGTTTGAGGCAACCTTTAATTTCTGAATTGGAAACGCAAGATGTTACGTACATTTATAGTGTGTCAAGATAAGTAAATCTAAGCTGAGAAAGAGGAAAGGAATCACTTTCTGTACAGGAAGTGTGAATTGGAATAGAATTGCTAACATCTTTTGTTGCAGGGCCTTGCTGCAACAAGGGCCCACTTGCTGCAAGCCCCCAGGGCCCACTTTTGTCATTGTCTCTTCTGGGATTCAGCGTGCTTTCTTTCCTCTTCACAGTTGCCATCTCCTGCTTTTCCCAGCTGAGTTCTTTGGGTCTGGCTTTGTAGCCAGCCTCTGAAGACAGTTCCAAGACTGCATCCCCTTTATTGCTGTTCTTCAGGACAAATACTCACCTTATTTTAGGGGCTTTTACTTTTTATCTTCACAAGAGAACTGGTAAATTGGGGAATATCAGATTCCTGATGTTACACATTGATAAAAATTAAAGTGTAGGGTTAAGTGTATCTAGTCCTTTTTGTTTTCTGATGAAATAATCATCAGGTCACTTAATCTGAAATTAGTTTTCCCACATATCTTGTATTGTTCTGTAAAGAAGTGAATGTCTCTTTTCTCAGGGTTAGGGCATGGAAAACTGTTTCCAGACCCCTCATTTTCTACTGGTCCTTGGCGCCTGAGACTGTTCCCTCCAGTGAATCCAGCAATTCCCTTATTCAGCTGAGATTCTGCAGATTTCTGTAGTCAAAGATATAATATCAAAAAGAATGCAAAAAATCTTTTAACCTTTATGTAATCAGTTGCTGTATTTTGTCAGTGTTTCTTGGTTTCCTCAATCTTCTGTGTCCTGCTGTCTGAAACTTACAGCTTCTTCAAGGATGGTTCTCTTAGGAAAAAGGATTGTTGCTATCCATACTCACGTGATCCTGATTAGAAGCATTTGTTTCATTATATTATTGAAAAACAATTTAGAATATATATCAACTTTTTTTTTTAAACTGTGCATAATATTTGGTTCAGCTGAGAGGTGATCTGATTTTTTTTCAGTATTGAAAATCAATTTTTGACCCATTCTGAGTTTATCATCATTTTTTTTTTTTTTTTTTTTTTGCTTTTCTTGCTGCCTGTAGTAGGGCAGTTTTGTGTCCCTTGGCTTGTTACTTAAGCAACAGTCAGTAAACATTGATTCAAGCAGTAGTATTGTCACCACACATTTACAGATTTAGCAGACTTAATTTTCCCATACACAAATAACATGTGACAGATTTAAAAATAACATTTCAGCATTTATAATACTTTACTCCTTTTTTGTTTTGTTTTTGTGTTTTGACCACGCTGTGCAGCTTGTGGCACCTTAATTCTCTGACCAGGGATCAGGGATCAAACTCGAGCCCCCTGAAGTAGAAGTGTGGAGTCCTGGGAAGTCCCTATAATATTGTATTTTTAAACAATTCAGGTAGTTTTATTCTGTTTCATGTATGTATATTTTTGACAAAAGTGGGAGACTATATGCTGTTTTGTAAACCATTTAAAATTTTATTTTTCACTTACTGTATTGCTCCTGTCTTTTCAAGTCAGCATATACAGATCCTGCTCATCATTTTTAGTGAGTGTGTTATGTGTTGGTTGTGCTGTAGTTTAACCAATTCCTTATTGGTAGACTTTCAGATTGTCTCTGGGTTTTTATTTTATAAACAGTGTTGTACTAACATTTCAGTTATACATCATGTGTACGTGTGTTTACTTGCTTAGAATAAATTGTAGAATAGGTCTGCTGAATCAGAGTGTATACATTTTAAGAGCTTTTGATGTCCATAGCTATTTTTTTGAAATACCAACTAGTTTACTTTTCCTCCAGTAGTATTTGAAAATGGAGAATTTCCTGGCGGTCTAGTGGTTAGACACTTCACTGCCTTGGTCCGGGTTCAGTCCTTGTTTGGGGAACTAAGACTCTGCAAGCCGTGAAGGACAGCCAAAAGAAAAAGAAAAATGTATCTCCAAGTGTGGGAATGTTGAAGATATTCTTTTTTCTGCACCCTCTCCTATGCTGTGTTCTTTTCTTCTTTTTGCTCATCTGACTGGCAAAAATGTTATGTATCATGTTTGTATGTTTTTATTAGTAAAGTTGAATATCTTTTCATATGTTTGTTGTCCCTTTGTATTTCTTTTGTAAATGTATGTCCTTTTTCCATTTTTCTGTTAAAGTAGTATTCTTTATCTGCTTTTTAAAAAAATTCATTGTATATATTACTTTTGCTCAGCACATAATTCGGAGAAGGCAATGGCAAGCCACTCCAGTACTCTTGCCTAGAAAATCCCATGGATGGAGGAGCCTGGTAGGCTGCAGTCCGTGGGGTCGCTAAGGGTCGGACACGACTGAAGCGACTTAGCAGCAGCAGCAGCAGTTAGATTACCAGATGTATCGTATGTATGAAATTAACAGCCAACAAATAATTATTTCTGGGCTTATCAAAGCACTAGCTCTTTGCATTGACACGATTGAAGTGACTTAGCAGCAGCACCAACAGATACACCAGGGAACCAGTAGATGGCATGCCTGAGTAAGGATGACTCCAAACTGGGGAAATGTTAGGATCTGGTCTAATTTAGTTAATTAAATTTATGAAGCATCTACCATGTAATGAGAGGCAGAGTGAGAATGCAAGAATATAAAAAGAAATCTAATGAGGAGGATTTGAAAAGGCAATGTAGAAATATCTACTGTGATAGAACTATAAACTAATGCTGGAGAAAAACAACGTTTTAGAAGGGACATCTGGGAAGTGTACAACAGTTCTTATGGGCAGCAGCTAACCAAATTAAAAGAAAAGACGTTTCTCATTATCTCATGTTTCCTAAAATAAATAAATTTACCTTTTCCAAGGTAAATAAATGTAAACCCTATGTTTATATTGTTTCATTGTTTTGAAGTAGGCAGCATTTGTGTATCTCCCATTTACAAAGAAAATGAAAAGTAAAGCTCATAGAGGTCGCTGCTTTCTTTAGAGTTAACAAAGGATCAGTGAGTGTCCAAACTGAAATGAGATCTTATGTTGTCTGAATTCCAGCCCAGTGGTTTTAAGTATGGTTGTATGTTTTATGATCAGGTTGTACCTATAATGAATAAACAAAGACTTTTGCAAGGGTGGAGGCCTGGGGGAGGTAAGTAGATGCAATACTAAGTTACCATGTATTACCAGTTAACATGGATGGTGTCAAAACGGGTTCACCCAGAAAAAGACCAGTTTTGGCTGGATGGCATCACCGACTCTGTGGACATGAGTTTGAGTGTACTCCGGGAGTTGGTGATGGACAGGGAGGCCTGGCGTGCTGTGATTCATGGGGTGGCGGAGAGTCGGACACGACTGAGCGACTGAACTGAACTGAACTGAACTGAACAACTCCCTAGGACTGTGAAGAAAGCTGATCGCTGAAGAATTGATGCTTTTGAACTGTGGTGCTGGAGAAGACTCTTGAGAGTCCCTTGGACTGCAAGGAGATCCGACCAGTCCATTCTAAAGGAGATCAATCCTGGGTGTTCATTGGAAGGACTGATGCTAAAGCTGAAACTCCAATACTTTGGCCACCTCATGTGAAAAGACTGAAAAAGTCTTTTCCACTGGCTGGAAAAGACCCTGATGCTGGGAAGGATTGGGGGCGGGAGAAGGGGACGACAGAGAATGAGATGTCTGGATGGACATGAGTTTGAGTGAACTCCAGGAGTTGGTGATGGACAGGGAGGCCTGGCGTGCTGTGATTCATGGGGTTGCAAGGGGTCGGACACGACTGAGCCCCTGAACTGAACTGAACTGAACTGAAGCTCAGTATTTATTATCATTTAGGGAGCACCTTTAAAAAAAGATTGTTTCACTAGTGGCTCAAACAGGAAAGAATCTGACTGCAGTGCAGGAGACCTGGGTTCCATCCCTGGGTCGGTCGGGACGATTCCCTGGAGAAGGGAATGGCGATCCACTCCAGTAGTCTTGCCTGGAGAAGGCCATGGACAGAGGAGCCTGGTGGGCTACAGTCCATTGGATCGCAAAGAGTCGGACACGACAGAGGGACTAACACTTCCACTTTTCTTTGTATAAAATGCTGCTGCTGCTGCTAAGTCGCTTCAGTCGTGTCCCACTCTATGCAACCCCAGGGACGGCAGCCCGCCAGGCTCCCCCATCCCTGGCATTCTCCAGGCAAGAACACTGGAGTGGGTTGCCATTTCCTTCTCCAGTGCATGAACGTGGAAAGGGAAAGTAAAGTCGCTCAGTCCTGTCTGACTCTTCGCAACACCATGTACTGCAGCCTACAGGGCTCCTCCGGCCATGGGATTTTCCAGGCGAGAGTACTGGAGTGGGTTGCCACTGCCTTCTCTGATTTGACGGCTACCCAGAAGCTCCAAATGCGAGCGCGCAGCCGAGCGAGCGCAGCGCGCCTGCGCCGTACGTGCGCGCGCATGCTCCCCGCCCCCGCCCGCCCCCGCGCCCTGGCCGTGGCGAAAGCCCGCCGGCGCTCCTCGCTGATGCCGCTTACCTGAGGGACCCGCGGCCGCCGCCGGCCGCCGCCGCAGCCTCCCGGGAGCCCGGCCCCGAGGTGTGAGGTGAGCCCCGGGTCGTGCAGGCCCCTTCCCGTCCGGCGCAGCGGGAAAAGGAGTGGGGAGTGGGGACTGAGGAGGTGCCGCCGCGGCTGCCCGCTCCTCGGTCTGACCCTGTGCCCAGGAGGCACCAGCAGCCGCGGCCCCTCCTCCTCAGGGAGCGTTATTCGCGTCGCCGCCGAAACAGAAGCCGTGGGCGCCGCGCTGTGGAGGGGTGTGTCGGGGCTTTCTCGGGGTGGGCGGCGGGCCGGCGCGGCGCGGGGGAGCCCGAGTTTGGGGCTGGGCGGCGCGGCGGGCCGTTGCCCGCGGACGGGGTTGACCCTCTGGGTCCCGAGCCCGCGCCGAGCAGCCTGTTGGAGGGCGGCCCGCGCTCCCTCCGCGCCGCGCTCCCTGCGCCAGCCCTGGGGCTCGAGCGGTCGGCGCCGCGGGGGCGTGTGGCGCTCCCGGGCCGCTGGGGGCTGTGCGGGGAGGCCGCGGCCGCTGGCGGGAGGACAGTGCGCCGAGGGCTGGGCGCGGGCCCGCGGGGGGCGTCGGGGCTTCCCGGGGCCCGGGCGGCGTCGCAGCATCTGGACTGCCTCCCGTTTCTAGTCCTGAAAGTTGTCCCCTCTCCTCCCTCCCGTCAGTTTTGCAAAGTCTGCATATTCCTCCTCGAGCCTTCCCCCTCTGCCCCCTTGGACGCTCCGTGTGTTTGCCCTGGGGTAGGGCGGAGAGATTCATCCATAGCCTCTGAGACTTAGCAGCAGCAGCAGCAGCAGCAAACATGTCAAGGCATTGTAGCATCTTCCTAGAGGCCTTTATCAGAGTTAGGTGCCTTCCTCAATAAGAGAAAAAGGGGTGTTTTTTCTTTCGCTCTTAAAAGAACAAAAGCATATGCCACTAATTTAGGCAGAGGAGTCAACTTGAAGTTGCAGCATATCTAGGAAGGAGGACAAAAGGTCTGGGTTTTGGCCCAGAATAAATGAAATTTTGAATTTTGGTTCCCTTCTGAATGTAGGCAGACAGAAGAGCAGAGCAGCTCAGCAGCTATAGAAATAAATGACTGCTGTATAAGGTTGGTCAAACAAGATCTTATTTTATAGAAGTAGTTTGGAGAGACCTGTAATGTTTGTTTACGGGAATTGGGTTACTTGGCAAAGCCAGTATCGCAGGAGCAAGGAAACAGACTTGACAAGGGGGATGTTACCTCCCTCTTGAGCCTTCTTTTAGCCTTTGGTGATGTGCTGACAGTCAAAGGGATAGAGGAATCCGTAGTTCTGTTATTAAGAACCATTTACTCCTCAAGATAATGCTTTCCATCCGTACTTTTTTTTTTTTTTTCCCATCCGTACTTTTAAGCAAATCAATGCCATCTTTTTCCTCCAGAAGAAGAAGGAAAAGAACAGAAAAGTGTTTGTTTGAAGTACCAAACCCCAACATAGAGGTAATAAGATAGGAAAGTGATGTAAAAGCTTAACTGGGCTGGCTTGCAAGGATAGAGCTGAAAATAAGAGATAATTGAGATGCAGTTCTTCTTACAGTGTTGCTTTTTCTTTAGTGAAATAACAGGTTCTTCCTCTCCCCCCCTCCCCCCAAATGCTTTGAAACTGTCAGGAAAGTAAGGTAATTAGTAAAGCCTACCGTCCTACCTTCTCTTTCCTCCTCCGTTATTTATTTATTTTTTTCTCATCCACTAATATTCCCTGCCTGTACGTCTCCCGAATCTACCAGTGCCCTATTAATAGAAGAAGAAAGGACTGTAGGTTCTTTCATCCCTTTTTCATCTTAGGTACTGTATTCCTCTGAACTTTGTTTTGTGCTTTGAACATTGAGGTGGATTTTTGTAGAGAGATCCCCAGCCATGATTGAGATATTTGAAGTAGGGAGCCTTGCGGGGAAGATAAACAGTAAAGTGCACGTTCTTTCTTTGTATAGCACAGTGCTGTGAGAGCGTCATCATTGGGCAGAGAGAGGGGCTTTTAAATGTCTTGTAAGTCCTCTGTTGCCCACTTCACAGGCAAAGAATCTCTCTCTCCAACTTAAGTTTCGTATGTGTTAGTAAAACTATGAGATTTCATACTGAAAACGTACTCTGAGCATGTTAGTTTGTTGATGTTAGACTGCTGTTGACTTTACTTTCTTCAGGAGACTTGTGATAGGAAGCAGTTCTTAACTGCATCTTTCCCTTCTTTCACAGGGAAGAGCAGTGTTGGCCTCAAGTGTGTTTTAACCCCTAAATCTCGAGAATTAGCGAGGTTTAAAGCTGCAGTTGGCCACAAAAAGAGCAGTATTGCGAATGAAAAGCAAGACTTTGAAATATGTATGAGAGGAATTGTTCAGAATAGATTTGTGAGAGGAAGGGTCACAGCGTCTTGAGGGAAGAAGTGAAGGTTTTTAATAGTGGCATTTCCAGAAGGTTAGGAACGCATGTTTGAAGAGTAACAACTCCTCTTTGACTGGAAAGCACTTTTAACTGACTGTTGCATCAGAAATGATGAATCTATCTTTGAGTTATGCTGAGAACTAGCAACAGTTTTGGTGGATCCAAGGAATGCACTGTGAATGAAGTTTAAGAAAAAACAACTAGGCTGCTGCTGCTAAGTCACTTCAGTCGTGTCCGACTCTGTGTGACCCCATAGACGGCAGCCAACCAGGCTCCCCCGTCCCTGGGATTCTCCAGGCAAGAACACTGGAGTGGGTTGCCATTTCCTTCTACAATGTGTGAAAGTGAAAAGTGAAAGTGAAGTCGCTCAGTCGTGTCCGACTAGTAGTGACCCCATGGACTGCAGCCCACCAGGCTCCCCTGTCCATGCGATTGTCTAGGCAAGAGTACTGGAGTGGCTTGCCATTGCCTTCTCCGACAACTAGGCTAGTAGGCCTAAAAAAATCTTGGTCCCCAAAGTTTATCTCATTAAACTAATTTTATAGTCAAAACATGCAACCATGCTAAAGGGGGGAAAACAATCAGGAGCTTGATATTAGAGCATTTTCTGAACACATTTTAATGAAAAAGGGAAACCAGGATGGAATTTCAACCTGATTTTTTTTTTTTTTTTTTAAAGTCCAGATTCTGGCCATCTTTCAACTTTCCAGTTTTGCTTTTAGTTTTAAAAGATCTTCTGCTTCTGCTTTCTCTAGTCTTAAAAGTAATGTATAATTTGTAAGACGGACTGGATTTTGATGCCTACTGTTAATTTTAATTTTGAACTTTAATGTATTTGTTTTTCCTGTATTTTTTTAAGCCCCATCACTCAGCACACTGGAAGATTAGATTATCTTTTGTAATCAGTAGACGACTAGACGGACTTTAAAAATTAGATAAAGTAGCAAAGTGATGGAAATGGCAACCCACTCCGGTGTTCTTGCCTGGAGAATCCCAGGGACGGGGGAGCCTGGTGGGCTCCTGTCTATGGGGTCACACAGAGTCGGACACGACTGAAGTGACTTAGCAGCAGCAGCAGCAGCAGCAGCAAAGTGATACCTTGAGATTACTGAGAATGTAGGCCCTATGAAGTAAATATGGAGCTATATAAACTTCAGCAACCAGAAAACAGTATGCTGAGAATGAATTTATTTAAAAAAAAATAAGATATGGAAAACAAAAGGCCAAAACCCACATGAGTTTTAGGAAAAGAAATCGAGCACTTTGAGCAGTGATATGCTCTCAGTGTGTACTTTGCTGTCTGACAAGATGATGATTTCCTTGAGAGAAGAAGCTTCAGAGGTAGCGATTGCTAATCCTTATAATGCAGTCTTGGAAAACTCTGAAAGAAGACAAAAGAATATCCTCCTGTTCCCATTGTAGCCAGTGTGTTTGAGGCAACCTTTAATTTCTGAATTGGAAACGCAAAATGTTATGTACGTTTATAGTGTGTCAAGATAAGTAAATCTAAGCTGAGAAAGAGGAAAGGAATCACTTTCTGTACAGGAAGTGTGAATTGGAATAGAATTGCTAACATCTTTTGTTGCAGGGCCTTGCTGCAACAAGGGCCCACTTGCTGCAAGCCCCCAGGGCCCACTTTTGTCATTGTCTCTTCTGGGATTCAGCCTGCTTTCTTTCCTCTTCACAGTTGCCATCTCCTGCTTTTCCCAGCTGAGTTCTTTGGGTCTGGCTTTGTAGCCAGCCTCTGAAGACAGTCTTCCAAGATTGCATCCCCTTTATTGCTGTTCTTCAGGACAAGTACTCACCTTATTTTAGGGGCTTTTACTTTTTATTTTCACAAGAGAACTGGTAAATTGGGGAATATCAGATTCCTGATGTTACACATTGATAAAAATTATTAAAGTGTAGGGTTAAGTGTATCTAGTCCTTTTTGTTTTCTGATGAAATAATCATCAGGTCACTTAATCTGAAGTTAGTTTTCCCACATATCTTATATTGCTCTGTAAAGAAGTGAATGTCTCTTTTCTCAGGGTTAGGGCATGGAAAACTCTTTCCAGACCCCTCATTTTCTACTGGTCCTTGGCGCCTGAGACTGTTCCCTCCAGTTAATCCAGCAATTCCCTTTCTTCAGCTGAGATTCTGCAGATTTCTATAGTCAAAGGTATAAAATCAAAAAGATATGTTACATTTGAAACTCTAAATTCCCTTTTTTTTTTCCTTTATTTGCTAGAATGCGCCTGTAGATGTTGGCTTCATGGTTTCTAAGCTGCTTTTGACCATACATTTATGTCCAAAAACAGAATTTCAGCCCAGTGCAAGGTTTGGGGAAGACCTGAGTGATAGCACTTGGGAGTACGTATGTGCCATCGACCTGCTCTGCTGCCATCAGAAGTGGGTTTGGACGCACGACAACATTATCAGGTACTGGCTGCTCTACTGACCCAGGCTGGGTTATTTGAATTGTCAAGTAGTCCGTTCCGTGATTGCTGAATTGTGGTCTGAATCATTTTTGCTTTTAAGGCAGTTGGGCCATTTAGAACGCACATTTTGATTTGGATAGGAGTTAATAAAACTGCTCATAAAATGCCAGTGTTGCTGTGACATCCCTCACTTTATTTTTTTATGGTACCTTTCACTACTTTTCATTGTATGCTCTCATTACTGTCTCTTTCCCAATGGGAAATGAATCTCATGAGTGGGGGGCCTTTGCTTCCCTGGCCTCCCTGGCATTTGGAGACCTGTGCCTACTCAAGCAAGGTGCTCAGCGAATGCATGTAGATGGAGTGCTGTGATCACTGTCTTCACGTTCAGGTGCTGTGGAAAGGCCAAAGGAACAGGGCTGTTCAGGATTCCGCATTGGCGGCTCTTCTCACTGGGCTTCAGGAGAGAACGGCATCTGTTTTGTGTAATGAGCTAACTTTTCTCGGTGCATCAGCTATGCAGCATCTTTGGAGAATGGAAAAATAGTCAAGTATTTATAATTGTTCCGCAATTAAATATAACCTTAATTTTCTTACAACCCTGACTGAGCAAGGCTGGTTTAAAGGGGCTTATGACATTGAAAAGGAGTCCCCAAAGGATTAATAGTATGTATCTTGATATCCTGGGGAAACTTGGTCTTGTTTTCTCCTAACACTGGGAAAAGATGGTATATCTAAATGTCAGGTAAGTAGATAATTGCATCCTGGGACATCTGTACAATGAGGTACAACCGTTTTAGAATTAAGAGCCACACTTTGTAGATTTGTGTGTGTGGAGACGAAAGTGTTTCGTAGTATATTACTGAGAAGGTGCCAGGGCCATCTGTTCCGTGCTGTGTAATGACAAGCGAGTGGCTACCCTGGGTCCCCTCTTCCTGGGAACTGGGGGCAGGGCCCTTCTCCCAGTGAAAGGTGAGACCACTGTGGATGGTGCCAGTGAGAGGCGCTTTGTCCAGGGTACCCCACTAGTGGAGTGGACAGACTGACGGGTAGCAGGATCTCTGCCTAAGCTACTTGTGACCCTGATTCCTGAGCTCTGTGGTCACACTGTTCGTGTTTTTTACATAAATGCAGGCATAGACGTGTGTGGGAGGAAAAGCCCCAAATTAAAAGAATGATAGTTACCTGACAGTGTGCTATTTGGGATGCTTTTAATTTACATTTTCCTTTCGTTTGTATTAAACTTTTCTAATGTTATAAATACTATGTAAGAAGTTAATACATTTTTGAGAAGAGAAAGCAGAGGAATTTCCATTGTTGAGTAGAAAGTGTCTGTAATCCCTGTGAAGTGTGGTTCATTTTCTCTGGTTTAGTTCTTTTTATGAAATACAGCCTGTCCTTGCTCCTCCCCAGGAAACGAGGCTTCTAGAACACAGGTGCTTCTGACGTCTAGATGGTCCACATGAAAATCCAGACTCTGCTGCTTCCAGTTCTGCAGCTTGGGGATGGTACTGGGTCCTTTGCCTTGTGAAAAGGGTTTAAACAGAATAAAGATGCCAGCACGGGTGTTTGCAGCCTTTTTAAATCCACTGTGAGCACTGAGATGCTGAATATTTGGAAAGTCTGAGTTTTCAGAGTCTGTTCTGTTGTTAGCCAAAAATGTTACATCTTTAGAAGTTCCTCTTCTTCACTGATTGTCACTTATGCACCACTTTTAGATAGGTTCTTAATATCTGAGCCATGGTGGGTGTGCATACTTTCATACACATACATACGTGTCTATATTTGTTGTTGTTTTGTAGCAAGGAGCTGTGGCCTGTAATGGATAAGTGGATAAAGTGCAGGAAAGGGCATCCGAACATCGCCTACATTCCTGACATCATCATAGCGTCAGCACTGAGGCTCATCGGTGAGTTGTCTCTTGTACTGGATTTGTTCTTGTTGTTGACGCTGTCTTGGTGGGAGAGCAAGTGTGGAATAATGATACGTGTGGACTGAAACTTCACTGTGACTGACTTCACAGCCATTAGAATAGGCACTTTTGCACTCATTTAATTTTCATTACTCATACTCTTTATAAGTGAACATTTTATTCAACTATGTCAGAGAGTCAAGATTTTTCTTGTTAGTACATTTTATTTATAATTGAACTCTTGATTCTCAGGTACTGATTTTAATATACAGAGACATATACACACATACATACCGGGATACATAAATTGCTATAAGTTATAGTCTAATTTGATTTATAAAATAAGTTTATCTTCCCTAGTTTCACCCATTTTTTTTGTTTTGTACTTGCTCACTAAGGATAATGATGTACTTCCATAATTGGAACTAATTTTGTTTCTACAATTCTAAGCTGAATATACAGAAATTAAAATCATTGCTTTAAAGTATTTTAAATAAAACAGATTGTTTTTAATCTCAGGTCTAAAGAGGACCTCAGTGACCCTTTAGTTCTGCTGCTCCCTTTGCACCTTGCAAGTTTTTATTTTTTACTCTGACTTATTTTCTTACTTTTTTGCCACATCTCTGACAAACTGCTCTCCATTCCCTGTGTTATTTCACTATCAGTGATGAGATCTATTCATTATTAGAAGGCTGTCTTTACTATGAACTGACTCTGCCATGTATTCCTCTCCTGGGAGCAAACAAAACTGGGTTCACCCAATTGCTGTGTCAGGGCCTTTTAGGTCGTTGAAGGTAGTTATCATGACTATACAGACACCTTGGAGTGTGAAGTCACGTGGGCCTTAGGAAACATCACTGTGAACAAAGCTAGTGGAGGTTATGGAATTCCAGCTGAGCTATTTCAAATCCTAAAAGATGATGCTGTTATAAAGTGCTGCACTCAATATGCCAGCAAATTTGGAAAACTCAGCAGTGGCCACAGGACTGGAAAAGGTCAATTTTCATTCCAATCCCAAAGAAAGCCAATGCCAAAGAATGTACAAACTACCACACAATTGCACTCACTTCACATGCTAGCAAAATAATGCTCAAAATTCTCCAAGCTAGGCTTCAATAGTACGTGAACTGAGAATTTCCAGATGGTCAGGCTGGACTTAGAAAAGACAGAAGAACCTGGGATCAAATTGCCAACTTCCGTTGGATCATAGAAAAAGCAAGAGAATTCCAGAAAAACATCTGCTTCATTGACTATGCTAAATCCTTTGACTGTGTGGATCACAACAAACTGGAAAATTCTTAAAGAGATGGGAATACCAGACCACCTTAACCTGCCTTCTGAGAAATCTGTATGCAGGTCAAGAAGCAACAGTTAGAACTGGACATGGAACCACAGACTGGTTCCAAATAGGAAAAGGGGTACGTCAAGGCTGTATATTGTCACCCTGCTTATTTAACTTATATGCAGAGTACATCATGCAAAATACTGGGCTAGATGAAGCACAATCTGGGATCAAGATTGCAGGGAGAAATATCAATAAATAACCTCAGATACACAGCAGAGAAGGCAATGGCACCCCACTCCAGTACTCTTGCCTGGAAAATCCCATGGACGGAGGAGCCTGGTAGGCAGCAGTCCATGGGGTCGCTAAGAGTTGGACACGACTGAGTGACTTCACTTTCAGTTTTCACTTTCATGCACTGGAGAAGGAAATGGCAACCCACTCCAGTGTTCTTGCCTGGAGAATCCCAGGGACGGAGGAGCCTGGTGGGCTGCCGTCTGTGGGGTCGCACAGAGTCGGACACGACTGAAGCGACTTAGCAGCAGCAGCAGCTACGCAGATGACACCACACTATGGCAGAAAGTGGAGAGGGACTAAAGAGCCTCTTGATGAAGGTGAAAGAGGAGAGTGAAAAAGTTGGCTTAAAAAGTTAAAAAAACTGAGATCATGGCCTCCAGTCCTATCACTTCATGGCAAATAAATGGAGAAACAGTGGAAACAGTGACAGATTTATTTTCTTGGGCTCCAAAGTCACTGCAGATGGTGACTACAGCCAGGAAATTAAAAGACTCTTGCTCCTTGGAAGAAAAGCTGTGACCAGCCTAGACAGCATATTAAAAAGCAGAGACATTACATTTCCAACAAAGGTCCATCTAGTCAGAGCTCTGTTTTTTCTAGTAGTCATGTATGGTTGTGAAAGTTGGACCATAAAGAAGGCTGAATGCTGAAGAATTGATGCTTTTGAACTGTGGTATTGGAGAAGACTCTTGAGAGTCCCTTGGACTGCAAGGAGATCCAACCAGTCCATCCTAAAGGGAGTCAGTCCTGTATATTCTTCGGAAGGATTGATGCTGAAGCTGATGCTCCAAAACTTTGGCCACCTGATACTAAGAATTGACTCACTGGAAAGGCCCCTGATGCTGGGAAAGATTGAAGGCGGGAGGAGAAGGGGAGGACAGAGGAGGAAATGACTGGATGGCATCACCGGTTCAATGGACATGAGTTTGAACAAGCTCTGTTAGATGGTGAAGGATGGGAAAGCCTGGCGTGCTGCAGTCCATGGGGTCAAAAAGAGTCAAAAGAGTCTCATCCTCTGTATCTTTGGCATTTAATTAAAACTCAAAGATAACACCGTTTGAAATGAGGTTTAAGAACTTTTAAGTCACGTCAGTCAGTCTTGTAAGTAGATCACAGTAAGAAATCTAACAGCTTTGACTGGTTTTGTTGCCGTGTCCGCTAACACGCACTGCACATTCACCTGCAGACATAGGAACGTTGTAAATAAACATATAAGCTGAGTCCTGACAACAGCCTACTAAGTTTCACTGGAGATAACCCATATACTTGGAGTTAAGATTCCGAACAGGAAAGCATGGAGGTGTGGGAGTGCAGGTGGCTTCTTAGGGCATGGCTCTCCTGAGCCTGTGAGATCAGTGTCCCGCCAGGACACGGACAGGCCAGTAGCAGCGTTTCTAGCCATCGGGTGACGGCATCAGTGTGTCTGGAAACCCTGGTTTCAGTAGCAGCTTCTCTTACGGATTCAAGAAGGATTGTCCGTACATCTTGAGAATTCTCTGTGCCTGGAGAATTCCATGCACAGAGGAGGCTGGCGGCCTATAGTCCTTGGAGTCGCAAAGAGTTGGACATGACTGAGCAGCTAACACTTTGAGAAAATAGTTTATAAGAGTTGATGTTATATTATTTAGAGTAATATATGTATATTTACATAATTAAGAGTGACATATAATGCAATTGTGTATCTTATAGGAATAATTCCTGTCCATCTCTTTGTCACCCCATGGACTGTAGCCAACCTGGCTCCTCTGTCCATGCAAGAATACTCTCTCCAGGCAAGAATACTGGGGTGGGTTGCCATGCCCTTCTCCAGGGGATCTTCCCGACCCAGGAATCGAACCCGGGTCTCCCACATTGCAGGTGGATTCTGAGTACCAGGGAAGCCCATGCTGCTGCTGCTGCTAAGTCACTTCAGTCGTGTCCGACTCTGTGTGACCCCAGAGACGGCAGCCCACCAGTCTCCGCCGTCCCTGGGATTCTCCAGGCAAGAACACTGGAGTGGGTTGCCATTTCCTTCTCCGATGCATAAAGGGAAAAGTGAAAGTGAAGTCGCTTAGTCGTATCCGACTTCGCAACCCCATGGACTGCAGCCTACCAGGCTCCTCCGTCCATGGGATTTTCCAGGCAAGAGTATTGGAGTGGGGTGCCATTGCCTTCTCCAGGGAAGCCCATAGGAGTAATTAATAACGTATAATTAATATATAGTTAACAGTACTGTATAATAAAACGATAATGTAGAAGTAAATGTAATTAGTTCAGAGGAAGGGTAATTAGGAAGCAAGTGTCATGTGGAATATAACAAAGTCTGGCCTACCTGGCGAATGCTGCCTCGTCACAGGAGGACCATGGCGGATGGAGCTCACGTGTCTGAAAGACTGGTGGGCAGAGGGCAGGGGGCCGCCGAGCCGTTCAGGAGGACCTCAGCAAGCTTCACTCAGCGTCTGTTGGCACTGAAGGCTCTCCTGACCCCCATGCACAGCAGGTGCTGGGGGCTTGCTTAGCAGGGGGTCTGGGGCTGGGCACCGGTGCGGCCCAGTCTGAGGACGAGGCGGATCCTGCGAGAGCTTAAGGGGTGGGACTGGTGGTGTCCTTCCCGTGCACTCAGCCGTTTCTGAGAAGGCGGCGTTGGAGAAGCGTCTTAACAGTTTCTGAAACTGACATTTACTAAAGAATTTAGTTAATAATTAAGTTGGTTAGTATGACTTCATAGTAATAAATGAAGTCACACAGCAGGCGTTCATGAAATACTGGAATCGTCTGTATTCTTAACTCCTCACGTGTAAATCCCGGTGGGGTTTCTGCTCCTTGGGAAATAAAGCTGAGCGATCCAGGGTCATGTGGAGCAGGGCTGGGGTGTGAACAGCACCGTGAGCACGCGCCATGGGCATGCCTGATCATCAACCTGCCTGAACGCTGACGGAGCGCAGGGCCTCGTGGGGAGCGTTTGGATCACTCTGGAGGAGAGGAGAGCCTGGCAGAGCTGGGGTGTGGGGAGAGGTGAGCCTGTCTGAGGTCCTGGGTTGAAAGGGAGCGGAGCGAGGCTGGAAGTCGGCCTCCACTGGACACAGAGGCGTATAAAGCCACGTGATACCATTTGCTGCCCCCAGAGCGTTCTAACTGTTAAACAGCCCGGCTGGGGTCAGCGGAGCCCCGAGCTCGGACGGCCCTGTCCCTCCCGCCAGGGTTTGCACGTCTCTTGCAGTAGCCAGTCCTGCTTGATTTCTGTCCAGGGTCTCGCCACGTCGTTCAGCTTTTCTGTGGAACTGTCTTAATGAATGCGTCCTTTCCTTAACATGCGTGTAAAACCGTGACAGAGAGCCCTGGGGACTCTCCAGCTCTGAGCCCTGCCCTGTGGACTGAGCCACACTCCCTATGACCCTCAACTCTCCTCAGGCCTCCCTGAGTGTGGACAGTGTTGTCTTTGATCTGAGGTCACCTCCATGTTTCTTACCTGAATTTCACTGTGGCCCAGCTGCCTCGGACTCACCCACGTTCCTTCCGTGGGGGGGCTTTCCTTCCCTGTGGCTCTCTGTCATGGTTTTACATGCAAGTATGTTAAGGCAAGGATGCATTCGTTAAGACAGTTCCACAGATTTGTCCATTGTCTTTGTCAAGTCATCATATGTGTAAGTGTTAAGTCCTGAACTACATACCGCAGACTCATGAGTTCCTCTTATTGTATCTCTGATTTACTCTGGTAGATAGCTTCTAAAACCCAATTCATTAAGCATCTTTAATTAAAAGAAGAGGATCCAATATAACACAGTCAGGTGTTATCTGGTGGTGATGGTGTAGTCACTTAGTCGTGTCCGACTCTTTGCGACCCCATAGACGGTAGCCCACCAGGCTCCTCTGTCCATGGGATTCTCCAGGCAAGGACACTGGAGTGGGTTGCATTCTCTTCTGCAGGGAATTTTCCCAACTCAGGGATTGAGCCCACATTTCCTGTATTGGCAGGTGGATTCTTTACCCTGAGCCACCAGGGAAGGCCATGTGTTTCCTGGGGACACAGCCACATGCTCCCACAGCTGTGGAGGCATGCACCCTACCCCTTCCTGTGCTATGAGTCGTGCACTGAACACTGCTCATAGATGGTCTCAGAGGACAGGCGCTTAGCACTTGGATCTCACACAAGGAGGTATTGAAGAGTGACGGTGCCTTGACCTTTCTCTTCTCTGAAGCCGTTACTTTTCAGCCTCAGTGAAAGACTGCCTGAGAGATGATCCAGGTGTTCATGGTTTCACCCCGGGTTAGGCCTTCTCCGGGGAGTCTCTGGTAGAAGGCGTTTCCTGGCAGGCTGTGTCTGTCGTGGTGTTCAGGGTGCGTGTGGCCAGCACTGCAAACCCCTACAGGGGACACGAAGTGACAGAGCTCCCGTAGCGCCCCGTGCCTCAGTGCCTCCGTGTGCAGCACAAAGGGGCGGGTCGACTGGCTCACGAACAGGCCTGTGGGCTGCCTGTGGAGCTGAGAAGGCACGCGGATGCAGCGGTGCCTCTGCAGGGTCGCGTGGTCACAGCACATGGGAGGGGCCTTGGGCACAGCGGCATCCAGGGCTTGTCCGAGAGCGCCCTCCCGTGGAAGAGGGGCAGGCAGGCGGCCTGGCCCTGGGTGAGCGAGGGGTCCCGCTCTGCAGCAGGCCAGTTCCCCCAGGTGAGTGAGTGGTGGCTCAGCGAGGAGCATTGTCCTGGTGAGACCCCCAAAGAGCTTTTGTCAGCCCAGGTTTTGTGTGTTAATGACTGTAGTTGAAATTAGAACTCACACTTTAAAAAAAATGTGGCTATTCATTTGAAATTCATAAAATGATACTGGTAGTTGTCAATGGCATTTTTGATGAAAAACAGCTGTTTCCAAACAAAAATAGAATGGAACTTTATCTTGTTGTAAGCCTCTTTACTGTCTGGTTTCCCGTAGCTGTTTGCGTTCTCTTCTGGCTGTTCGTTGCTCTGGTTGGAGAAAATCCGGTCTCATACAGATCTGTAGTTGATGAGAGGAGTACTTTAATAGCCTGTTGGAATAATTGTGGGTGTACTTCTCTGACACTGGGCTTTCTGGTGGCTCAACGGTAAAGACCCCGCCTGCAATGCAGGAGACCAAGGTTCCATCCCTGGGTCAGGAATATCCCGTGGAGAAGGGAACAGCAACCCACTCCAGTGTGCTTGCCTCGAGAAGCCCATGGACAGAGGAGCCTGGCGGGCTGCAGTCCATGGGGTCTCAAAGAGTCGGACACGCACCAAATGACGACAGCAGCAGCAACAGCCCGGTTTCAGAGCCTGAAGCTCCGTGCACATAATGTTGAGCAAAAGAAAACATCAGTTTTAAATTCTGATGAAAAGTTAACGTTAACCCAAGGTTGTTTACATTTTTTTTTTTTTCCCTCTAGGTCGTTTAGGGCAGTTGGGTTTGAAGGAAGGGTTCCCGTCTGCAGTGAAGAACATTAGTACGGTGATTGGTATGTTTATCCAGCATGCCCAGGATGAAGGTACAGCTTCTGTTTATCACACTTATTTTCAGGTCATTCGCATTCCTCTTATCCAGTCTCTCTTGCCTTCCTAACCGTGTGCGTGCTCTGCACGTTTCCCACTGTTCGGGCATGAGTTTGATGAAGCCACGCTCTGCCTGTGCTCTCAGCACTGGCATTAGAACTTGTGTGGGTTTCCTGCAGTTTGTGTGGTCACTGCTCATGCCGGGCAGCAAACCCCTAAGGAAGAAGCTATTCTTCCTGACCTGGTGCTGGCGTTCTGTCTCAGCAGCTGTCGGCACTGGCTTCATGCCGCCCTGTGAACCCCGCTGCCCCAACGGTGCCCGTCCGAAGGTGTGTCCTGATGATAAGTGGGGTCGCATGTGTGAAGCAGCGGCTCCACTGCGGCCTGGGTGTCCATCTGTAGCACCCGGCAGAACTCGGAGACTGGAGACCTCTGAGCCAGTCTTCACACCACCCGTTTCCTTCAACGTGCATTCTGCAGAGCACATAATTTTATAGTCTTATTCGGGAAGAGCTTAAAACTCAAAAAGGGACCCTTTGAGCAGTGAGTCTCCCTCGTTTTTATTTGAATGCTATGCCATCAGGGGTAATGCGTTTACACAGCTTCCATCAGGAATGCACAGTGACATCGGACATTTACGTCCCAGATGAGCCTAACTTCCAGGTTGTCCTCCCCTCTCGGGGTGAGGCTGGGCAGGCTGAGCTGCTGAGAGCTCTTTCTCTTTGACCCGCTGAGATAATGCCCATGACCGTGTTCCCTTCCTGCTAGACGATATTCCCTTCTTGTCTGGACCGTGTTCCCCTCCCGTCTGGATGGTGTGCCCCTCCCGTCTGGACCGTGTTCCCTTCCCATCTAGACGGTGTATTGTCATCTTAGAATTGCTGGAGAGTGGTTGACGGACTGTCCCCGAGCCGCCAGCTCAAGACGTTTCCTAGCAGAAGGAGGCTCGCGGGGACTCACTTTTGCCTGCCGCCCAGCGCAGCACGGGTTCCCCGGCTGGCCCTCCCAGGCAGCACTGACTGCATTATGCTCAGGAAGCTGACACTCCAGGAGAGACCTCGAGCTGGACGGTGCCGCCAGCTCACAGCCGGGCCCGAGGCCAGAGCCGCAGCTGCGCACGCATTCCTGCTCATCACAGTGGCTTTCACACCCCTGTGTGACTCCTCTGTTAGGCTTTTTGTTTTAGTCTTGTGTCCACTTCTCTGATGACCATGTAGGTAAACGGGAAAGTAACTCTAAAGCTGGTGCGGCACTGCCTACATCCACAGTGTCACCATCTGAACCTATGGGTTTTGTGATGTTTATTTTTAAACACTTGTTGTTTGCCTTGTTGAACACAGCATCACTAACAGTGTATAGTTAATAATAAGATTAAAGAAATGGCTTCTAAATTTTTTAAACTAAATAATTTAAGTGAATTTAACTAAAATTGGAGAAGGGAATGGCAATCCACCCCAGTATTCTTGCCTGGAGAATCGCATGGACAGAGGCGCCCAGCAGACTACAGTCCATGGGGTCACGGGAGTCGGGGACAACTTAGCGACTAAAACTGAACTAAATTAAACTTGAATTAAATAACTCCTAAATAACCTCAGGCTAAATGAGAACTCTTAGGTACCACAATCTCTAGTCTAGTTAAATGCCATGTCTGTGATCATGCACGGTGCTCTAGTGTGTAACAGTATATTTGCTGTACTGTATTGGGCTTCGCTGGTGGCTCAGACAGTAAAGAGCATGCAGGCAAAGCAGGAGATCCAGGTTTGATCCCTGGGTCAGAAAGATCCCCTGGAGAAGAGAATGGCAACCCACTCCAGTACTGTTGCCTAGAGAATCCCATGGACAGAGGAGCCTGGCGGGCTACAGTCTGAGTTGCAAAGAGTTGGACACGACTGAGTGACTCAAACTTCCATACTAAAAACCAGTTTCTCATTTGCTCTCATTTCATGTTTTTCCTTTCCAAAGTCCATGTGTAAATACTTGCAGTGGGTATAATGGAGTCGTTTATTTGACAGATGCTTTGGGATCCACATTCTGTTGAACCTTAAGTGCAGGGTGTGGTCCTTCCAGAACTGCCGCTGGAGAGTTTGGCTGCAGTCCGGGAGGAGGGGCATTCCCCGTGTGCCCTCCTCTCCGCATGCCATCCCAGGGTGCCAGCATCACCAGGGGCCTGTCGAGACTGGGCTCCGTTTTGTTTTTTCTGTTAGTAGGAGGACTTAATGAGCTTTTTTGTCACTGTCGGTTTTGTTTTTATTAGTATTAGTTTTCATTGCTGGCGGAAAGTATATGAACAGTGATTCACTAGATTAACAACATTAAGATTGTGAATAGCAGAGCTTTTCTTGTGTGATGACTGATTTGGAAATGCTTTTCAGATATCCCGTGGGGGGTCCAGCTGGCCGCTGTGTATGCCCTGTGTGACCTGAGCCCCAGCAACCGGGCGGAGATCTCCAAGATCCTGGAGGCCTGGCGCAGGGAGACTGCGCGCAGCGTCCCCGCCGCGGTGCTCGGCGCCCTGGATGAGGTGGGCGCGCTGTGCGTGGAGGGGCGAGGCTGAGCGCCTGTGCGCGCACAAGTGCCTTCATGGGTCTTGGGGCCGCGGGGCAGCCAGCCTCCAGGATGCGGCCCCGGGCCCCGGGGAGAGGCCGGGCTGCGCCCCCTGGGCCGAGGCCGAGACACCGGGGCTGGCCCCGAGCCACGCATGTTTCCCTTCCGGCTGTGGTGAGCACAGACGTTCGGACTGGAGTTTGTGTGTCTTGGTCGAACAACAGAAACTTGAACTTAGCCCTTTTTTGCTGCAGAAAGTGGTTTTTTTTTTTGTCGCTTTTTGAAACTGAGTGGCATTTTGTACTGAGTTTAATACAAAAACATTAATTTGGTTCCTGAGCCAGTTTTGGACCTTGTGCCCAAACGACTGACGGGGAGGAAGCGTGGCGGAGGCGGAAGCTGAAGACTCTGCTAGCGTCCTCGCCGGCAAGGGCCGCCACTGCTCAGGGTAGAGACCCGGGGCGCCCGGGAGGAGGGAGTCCAGGCTCCGGGTCTGCGCCCCGCCCAGCGCAGGCAGGCCCCCGCGTGTGCCCTGTATATACGGACAGCCGACAGTGCGTCTCTCGTTTGATGATATTCCACTTTTGGGAATTTTAGTATTTGTACAGAGAAAAATGGGTTTAATAACTCACCCTGGTCCTGATTTGTCCGCTAGTCATCATTTCTTAAAACTCTTGTACGTGTTTTTTTTTTTTTATAATAAAAAGTGAAAGTATGCCACGCACATGAGTCCTGATGAGTACAGAGTGACCCTTGCCTGCCTTCTATTCCAGCCAAAGATGACGTGAGCGCCAGGTGCTGACCAAAGACGAGAGCCGCTGCCCGGGAGCCCCCTCTGCGGACGCGGGCACGGACGCCGAGGGGCGCTCGCTGCCGTGTCCTCCAAGGCTTTCGGGGACGGCAGACCCCGCGCCCGCGCTGCCTGGCCCTCAGTGTTGGATGTCTCCCTTTAGGTAGAGATGCTCCCCTTAAAAAATTACCTCTGACAACTATTTTGTTATTCCGTCCCCCCCGTTTTTAAAGGAATTGTAACAGATGGAGATTTGTAAAAAGAAACCTGCCTCCCCATTGGATGCTTTCTGTCCGAGTGTTCCTTCTTTCTCCCTCCGTCCCCGGAGCGCGTGGTCCGTGCCAGAGCCTGGCTAGGAGGAGCTGGAGAAGAAAGCGGCCGGTTTCTCAAAGACTTGTGTGATCTGTCACCCCAGACTTCGGTTACGTGCAGTGAGGGGGACACGGGGAGTTGGAGCAGGGTAGCAGGCCCAGGAGGGTGCCCCCGAGGAGGTCACTCGTGAGTTAGGCCCTGAGAGGAGGGGCCCTGGAATGGTCCTGGTGGACAGGTATGCTGGCTCTGAGAGGGGAAGGGCCTGCCCTGTGTCAGCAGGAGGCTGGTGTACTAAACGCGCCCTATGAGGGGTGATGCCCCCGCCCCTCCCTGAGACCTGGGCAGCCCTGGGCTGGGTCACACTCCGAGGGAGGTTTGAGCAGGTGTGATGGGGCAGGGAGCTGATGTTGGTGGGCGCAGACCATCAGCAGGGGCAGGGGGCGGATGTCACACGGATCTTGGGAGTGAAAACTGTTGAGTTGGATGAAGGACAGAAAGAAGTCAGGGGTCCCACAGTTTTGAGTTGGGGACGGGGGTTCTGGCTTGGTGATAGGAGCCACGAACCCTGGGCGTGTCCTGGGACGCAGACATCCCCGTGGAGGCAGCCGGGAGCCTGTACAGGCAGGAGTTGAGCTGGGACGAGCTGGGGTAGACGTCAGAAAGGTGACAGAGCTTGGAGGGTGTTTAAAGCAAGTGGTCGCCTAGGACAAGTTACTTCCCTCCCTTAGCGCCTCCTGTGATTTGAAGACGCCTGGGAGTGGGTGGAGGAGGAGGCGCCAGGAGGGGCCGGCTGAGAAGCGCATTGGCACCTGCGCCCTGGCCCGAGTCAGGGGAGCAGGAGGGCAGGCAGCGGCCCCTGAGCTGCTGGAGGCCATGAGGTCCGTGGTCCCGGAGGAGTGGCCGGGGTGGGTGGATTCTGCTGCTCGTAGGGGTGTGCCGAGCCTGGAGGGTTGCAGAGTAAAAGGGGGAGAGGGCAGGGCTGGGGACACAATGTGGGGGTAAACTTGCCTGGTGTCACATGGTTTGTCATATGGCTCACAGTAAGGAGGGCTTCCCTGGTAGCTCGGCTGATAAAGAAACCGCCTATAATGCACGAGACCCAGGTTCGATCCCTGGGTTGGGAAGATCCCCTGGAGGAGGGCATGGCAACCCACTCCAGTATTCTGAAGAATTCCATAGAGTATATAGTCCATGGGGTCGCAAAGAGTCGGACACAACTGAGCGACTTTTACTTTCACAGTTAAGAACCCTCCCGCCAATGCAGGAGACTCGAGTTCCGTCCCTGGGTCGAGAAGATCCCCTGGAGAAGGAAATGGCAACCCACTCCAGTATCCATGGGTGGAGGAGCCTGGTGGGCTGTATAGCCCATGGGGCCACAAAGGGTTGGACGCGGCTGAGTGAGTGGACCACCATGGTTCAGGTCGTGTTCTGACCTCCGCAGTCCCACGCGCTCTCGGCTGGAGGGGAGCAGGCGGTGCTGACGTGGCTGCCCCTCTGCCCACAGGAGGCTGGCGTCACTCCTGAGAACACACATGCCTGAGCGGGCCCATCGTACCGTGACCCCCTCAGAGGGTGAAGCGATTTTAAACTGTTGGTAAACTGATCGTTTCTGGTCCCCGGGCAGAACACGGTTGTAGTTTCATCACTTTAAAAAAAATGGATGCACGCAAAAATGCAGGTAAACATTTGGACTTGGAGTGGGATGGGGCTCTGGGCCGGACTAGGTCAGGGCATCCGGGAGCGTAGGTGTGCTGGCCGCCCCCCTGGAACAGGCACCCAGCCCTCTGCCTGCAGCCACATGCTTGACTCTGGAGCCCGAGGGGCGGGCAGTGGGGCGAGGAGGACGTGCAGCAGTGTGACCAGCGATCTTGGTTTTTTTCTTTTTTTAATTTTTATTTTTAATTAGAGGACAGTTACTCTACGATACTGTGACGGTTTCTGCCATGCATCAGCGTGAATCAGCCATAGGTACACGTATGTCCCCTCCCTCTTGAAGCCCCCTCCCACCTCCCTCCCCATCACACCCCTCGGACACATGGCCAGCGCTCTTACTGGACTTGTCCCCAGGACTCCTAGGGAGGCCCCAGCTTTTCATTCGGAGCCTGGAGTGACACTTGAGCCTGTAATGCCCCCGCCCAGGAATGCTTGGTCACATTGCCTACTTGGTTTGTTTAGATAGGGTGAGACAGCATAACTCACAAATTTCCTGTCGAAACGTGAAAGGGGCTTTGAGCCTGGCCGGGAAGGAGCAATGCGGTGCCACTAGAGGGCGCTGTGGCCCCACGGCAAACCGCAGGGCCCCAGGCACAGGACTTCTTGGGCTGCGGTCAGCTCTCTGAAAGACATCTGCCCACATCTGTGGCCTTGAACAGAGGTGGGTTTACTGCCTGGGCCCTTTTCTCCAGGAGTTAAGTGGGGAAAACGTGTGGAAAGGGTAACTTGTAAAATAGATGGTATTCAACAGCATCAGACGGGTGTTGAAGCTGAAGCTCCAAGCCTTTGCCCACCTGACACGAAGAGCTGGCTCATTGGAAAAGACCCTGATGCTGGGAAAGATTGAGGGCAGGAGGAGAAGGGGACGACAGAGGATGAGATGGTTGGATGGCGTCACCGGCTCAGTGGACATGAGTTTGAGCAAACTGGGAGTTGATGGACAGGGAGGCCTGCAGTCCATGGGGTCACAAAGAGTCAGACATGACTTGTCTATTGAATAACAAGATCATAGTAATTCCTTCTTCCTCCCATCATCACTACCAAAAAAAAAAAAAATCGAAGCAAATGTTTGCCAGTTTGGTCAGATTCTTTCTTGGATATTTTCTAATGATCCTAAAACAAAATACTTTGACAAAAGTAAAACATGCTATGTGGGCGGTGCTGATAGTGTGGTGGAGGGTCGTGTGATGCGGCCCGATGCCATGAATACAGGTGGATAACAGCCCTGCCCACCCGGGACGCGCTCCGTTCTCCAGGAGCACGTCCCCTCGTGGAGAAGCACGGTGCAGAAAGCCGTGACCCAGAATCTGGTCAACGTGCCTGATTAAGGACAGCGACGCTGCACAGGTCTCCCTGAGGAACGCTCTGGGAATTGAGGGGACTTTGGAAAGGAAGAGCCGCCCAGCTAAACAGCTGCTTGCATTTCCTTCGCTCGCCCGATGCTTTCTCAGAGAAATTCAGTGTGCTTGTTTGATGGTGGAAGAAGCAGGAAGTTCCTTTTCTTGCCTCTAAAAGAGGGTTTTAAGGAAGCCCTACTTTCATAGCGTGACATTTCTGTCCTAATATGCGCGGATTGTTTTCATGAATCAGAGAGCCGTCACGGTGTCGAGGTCAGTGTGTTCAGCACAGGAAAGGGGTTCTAACCATGTAGACAGAATTACCATTGAAGAGTGGTGGTGAGGGATGCTTCAGTTCAGTTTATGAAAATGGCAGCATCCTCTTGCTTTTACGAAAGACCATGGGCTTTTGTGCCTGACTTGAGGACCAGGGTTTCCTGCCTGTGCTTGGATCCAGCCCTCCCAGGGGGGCTCTGCTTCTCCAGCCGGGAAGGGTGATGCTACCTCGCACCTGTCAGGGTCTGTGCCCTGGGGGATGGGAGAGGGGACGCCTGGCGGGCTGGGCCCCAGACTGGTGGTTCTCAGAGGGCACAGCCTCGCCCAGGACACGCTGGGCACCAGACTGGGCTGTCCAGTGTGCATCCGCCTCCGGAGAGGCATGCGGTCTACAGCCCAGGAGCCCAACCTGCCCTGGACAACCCGCAGCTCAGACTGGGCGTGACCTCTGCTCCCCCGTCCACGGTGCCGTCAGGTCAGAGCTCCACTCTCCAGGCAGCCTCCGCCTTGTCCCCCATGCGATGCATTTCGGTGGGGTTTGGGAGGAAGAGGAGGTGAGCATGCTGACCACCTTCTGCCACTGGGAGGTGAGCCTCTGTTGACTTTGTGCAATTGCTCAGTCGTGTCTGACTCTGTGACCCCGTGGAGTGCAGCGCGCCAGGCCTCCCTGTCCTTCATCACTGTCTCCCGGAGCTCGCTCAAACTCAGGTCCACTGAGTCTGTGATGCCATCCAACCATCTCATCCTCTATCGTCCCCTTCGCCTGCCGTCAATCTTTCCCAGCACCAGGGTCTTTTCCAGTGAGTCAGTTCTTTGCATCAGGTGGCCAAAGGTATTGAAGCTTCCACTTCAACATCAGTCCTTCCAATGAACACCCAGGACTGATTTCCTTTAGGATGGACTGGTTGGATCTCCCTGCTGTCCAAGGGACTCTCAAGATCTTCTCCAGCACCACAGTTCAAAAGCATCAATTCTTCAGCACTTTGTTTATGGTCCAACTCTCACATCCATACAAGACTACTGAAAAAACCATAGCCTTGGCTAGGCGTACCTTTGTTGGCAAAGTGATGTCTGCTTTTTAATACACTGTCTAGGTTTGTCATAGCTTTTCTTCCAAGGAGCAAGCATCTTTTAATTTCGTGGCTGCAGTAACTATCGGCATTGATCTCAGAACCCAAGAAAATGAAATCTCACACTGTTTCCACATTTTCCCCATCTATTTGCCATGAACTGGAAAAGACTCTGATGCTGGGAAGGATTGGGGGCTGGAGGAGAAGGGGAGACAGAGAGTGAGATGGCTGGATGGCATCACTGACTCGATGGACACGAGTTTGAGTGAACTCCAGGAGTTGGTGATGGACAGGGAGGCCTGGCGTGCTGTGATTCATGAGGTCGCAAAGAGTCGGACACGACTGAGTGACTGAACTGAACTGAACTGAAAGGGAATGGATGCCATAATCTTCGGTTTTTTGAGTGTTGAGTTTTAAGCCAGCTTTTTCACTCTCCTCTTTCACCTTCATCAAGAGGCTGTTTAGTTCCTCTTCACTTTCTGCCATTGAGTGGTTTGTCTAAGGTTGTTGATATTTCTCCCAGCAATCTTGATTCCATCTTGAGAGGAATCTAGACCCTGCCCATTTTTCTGTTTTTAAGACTCTGGCTTTTTTGTGTTCATTTATTGTCGGGTGGAGCACAGGCTCTGGGCACATGGACTTCAGCAGTTGTGGTTCCCGGGCTCCAGAGCACAGGCTCAGTAGTTGTGACACATGGGCTTAGCTGCTCCCAGGCCTGTGGCTTCCTCCTGGACCGAGGATCGAACCCGTGTCTCCTGCCTTGGCAGGCAGATTCTTTGCCCCTGAGCCACCAGGGAAGCCCTTGTTTTTCATTCTTTATGTTGTTTTTAAGAACATTATTTTTTCTAATAAAATATGTTTTCCCTAACAAATCGTCATTGATTGCTACTCAGAGTCGATCTCACCCTAAACCGTGAGTGTTCAGATGGCAAACACGAAGGGAAAAAAACGGTGGCTGAAGAAGTGAACCCTGACCCTGCCATGCCCTCAGTGTTCACAGGAGGCCCCCTCTTGACTGCCATGGGTTTATAAGTAAATTAGTATTATTAAATGTCCACCTTGACAGTTTAAATTGTAATCCAATGTGTTTCATTTATTTTTCATCTTTTCTTGCTAGTTTTGTGTGCCTACAGTAAATCAACCATTGAAGCAGCTGATACACTGTCTACCCCGTCACCTGGGTCCTGCAGTTCCAGGCAGCTCTGTGAGCAGGCTCTGGATTTCCTTCCGGAGACCCCGGCCCGGCACCAGTGGAGGACAAGGGACGCCAGGGACCTTACCTGCTGTGCTCTGTTCTGTCTGATGGCCTCGGGGTTAGCAGCTAACTAGGCACTGGCTCTGTCTCCAGAATTCATTTCTACCTGGGGAAGTGGTCCTGGAGGGTGGAAGGCCGGGGAAGGGAGGGCCCTGGGGCTGCTGCCCGCTGGCCCCCTGGAGGGAACAGAGCACTGGGTGGTCTCCGCGGGGCCCTGCTCTCCACCGACTCCCCTGAGCCTGCAGTTCAGTCGGGGTGCAGCTGGGGGGCAGGCCAGTGTTGTCCAGTCTCCACCCAGCTGTCACCCCAGGCAGCCTGCACACCTTAGCTCCCAACTCGGTGGGTGTTTGCTTTATGGTTCCCTAAAGTCCAAGCCCACACCAGTTGTTAACAGATCCTTAAAACCGTCGTTAATAAAAATGCAGCAAAACCAGAAAGGAGGAGAAAAAGTGAAGTCGCTCAGTCATGTCTGACTTTGCGACCCCATGAACTGTAGCCCACCAGGTTCCTCCGTCTGTGAAATTTTCCAGGCAAGAGTCCTGGAGTGGGTTGCCAGGACTTCTCCAGGAGATCTTCCCAACCCAGGGATCGAACCCGGGTCTCCTGCATTGCGGGCAGACTCTACCGTCTGAGCCACCAGGGAAGAAAGGAGGTAACCCTTGTGATTTTTGAGTAACAATCACATTGAAAGCTTGGGGACAGTTCTTTACGTAAAAACTCCTCGTGAGGTCTCCGGGGTTAGGGCGTAGAGGCGATCACTGCGTCCTTGGTGAGGTCGCCTTGTTTCCGGGGATGCTGAGAAGCTGTCTGTCCATTCACACCCATCTGCTCCCCCGGACTGAAGTCACCTTGGTCACGTGGACTCTGGAGGGACTGGGGGTTGGGGGGCAACTGACCAGACAAGGCCCAAGTGCCAGGCAGTCAGCCCCGCCCCAGGTACCTCACCCAGTTTGTCCCTCAGAGGTCAGGGACCTGCCCCACATGCAATGGGCAAAGCCCCAGCTCAGCCTGCTCACCAGCCGCCTACCTGTGATCAGGACTTTTCAACAGAAAACAACAGTCATTTACAAGTGTTTGGACTTGGAACCCAGGACTGACTTCCAGGAGCATCCTTCATAGGAAACCATGGTAAGTGTCTGTCTGCGTGTTTCTGCAGGAGAAAGGTCTCCTGACCTGTCCATAGCCCTGTATGTCTTTCAACCTTTGCTTCAACTTTGGGCGGCGGGGGTTGGGGGAAGAGTTTTCACAAAGAGGCATTTTGTTTTGTTAAGTGGAGCAAGCTGCCAGCTCTCACTCCCAACCAGGCAGAGGAAGGTCTAAGGGGCCTGGATCTCCAGCCCCGTCACTGAGATGCTTCCCCTCAGTCATCCCGAGGCCAGCAGGACTTCTGCTCTCCCATCACCCTCAGATACTGGAGAAAACCTGCCCATGTAGGGTGTCTGCTCCCTCCGGAGTCTTGTTACTGTGGAAACATCTAGAAAAGCAGGGCTGCGTTCTGCGGTGGAGACAGCCTGCTCCGGGGTGATGGCATCTGCTCCGGAACCGTGTCGTCGGCTGAGGGACAAAACCAAACTGGACCGCGTCCTGCCCTAAAATCCTGCAGGAGTGCTTGATGAAGTGCGGGCTGCGCCTCCTGCAGGTCAGGTCGTAGCTGTTTTTCCTGCCTGAGACTCAGGGAACCTGGGTTGAACCAGAGGGCTGCCTGCAGGGTCAAGCATCCCCCCCTGAATATCTGCAACTGGGAAGCAGCCTAGATGCGCACATTGAAAAATCTATTAAATCAGCAGTGGAGCAGAAATAGAATTTTTAAAGCACTCACTCTTGACCTTTCCTACTCTGTATTTTTAAAGAGACTGAAATTTAGCTCCTACCATCTTGCCAGATCATCCAGAATAATATTTTTAATGTGTCTTCTGCTCATAAACCTATTTGATTAGTGACAGGGAAATGAGTTTTCTGGATTTGGATGCAATTTTGCAGTGCATGACTTCAATTTCTAAATAGAGATATTGGCATTGGAAAAAATAAGGTAAAATGAAAACTAATACAATTTCAGAAACTGTAGGTTTACTTCCTTTTTTTCTGGCTTTCTTTAGCTAAATATCACATTCGTAAAAACTTTTTTATTTTATATTGGAGTATCATGGTATCTGGTCCCATCCCTTCATGGCAAATCAAAGGGGAAAAAGTGGAAACAGTGACAGTTTTTTTCTTTTCTTTGGCTCCAAAATTACCATGGACAGTGACTGCAGCCATGAAATTAAAAGACACTTGCTCCTTGGAAGTAAAGCTATGACAAACCTAGACAGTGTATTGAAAATCAGAGACATCACTTTGCCGACAAAGGTATAGTCAAAGCTATAGTTTTTCCAGTAGTCATGTACAGTTGTGAGACTTGGACCATAAAGAACGCTGAGCGCTGAAGAATTGATGCTTTTGAACTGTGGTGCTGGAGGACTCTTGAAAGTCCCTTGGACAGCAAGATTAAACCAGTCAATCCTAAAGGAAATCAACCCTGAATATTCATTGGAAGGACTGATGTTGAAGCTGTAGCTCCAATACTGTGTCCACCTGTTTCAAAGAGCTGACTCCTTGGAAAAGACCCTAATGCTGAAAAAGACTGAAAGCAAAAGAGGGTGGCAGAGGATGAAATGGTTAGACAGCATCACTGACTCAATGGACGTGAGTTTGAGCAAACCCCAGGAAATTGTGAAGGACAAAGGAACCTGGCATGCAGCAGTCTATGGGGTCAAAAGGAGTTGGATACAATTTAGCTACTGAAAAACAATAGCTGGTTAATAGGGCTTCCTTTGGCCACCTCATGCGACGAGTTGACTCACTGGAAAAGACTCTGATGCTGGGAAAGGTTGGGGGCGGGAGGAGAAGGGGACGACGGAGAATGAGATGGCTGGATGGCATCACCGACTCTGTGGACATGAGTTTGAGTGAACTCCGGGAGTTGGTGATGGACAGGGAGGCCTGGAGTGCTGTGATTCATGGGGTTGCGGAGAGTCGGACACGACTGAGCGACTGAATTGAACTGAACTGAACTGATCACCCTGCTTATTTAACTTAAATGCAGAGTACATCATGAGGCACGCTGGGCTGGAAGAAGCACAAGCTGGAATCAAGATTGCTGGGAGAAATATCAATGACCTCAGATATGCAGATGACACCACCCTTATGGCAGAAAGTGAAGAGGAACTCAAAAGCCTCTTGATGAAAGTGAAAGAGAAGAGTGAAAAGGTTGGCTTGAAGCTCAACATTCAGAAAACAAAGATCATGGCATCTGGTCCCATCACTTCATGGGAAATAGATGGGGAAACGGTGGGAACAGTGTCAGACTTTATTTTGGGGGGCTCCAAAATCACTGCGGTTGCTGATTGCAGCCATGAAATTAAAAGACGCTTACTCCTTGGAAACTTATGACCAACCTAGATAGTATATTAAAAAACAGGGACATTACTTTGCCAACCAAGGTCCGTCTAGTCAAGGCTATGGTTTTTCCAGTGGTCATGTATGGATGTGAGAGTTGGACTGTGAAGAAGGCTGATCGCCGAAGAATTGACGCTTTTGAACTGTGGTGCTGGAGAAGACTCTTGAGAGTCCCTTGGACTGCAAGGAGATCCAACCAGTCCATTCTAAAGGAGATCAGTCCTGGGTGTTCATTGGAAGGACTGATGCTAAAGCTGAAACTGCAATACTTTGGCCACCTCATGCGACGAGTTGACTCACTGGAAGAGACTCTGATGCTGGGAAGGGTTGGGGGCAGGAGGAGAAGGGGACGACAGAGAATGAGATGGCTGGATGGCATCACCGATTCGATGGACATGAGTTTGAGTGAACTCCGGGAGTTGGTGATGGACAGGGAGGCCTGGTGTGCTGTGATTCATGGGGTCACAAAGAGTCGGACACGACTGAGCGACTGAACTGAACTGAACTGATGGCTCAGTGGTGAAGAATCACCTGCCATTGCAAGAGACACAGGTTCGATCCCTGGGTCAGGAAGATCCCCTGGAGAAGGAAATGGCAACCCACCCCAGAATTCTTGCCTGGGAAAGTCCATGGACAGAGGAGCCTGGTGGGCCTCAGTCCCTGGGGTTGCAGAGTCAGACGTGACTGAGGGACTGAGCAGCAACGCCACTGAGCCACGGTGCTGCGATAGTTTCGGGCGGACAGCAGACCCCCCATCCGGCTGCCGCGGAGCGCTGAGCAGCACTCCCTGTGCTCTGCAGTAGGCCCTTGTCGGTGATCCTTGTTAAACACAGCAGTGTGCATGTCCCCCTTTCACAGGACTTAAGAAAAGCGACATGTTATCGTGGATGATTTCTTATTCACAGGTCGAGCTTTGCATTTTGTCCTTACCGGGTGTTCCTTTCCATTCAAATTCCACAATCTGACCAAGGGGACAGAAAGGAGAGGGAGAACAAAATCTTCAAATAGCGAAACCCTTGTGCCCAGCTCAAGTTGATGCATACGTATTTTTCTTCTTCACTTCATGCCAGAGTTTTCCAGGGGAAATACAGTTACCTCGTCGGTTCCCTTGCTCTACTCCAAGCTGGGGTCTGCAGCCGCCTGACCTTCCCAGCAGGTGTCGCTCTAACCTTGGTCTTGAACCCAGAACCACCCACGCATCCACTCAGACACAAAAATGCAGGTTTAGGAGAGAAAAGAAACTGGAGGGCATCAAGGCATATTTCACATGCTCCCGGTGTCTTGCAAGGAAGATGTTTCCACGAGGCAAAGGCTGCGTCCACTGCTGGTGGCCAGGCTTCTGAGGGGCCTGGGAAGGGGCCCCCAGCGCCCAGGTTTTAGGGGAGCACTGGCCAAGTCCACCCTCCCCTGTTACCGATCGCAGGGCAGCTCACCGGGATCACTGACCTGGAGTCCCTGGGGTGGAGGCTGAGTGGGGAACACCTGCCTTCCTTTTGTGGCTTCGCGTGGCTCCTTGCACCCCTGGGCCTTGTCTCCTGTCTCAGGGTAGCAATGATGAAACAAGCCAGGTATCCCATAGATGGTATTTCAGAGTCACCCAAGAATTGTCAGTGAGGTTTGAAAACTTTTTTTTTCTATAGAAAATACAGACAGATGCCCCTAAGAATGCTAGCGGAACCACTGACTGAAATTGCCCACCCTGACCAAGAACTGTACTTACCACTTGCGTGAGTTATCTTAAAGGGGAGGTCTGGGTAAGGAAAGCCTTTGACTGTGTGGATCACAATAAGCTGTGGAACATTCTGAAAGAGATGGGAATACCAGACCACCTGACCTGCCTCTTGAGAAACCTGTATGCAGGTCAGGGAGCAACAGTTAGAACTGGACATGGAACAACAGACTGGTCCCAAATAGGAAAAGGAGTACGTCAAGGCTGTATATTGTCACCCTGCTTATTTAACTTCTATGCAGAGTACATCATGAGGAACGCTGGGCTGGAAGAAGCACAAGCTGGAATCAAGATTGCTGGGAGAAATATCAATAACCTTAGATATGCAGATGACACCACCCTTATGGCAGAAAGTGAAGAGGAACTAAAGAGCCTCTTGATGAAAGTGAAAGAGGAGAGTGAAAAAGTTGACTTAAAGCTCAACATTCAGAAAACTAAGATCAAGGGATCTGGTCCCATCACTTCATGGCAAATAGATGGGGAAACAGTGGAAACCGTGTCAGACTTTATTTTTTGGGGCTCCAAAATCACTGCAGATGGTGATTGCAGCCATGAAATTAAAAGACGCTTACTCCTTGGAAGGAAACTTATGACCAACCTAGATACGGTATTATAAAGCAGAGACATTACTTTGCCAACAAAGGTACGCCTAGTCAAGGCTATGGTTTTTCCAGTGAGAGTTGGACTGTGAAGAAAGCTGAGCGCTGAATAATTGATGCTTTTGAACTGTAGTGTTGGAGAAGACTCTTGAGAGTCCATTCAAGGAGATCCAACCAGTCCATCCTAAAGGAGATCAGTCCTGGGTGTTCACTGGAAGGACTGATGCTAAGGCTGAAACTCCAATACTTTGGCCACCTCATGCAAAGAGTTGACTCATTTGAAAAGCCCCTGATGCTGGGAAAGATTGAAGGCGGGAGGAGAAGGGGACGGCAGAGGATAAGATGGCTGGATGGCATCACCGACTCGATGGACATGAGTTTGAGTGAACTCTAGGGGTTGGTGACGGACAGGGAGGCCTGGCGTGCTGTGATTCATGGGGTCGCAAAGAGTTGGACACGACTGAGCGACAACTGAACTGAAACTGAACTTGGTAGTAAGGAACACAGAACTAATGAGCTACCATCATCCAGCAGAACCTAGGGAAGGTCAAAAGAAGAGAATCGTTGCCGGTCCACGCGTCCTACCACCTCCTGGAATCCTCCTCGCTGGCATCCATTGTGGCTGAATGATGAGTACACCACCAGGAAGGACCCCGAGTGGGAATGATTGGCCAGAAACAGGCCAGAAACTAACCCCATCGGCATAAAACCGGAGGCGGCGAGCCACGTGGCAGAGCCGTCCTCCTGGGTTCCCTTCCCCAGCTGCTCTCCGCCCCGTTGCCCCTTCCCGATAGAGTCTCCTGCTTTTTCAGCTCACGTGTCTCCTCCGATAATGAGTGTTAGACAAGAGCCCACTCTTGGGCCCCGGAAGGGGTCCCCCTTCCTGCAACACAAATGCCCACACAGGTTATGAGGATCTGAGCTCAGGAGACAATCAGCGGTGGAGACAGCTCTTCCATTAGCTGAGAGCGTGTTCCGCTCAGTAATTCAGTAGTGATCCTGTTGCTTTGTTAGTTTGTTTGTTAGATCTTAATATATTCATTGGAAGGACTGATGCTGAAGCTCCAATACGATGCTGGGAAAGATTGAGGGCAGGAGGAGAAGGGGGCAGCAGAGGATGAGATGGTTGGATGGCATCACTGACTTGATGGACATGAATCTGAGCAAACTGGGAGATCGTGGAGGACAGAGGACTCAGCTGTGCTGCAGTCCTTGGAGTCGCAAAGAGTCAGACATGACTGAGCGACTGAACAACATGTGAGATTACTTATCTGCAGAAAGGGAAAGCAGAACATTTTAAGAACGTCACAGTTACTTCTACTTTATCAGATACATTTTACCCTAGACAATCTCACAACATTTCTGTGTAATTCCAGTTTTGATTATGCGCTTCCCTTCTAAATTATTAAGCTTACACAGACTTATTCAACCATTTACAAAAAATCTGCAAGCACAATGAACACCAGACAATGTCTAGTCATTATTTAAGTGTATATTTCTGCCCAACAATTAATGTAAAATTAGAAATAATTGTTAAGCATTGTTCTTTGAATCATATGAGCTTGTTTGAAATTTAAAATAGTAAGTCTGTAGTAATGAAATGTAGTAAAATGTAGCAAAAGTTTACCTTTAAACTTAGTAATATCTATATTCATGCCAGCATTTACAGTTAACAAGATAAAGACCAATATGAAAATCACTTTCACATGATAATTTTAAAGATGGAATGGCCCAGTGGCAAGAGCAGGCTGCCCCCTTTGGAAGGTCTGCACGGTGGAATCTCCTGAGAGTAAGAACAGACAAGGAAGCCAAAATCCACAGTGGGAAGGATCACCTAGGATCATCCAGGGTGTTGGCCTAGATGGGGACAGGTGGGAGGAAACTGGTCTCAGAGGCAAATGAGATTGAAGTTTACAGACCATGAGGAAGGTCAGTGGAGCTGAGTCCTGGGGCCAGAATAATGTGACATCCCTGGCAGTCCCACCCCATAAACACAGGAGGTTTCAGGTCAAGACCAGGAAACATCCACAGAAGGAGCAGGTAGGATAGGAAAGCCCCACCATCCCAGCTACGGGTGGAGCAGGACCCCAACCCCATCCCCGCTAACTCTCACTGGGGTCCTCTGTGAGAATTCCTACCGACAGGCCTGTTCTCGTGGGAGCTTGGGCCGAAATGTACACCCTCTGTGTGGCCCCAATACCACCACATCAGTTGACAGTACTCCCAGTTCTGTTCCACTGAAGCATCTTTTCAAAACCCCATCTTTGAAGAATCCCCACAGACAAAAGTTCCAAGGAGCATGAATTCATACTCATACCCGCAAAAGTACTAAAACAGATGAGAAAAAATAAACAAAAACCTACTCCATGAAAGAGAATTTCCAGAAGCAACCACCATGTTTGTAGTCAGATCTATGGAGTTTATTTGTTTTATTTACCAGGTTTGGAATACACGGAATAATTGTGTTCAACGTGTTTAAAAAATAAGGGGAGTGTAAAAGTATGACAAAGGAAAAAGAAGATTGTGAAAAGTTCTCAGACCGTGGATTCTAAGAACTAACAAACTTTGGAACTTCTAAAAACAAAAAGATACAAATATATACACATGTGTATATTTCCAAGTATCATATAAAACCAAGGGACAGGATAGAAGCTGACTGGTTACAAATGATGAGATATTAGTGTCTGAATATAACAAGAAACAGCTCAGACAGAAGGAGAGAAAATAGAAGGTAAGAGACGTGTAAGACGTCCGTTTGGTTAGAAAGTGAAAAATGAATAGAAACTGTTGTTTTCAACCCAAACAAGAGGCATAAGCCATAAAATCAGTCTCTCTGAGCCAGTCAGAGCTGAGGGCGCAGCTACGAAAAGAGGGGAGACCTGAGATAAGTCAGCCAAAGGCACGTTGGATTTCCAGCTGCCAAGGGCTGTGCATAAGCAAGAGACCCGGAACCTCCCACTCCCCAGACACATCAGATTTTCCACAGACAGCAGCTGCAGGTGGGGCAGGAGACCTGAAAGGAGTCCCTCTAAAGTATTCTAGGTGGAACAGCGTCTTCACAGGTGTCCAAAAGCCTGGAAAGCAAAGGGAACTACCCAACAATGTACAAAGATGTCAATCAAGTTGCAAATCAGAGAGAGAGCTATAGAGACAGAGCTAACGTGGTGTGGAAAACTGGTGGAAAAGATGAATCAGCTTGATAGTGTTCACACCTAGAGCCCTGAAGAATGGAAACTCCTGAGCCCAGCGCCCATTCTCATATCTGAAGCTTGGTATTGAACTGGAACAAACTAAACTTGCCAAAAAGCTTAGACCAAACTTGACTATAGAACAAATTTACTCAATCACTCCAAACCAGTGACCTGACACAAGAAAGAAAAGTATTTTGTGAAGGGAACTATTATTTGCTTTAGACTCCGCTGTTCTAACATCTCATGAAGAAAGAAAACAGGTAATAGAAGTAGAACTGTAGGTGACAAGATGTTGAAATTATTTGACAGGAACTTTAAAATAGCTAGAAAAATGCTAAATGATCTATCAGAAAAGCATACAGAATAGATGAGGAGACGGCAAATTTCAGCAAACACAAAGAAACTACAAAAGTGAATCAAGTAGAAATTCTAGAAATGAGAAATACACCATCAAAAATAAAAAAATTAAATTGGTTTTAATAGCATAATGGTTCAGCAGAGGAAATAATGTGTGAACCTGACGACAGATGAATTTAGAAAAAAGTAGCAAATCAATAAAAGAAATAAAGAAACAAAGAAATAAAAGGAAAAAAACAATAAACCAGAGTCTCCTAATTTATGGGACAATATCAATTGGTCCAACATATCCATAATTGGAGCCCAAGAAAGAGAAAAGAGAACAAGAAATATTTCATATTTGCTGAGAATGGTATAAAATTGTTGGATGACATCAACCCACACATCCAAAGAACTCAGAAAACATCAATCAGGAAAAATAAAGCAGACACACACAGACACCCCTCACTCATACACAAACAAATGTCAACCTAGAAGTCCATATCTTACAAAAATAGCTTTAAAAATAAAGATAACACAATCTCAAACTGGACTTCCCTGGTGGCTCAGCTAGTAAAGAATCTGCCTGCAAGGCAGGAGACCTCGGTTCGATTCCTGGGTTGGGAAGATCCCCTGGGGAAGGGAACAGCTACCCACTGCAGTGTTCTGACCTGGAGTGTTCCATGGACTGTACAGTCCATGGGTTTGCAAACAGGTGGACACAACTGAGTGACTTTCACTTATTAGGCTTCCCTGATAGCTCAGTTGGTAAAGAATCCGCCTGCAATGCAGGAGACCCCGGTTTTTTTCCTGGGTCATGAAGACCTGCTGGAGAAGGGATAGGCTACCTACTCCAGTATTCTTGGGCTTCCCTTGTGCCTCAGCTGGTAAAGAATCCGCCTGCAATGCGGTAGACTGAGTTTTGATCCCTGGGTTGGGAAGATTCCCCTGGAGAAGGCAATAGCTACCCACTCCAATATTCTGGCCTGGAGAATTCCATGGACTGTATAGTCCACGGGGTCGCAAAGAGCTGGACACGACTGAATGACTTTCACAGCACACAGCAATCTCAAACTGTTCCCTCCTACAATTTCATTCTTGAAATGGCAAAATTATGAAGTGGGGAGACAGGTTCAGTTCAGTTCAGTCACTCAGTCGTGTCTGACTCTTTGCGACCCCATGAACCAGAGCACACCAGGCCTCCCTGTCCATCACCAACTCCCGGAGTTCACTCAAACTCACGTCCATCGAGTCAGTGATGCCATGCAGCCATCTCGTCCTCTGTCGTCCCCGTCTCCTCCCGCCCCCAATCCCTCCCAGCATCAGAGACAGGTGAGTGGTTACCAAAGATGAGTGATGGAGACGGAGGAGAGAGGCCTTGCTACTAGAGCACCACTAGAGACCCTCGCAGGGATGGGTGCTGTCGCTCTTAACTGCGTCTGTGCCACTGACTTGGGCTCTGATACTACCTGTAGTCTTGTGCGGTGTTATCACTGGAGGGGACTGACTAAAGGTTACGTGGAATCTCTCTGCGTTCCTCACTGTGTCATGGGATCCACTGTTTCCCCAAAGTAAGTCGATAAACCTTAAAAATCGGAGGCAAAATAAATCATTTTTAGGGATGAAACCTAAGAGAATTTCTCCCCGTCAGAACTTCTTTGCAAGAAATACCAAAACAATTTCTTCAGTTTAAAGAAAAATTGTATCAGACTCAGCCTTGAATCTATAGGCAGCCATGAAGAGCACCAGAAAAGGTACATATTTGTACAAATTTAAAAGATCCTGAACTGCTGTGTGCTGTGAAAGTCACTCAGTCATGTCTGACTCTTTGCAATCCCATGGACTATACAGTCAATGGAATTCTCCAGGCCAGAACACTGTAGTAGGTAGCCATTCCCTTCTCCAGGGGATCTTCCCAACCCAGGCAGTGAACCCAGGTCTCCTGCATTGCAGGTGGATGCTTTACCAGCTGAGCCAATTTTATCAATGTGTGTGTCTTTTTGAAAATGTATAGGAAAAGAAAGTGAAGTCAGTCGTGTCTGACTCTTTGCAACCCCATAGACTGTAGCCCACCAGGCTCCTCCGTCCGTGGGATTTTCCAGATAAGAATACTAGAGTGGGTTACCATTTCCTTCTCCAGGAGATCTTCCTGACTTAGGGATTGAACCTGGGTCTCCCGCAATGTAGACAGACACTTTACCGTCTGAGCCACCAGGGAAGTTGTATACATATGCATATATATATACACACATCTATTTACATATGTGTATGAATAGCAAGTTTCATAATTTAAAACAATAGAAAAAGGAAGAAATCAAGAGAGGTGATGCCATCTGGAGACTGACACATGTGCTGTGCTATACACAAGAGGGGTAGGAAGGGCTGCTATTTTGACAGCAGGAGACCGACAGTGATGAATAAATGCGGTTGGTGAGTCAGAGTGGTCCCATGCAGAGGAGTTTAAAAATGCAAGAAGAGCAGTTGTATTTTGTGAGGTCACCTAATGCTCCCAGGGGTATTAAAGCAAGTTGTCAAAACTTGTTTTAATAGCTAAGTTGAGGAAAGATTTTATTGTTGCTATGTATCAATACCTTTTAAGCAGGGTGTAAAATGTGCTTATGTGAGGCGCATTTAAAAAGAAAAGAAAAACCTCAGTCACTAATTCACTTGAAATGATAACCTATTTGAGATAAACTGTAGACCTAAATGTAAAACCTAAAACAAACAAACCAAAAAATCATAGAAGAATATATTTGTTACTTTAGGGTAAGAAAAGGTTTCTTGTGAGACAAAAGTCATGATCATGAAATGAAAAATAAGTTAGACTTCATCAAATACAAACAAGAAATCTTCCTCATAAAACACTGTCAATATAATAAGAAGCAAGTTACAGACTGTGAGGATGTGTTCATAAAACAAAGTATTTCTATCCGGCACCTGCAAAGAGCTCCTGAAAATCAATAACAAGAAGACAGCTCAATTTTAAGAGGCAAAGGCATACAGGCACCTCACGAAGGAAAATATGAAGTTGTCAATAAACACATGGAAAACTCTTCAACTTGATTAGTTACCAGGACAGTGCACACTAAAAACCCAGGGAGACGTTACACAAGCTCCGCTGGAAAGTCTAAAACACAGGAGGTTGGCCACAGCAAAGCTGAAAGAACTCTGCGGAAGCCAGCACCTGCGCATGTCACTGGCAGGAGTGTGAAGCAGTGCAGCCACTTTGGCAAAGTGTCAGGTTCTTGAAGTGTCAAATCCACCTCTGTGTGTGTGTGCACGCTAAGTCGTCTCAGTCACGTGCAACTCTTTGTGACCCTACAGACCGTATGCGACCCTATGGACCGTATGCGACCCTCTGGACTGTAGCCCACGAGGCTTCTCTGTCCATGGGATTCTTCAGGCAAGAATACCACTAGCAGCACCTGGGAAGGCTCCCCAGTAATTCCACTGCCAGGTGTGTGTGCCAAAGAAATGTGTGTGTATGTCCATGCAAAGCACTTTATGAGACTTTTATCATAGTGAAATCTTGACTCTTGACCAACACAATGAATTCTAGCTGTTGTTCCGTGGCTCAGTTGTGTCCGACTCTCTGTGACCCCATGGACAGCAGCACACCTGGCTCCTCTGTCCTCCACTACCTCCCAGAGTTTGCTCAAACTCACGTCCATTGAGTTGGTGATGCCATCCAACCATCTCATCCTCTGTCGCCCCCTTCTCCTCTTGCCCTCCATCTGATGGAAATGCATCAGAGTCTTTTCCAATGGACTGGCTCTTTGCATCAGGTGGCCAAAGTATTAGAGTTTCAATTTCAGCAATATTCCTTCCAATGAATATTCAGGATTAATTTCTTTTAGGATTAACTGGTTTGATATCCTTGCTGTCCAAGGGACTCTCAAGAGTCTTCTCCAGCACCACAGTTCAAAAGCATCAATTCTTCAGCACTCAGCCTCCTTTATGGTCCAACTCTCACACCCCTACATGACTACTGGAAAAGCCATGTTTGAAAAGGTTTGAATATACAGTCCTTAGTCAGCAAAGTGATGTCTCTGCTTTTTAATATGCTGTCTAGGTTTGTCGTAGCTTTTTGTCCCAAGAGAAAACATCTTTTAATGAATAAGCTGTGCTTGTTCAAAATGAAGCGGGACGAAGGCTAGCAGAGTTTTGCTAAGAGAACTCACTGGTCATAGCAAACACCATGTTCCAACAACACAAGAGAAGACTCTACACGTGGACATCACCAGAGAGTCAACACTGAAATCAGATTGATTATATTCTTTGCAGCCAAAGATGAAGAAGCTCTATACAGTCAGCAAAAACAAGACCAGGAACTGACTATGGCTCAGATCATAAACTCCTATAAGCCAAATAGACTTAAATTGAAGAAAGTAGGGAAAACCACTAGACCATTCAGGTATGACCTAAATCAAATCCCTTACAATTATTCAGTGGAAATGAGAAATAGATTCAAGAGATTAGATCTGATAGACAGAGTGCCTGAAGAACTATGGGTGGAGGTTCATGACACTGTACAGGAGGCAGTGATCAAGATCATTCCCAAGAAAAAGAAATGCAAAAGGCAAAATGGCTGTCTGAGGAGGCCTTACAAATAGCTGTGAAAAGAAGAGAAGTGAAAGGCAAAGGAGAAAAGGAAAGATACACCCATCTGAGTGCAGAGTTCCAAAGAATAGCAAGGAGAGATAAGAAAGCCTTTCTCAGTGGTCAATGCAAAGAAATAGAGGAAAACAATAGAATGTGAAAGACTAGAGATCTCTTCAAGAAAATTAGAGATACCAAGGGAACATTTCATGCAAAGATGGGCTGGATAAAGGACAGAAATGGTATGGACCTAACAGAAGCAGAAGAGATTAAGAAGAGGTGGCAAAAATACACAGAAGAACTGTACAAAAAAGATCTTCATGACCTAGATAACCACGATAGTGTGATCACTCATCTAGAGCCAGACGTCCTGGAATGCAAAGTCAAGTGGGCCGTAGGAAGGATCTCTATGAACAAAGCTAGTGGAGGTGATGGAACTCCAGTTGAGCCATTTCAAATCCTAAAAGATGATGCTGTGAAAGTGCTGCACTCAACATGCCAGCAAATATGGAAAACTCAGCAGTGGCCACAGGACTGGAAAAGGTCAGTTTTCATTCCAATCCCAGAGAAGGGCAATGCCAAAGAATGCTCAAACTACCACACAATTGCACTCATCTCACACACTAGCAAAGTAATGCTCAAAATTCGCCAAGCCAGGCATCAACAGTACATGACCGTGAACTTCCAGATGTTCAAGCTGGACTTAGAAAAGGCAGAGGAACCAGAAGTCAAATTACAACATCCATTGCATCATAGAAAAAGCAAGAGAGTTCCAGAAAAACATCTACTTCTGTTTTATTGATTACACCAAAGCCTTTGACTTTGTGGATCAAAACAAACTGGAAAATTCTTAAAGAAATGGGAATACCAGACCACTTTACCTGCCTCCTGAGAAACCTGTATGCAGGTCAAGAAGTAACAGTTAGAACGGGACATGGAACAATGGACTGGTTCCAAACTGGGAAATGAGTAAATCAAGGCTGTATACTATCACCCTGCTTATTTAACATATGTGCAGAGTCCATCATGCAAAATCCCAGGCTGAATGAAGGACAAGCTGGAATCAAGATTGCTGGGAGAAATATCAATAACCTCAGATACCCAGATGACACCACCCTTATGGCAGAAAGCAAAGAGGAACTGAAGAGCATCTTGATGAAAGTGAAAGAGAAGAGTGAAAAAGCTGGCCTAAATCTCAGCATTCAAAAAACCAAGATCATGGCATCTGGTCCCATCACTTCATGGCAAATAGATGGGGAAACTATGGAAATGGTGAGAGAATTTATTTTCTTGGGCTCCAAAATCACTGGAGATGGTGACTGCAGCCATGAAATTAAAAGATGCTTGCTCCTTGGAAGAAAAGCTATGACCAACCTAGACAGCATGTTATAAAGCAGAGACATTACTCTGCCAACGAATGTCTGTCTAGTCAAAGCTGTGGTTTTTCCAATAGTCATGTATGGATGTGAGAGTTGGACTATAAAGAAAGCTGAACACCAAAGAATTGATAGTTTTGAGCTGTGGTGTTGGAGAAGACCAACTGCAAAGAGGTCCAACCAGTCCATCCTGAAGAAGATCAGTCCTGAGTGTTCATTGAAGGACTGACGTTGAAGCTGAAACTCCAATACTTTGGCCACCTGATGCGAAGAGCTGACTCATTTGAAAAGACCCTGATGCTGGGAAAGATTGAAGGCGGGAAGAGAAGGGGACGACAGAGGATAAGATGGTTGGATCGCATCTCAGACTCAATGGACATGAGTTTGAGCAAGTTCTGGGAGTTGGTAATGGACAGAGAAGCCTGGTGTGCTGCAATCCATTGGGTGGCAAAGAGTTGGACATGACTGAGCAACTGAACTGAACTGTGCTTGTTCATACAAAAAAAAAAAAGGAATCAATTACTGATAGACAAGCAATAGATCTAAGTCTCAGAGTAAAAGACTGAGTGGAATAAACCAAACGCAGACATACATGTTATATAATTCAGTAGGTGAAACAGTCAGGAGTAAGCAGCAGAGACCCGCAGTTTCTGGGTGGGAGGGCAGCACTGAGAAGGGGATGCGGCTGCTGGGAAAAGTGTTAGGTGCCGTCATGATATTCCTAGAAGTCTTGTCGAATAGTTCACCTGACGTCTGAGCACATCGATGTGTGTGAATTTTATCCAAAAAAGTTTTACTTGTGTGAATTTGGGGCATTTTGCCATGCCTGGAGAGAACAGACCTGATGCCTGAAGTTGCCGTCACAAGGAACTTTCTAGAGGGGGAAAAAAGCTGGTCTTGAGAACATCACCGGAGCAACCAGCTCTTCTGCTCCTCCCTCTGTGATCTCCCATCACCCCAGTTCTCTCTGGTCCACGGACGGCCAGGTAGCTAATCCAAGAGCACAGCTGACCTCTGGGAAAAGATGACTGTTCATCCCAAGGGAGTTCCAGAAAGAAGGAAACTGACGCCGGTTGGGGTGGTTAGCTTTAGGTGTCAATGTGGCTCTGCTGTGCTGCTCTGTTTTGTGATCAAGCGTCAGTCCATGTGTTGCTGTGATGGTCCTTTCTAGGCGTGATTAATATCTGCAATTGAAAGTGAAAAGAAAGTGAAGTCACTCAGTCGTGTCTGACTCTTTGCAACCCCATGGACTGTAGCCTACAAGGCTCTTCAGTCCATGGAAGTTTCCAGGCAAGAGTGCTGGAGTGGGTTGCCATTTCCTTCTCCAGGGGATCTTCCTGACCCAGGGATTGAACCCAGGTCTCCTGCACTGCAGGCAGACACTTTACCGTCTGAGCCACCAGGGAATTGCCTCATCCAAACACTTAATAGTGTGAGTAGACCTCACCAGGGCTTCCCTGGTGGCTCAGAGGTTAAAGCGTCTGCCTCCAATGCGGGAGACCCGGGTTCGATCCCTGGGTCGGGAAGATCCCCTGGAGAAGGAAATGGTAACCCACTCCAGTATTCTTGCCTGGAGAATCCCATGGACGGAGAAGCCTGGTAGGCTACAGTCCACGGGGTCGCAAAGAGTCGGACATGACTGAGCGACTGAACAGAAGTCAACGGGACGAAACAGGCCTCATCCAATCAGTTGAAGTTTCAAGGCCAAAGGCTGAAATTTCCCAAGGAAGAAGCAGTTCTGCCTCAAGACAGCCTTAGGAACTCTCCCTTATGTCCCAGGCGGTGGCCCTGCAGGACTCAGCCTGGAGGTTGCAGGGTTAGCTCTTCCCTGAACTCCCAGCCTGCTCCACCATCTTCAGACTTCCTGGGCCCCCAGTCAGGTGAGACAATTCCTTAAAATAAATCCATGTCTCTATATAGCTGTATCTATACCCAGAAATGAAGAGAATTGAATTCGTATCAAGCATCTTTCTGACCATAGCACTAAGAGATTCAGTTCACTTTAGTTCAGTCCCTCAGTCGTGACTGACCCTTTGCGACCCCATGAATCACAGCACACCAGGCCTCCCTGTCCATCACCAGCTCCAAGAGTTCACTCAAACTCATGTCCATAGAGTCGGTGATGCCATCCAACCATCTCATTCTCTGTCGTCCCCTTCTCCTCCTGCCCCCAATCCCTCCCACCATCAGAGTCTTTTCCAGTGAGTCAACTCTTCGCTTGAGGTGGCCAAAGTATTGGAGTTTCAGCTTTAGCATCAGTCCTTCCAATGAACACCCAGGATTGATCTCCTTTAGAATGGACTGGTTGGATCTCCTCACAGTCCAAGGGACTCTCAAGAGTCTTCTCCAGCACCACAGTTCAAAGGCATCAATTCTTTGGTGATCAGCTTTCTTCACAGTCCAACTCTCACATCCATACATGACCACTGGAAAAACCATAGCCTTGACTAGACGGACCTTTGTTGGCAAAGTAATGTCTCTGCTTTTTAATATGCTGTCTATGTTGGTCATAAGGTATCAATTAATCAATTAAGGGAAAAAAAAAACTAAAAAACACACAGACATGAAGGCTAAGCAATGCAGTTCTAAATAACCAAGAGATCACTGAAGAAATCAAAGAGGAAATAAAGAAATACCTAGAAAAAAATGGCAACGAAAACATGGTGACCCAGAAACTGTGGGACACAGCAAAAGCAGTTCTAATAAAAAAAAAATTGCAGCGATACAATCCTACCTCAAGAAACAAGAAAATCCTCGAATAAATAACCTAACTTTATATGTAGAGCAATTAGAAGCAGACAGCAACAGCGACAAAAAACACCCAAAGTAGAAGGAAAGGAATCACAGAGATCAGAGCTGGAATAAATGAAGAAGAGATGAAGAAACCGATAGGAAAGATCAGATGTTCGTAGAGAGGCATAGATTACACATAGTGCTGGTTTAGTCGCCTAGTCGTGTCTGACTCTTGCAACCCCAAGGACTGTGCCAGTCAGTCTCCTCTGTCCCTGATATTCTCTAGGCAAGATACTGGACTGACTGGGTTGCCATTTCCTCCTCCAGGGCATCTTCCTGACCCAGGGATCAAACCTGCATCTCCTGCATTGCAGGTGGATTCTTTACCTCTGAGCCGCCAGAGATTCCCATAGATTATATATAGACATATGTGGATAGGGGTTTCCCAGGTGGCGCTAGTGGTAAAAAAAAAAAAAAAAAGCCTGCCTGCCAATGCAGGAGACATAAGAGATATGGGTTCGATCCTTGGTTTGGGAAGAGCCCCTAGAGGAGGGCATGGGAACCCACTCCACTATTCTTGCCTGGTGAATCCCATGCACAGAGGAGCCTGGTGGGTTACGTCCAAATGTTAGCAAGGACATGAGTGAAGCAACTTAGCATGCATGCATGCATATACAGATATTTGGTGTAGAGATCTGTACATATATCTATAGATCCAGAAATATATATATATATATACATATAAAAATAGATCATATTTATAATCCTACTTATCTATCTGTTCATCCATCCATCATCCATCATCCATCCATCGTCCATCCATCCATCCATCCATCATCCATCTACCATCCATCCATCATCCATCATCCATCCATCCATCATTCATCCATCATCCATCCATCATCCATCCATCCATCCATCATCCATCATCCATCCACCATCCATCCATCACCCATCCATCATCCATCCACCGTCCATTCATCATCCATCCATCATCCATCTACCATCCATCCATCATCCATCCATCCATCATCCATCATCCATCCATCCGTCATCCATCATCCATTCATCATCCATCCATCCATCCATCATCCATCTACCATCCATCCATCATCCATCCATCCATCCATTCATCATCCACCCATCCATCCATCATCCATCCACCATCCATCCATCATCCATCCACCATCCATCCATCATCCATCCACTGTTCATCCACCATCCATCCATAATCCATCATCCATCCATCATCCATCCACTGTCCATCCACCATCCATCCACTGTCCATCCATAATCCATCATCCATCCATCATCCATCCACTGTCCATCCACCATCCATCCATAATCCATCATCCATCCACTGTCCATCCACCATCCATCCACTGTCCATCCATAATCCATCATCCATCCATCATCCATCATCCATCCATCCATCATCCATCCATAATCCATCATCCATCCATCATCCATCATCCATCCATCATCCATCCATCATCCATCATCCATCCATCCATCATCCATCCATCATCCATCCATCATCCAACCACCATCCATCCATCATCCATCCACTGTCCATCCATAATCCATCATCCATCATCCATCCATCATCCATCCATCATCCATCATCCATCCATCCATCATCCATCCATCCACCCACCCATCCACCCATCAGCAGAGCATGGTCCTCCAGAGACTCAGAACCACAGTCCATGACAAATGTGTCCTATGCTGTGTGTACCTGGAGAACCCAGACTAACTCCCGACTGTATTTCCCGCCACACCAGCCCCACAGCCTGAGTCAGAGGAAGCAGGTGGCCCAGGGTGAAAGGTTGTTTATTTGGAAGGAAATATTCCTGGAGTGATGGATGAGGGTGTCTGCCAGCTGGCATGTTTGGGGACAAGGACATTCATATTTCTGAATCCAGATTCCCTAGAACGGGGTGCTGAGTGCTCATCACATAATTCTTCCTGATGTACCTGTTCATTATTTCCCCCATGAGAAATAGTGGTCAGGTGCAAAATTGTTAAACCACAATCTATTCTCCAGGGGGTTGTGGGCTTTTTAATCAAAAGGTGCCTCTTTCTGCTGACTGTTATGCTGTTGAGGACTCCAGCGTGAACTCAGCAGTGGGTGAAGGTCAGCTTCTCAGAGTCACTGTGGGTTTAACTGCTTGAGTGTGACTGGGACCCCAGAGTGAAGGCGGTGACGGGGCGTGGGGCTTTGTCCACCCCTCCTGGACCACATCTATAGGACCACGCAATGGAAGGAGGCAGCTCCACCCCTGCTTGGGGTGTACTAAGCCCTTTGCTTCTCTGTCCCAGGATCAGCAGCTCCTTTCTGCAGGTACGTGGTTGCCTTTGAAACCATGGCACCCTCCATCTTGTATGTGGTGTGCAATGCAGACCCGAGGATCCCACCTTGGGTCTCAGCGGCAGTCTGCAATCCTCAGTGTATCAGAGGGGCAGGATTGTCTTGCACCCATGGCTTTCAAACTGGGATAGGATGCAGGCTGCAGAGCAGAAGCCTGAGGCGGGGGCTTGAGGAGGAGATCCTGCCGCTCATCAGGACTGGATTCCTGCAGACCCTGATGTCCATTGCCCACTCCCACCTCCACTGCTGACCACCAGGCAGAAGCTCCAGTGCTCCTGCCTTGTGCCCCCTCTGCCTTGTCTCTTTCCTTTCTCTTCAAAGGCACAGATGGGACCCAGGTGGGGCTGACAGCCCAGCCTCAGAGCTGCTGTTCAGGGAGCCTGTGGCCTCATTCTGGACCTGGATCATTAATGTGTTTAGTTGGCTGCCTCCACCATCACCTGCTCTGTTTTACCTGTCATTCTGGATGACTGGGGGGCCCAGGGGAAGGCTATGTCACTTGCCCATTGCATCTCCAGCCTCGTCCTTCCAGCTCCCATCCCCACTCACCTGTCCTAAACACCCTGCTGGGTGTGCTCCATCCACCTTTATCACCCAGGGAGTCCCTTCCCCCTCTGTCTGTTGGACAAGCACTAGGATTCCCAATCCACTGCCGAAGCGTGCCCTCTTTGGCACTTTCTTCTCTCCCTACCCTGAGGAGGCTGTCTCCTGCCCCGCCCCAGATGCTGCATGTGGCCCCCCAGCTCTGGCCTGGAGACCCTCACCTGCTCCCCTCCCGGACCTGCTGTTCTCCTGTAGCGTCCGCTGGATCGGGCACCAGGTGTGCGTCTGAGGAGGCCCAGGGCCTGAGTAGAACTCCACTTTCTCCAATAACTGTTCCAAATTTTCTGCAAGATGCGCAGCGTGGCTGGCTCCTTTCAGTGACGATAACGTCCTCTAATGCCGGAAAAGAAAGTGGCCGGTGGACTACACACCTCGCGCGGCCCTTCTGCTGTCCGTGAACCTCATGTGGAGACAAGGTGAGTGGCTCCAAACCCAAGTGTGGTTTGTGCCATCCCCACAGCCAGCTTTCATCTGGCTTTTTTTTTTGGGGGGGGGGGAGGATCAGAAAGTTGCTTGCACAATCACCATCACAAAGAACCCAATATAATACAGTTGAATAACTTTTCAGTATTGTCACACAACTCAAAACGCTGCAAGTGTTTCAGAAAGAGCCACCAGCTTCCAAGGATAAGTGATTATCAGGAAGGGTGCTCATGCGTTTTTAAGGATCTTGCAGAATAATGTTACGGTGTATACTGTACAGTCCATTCATTTTGTTGTTTCTGAACCTCAATTCCCAGTGCAGTCCAAGCTCTTGTAGGGGATGTCACAGGAATAATTCTCCCCACAGCTGGAAATATGCATTTGGGGGTTACCACCCGTTACAAAACTATGTTGAAATAATGACGGCTTATGCTACATGACGATTGTAAAGGCAGAAGGAGGGCAAGAGCAGCTGTCATCTGTAAACCCCTCCCCTGTGCTGGTCTGTCTTCCTAGTGTCACTAATCATGCAGAGAGGGTAAGGAGGTGCCACCCCAGGCCGGATCGCCAAGGGTGAAGTCCCTCACAGTTCCTGACCTCACTGCAATGTTGACCTCGGATCAGTTCAGTTCAGTTCAGTCGCTCAGTCATATCCGACACTTTGTGACCCCATGAATCACAGCACACCAGGCCTCCCTGTACATCACCAACTCCCCTTGGATAAACCTCCTCAAATCCCTCTCCCTCCCTCTCCTCGTCTGGGTAACAGGTGACCACAGGGCTTCTCTGGTAGGTTGTTTGAGGACCAGAGGTTGTGACTGTAAAAGTCTTAGGATAGTCTCTGTCGACAGTTAATGCCCAATAAATGATTATGCAGGTGGGTGTGATTTCATTCTCCACGTGTATGATTTCGTGCTCACAACAAGCATGCAAGATAGATCTTTTAATCTCCATCTTAAAAACTGAACACTTGAAACCAACGCTGTGTCCTCCAGAAAGCAGAGCCTGAGGAAAGGATTACGTGCCGGTGCCGTATGGGGTGCAAGGCCGCAGGGCTGCCTTTTTCACTAGCTCCTTTGCAACCCAGCCCAGGCACCTGAAGCACAGACCTCAATTCCTCACAGTTCTGGAGATCAGGGTGTCTGCAAACTGGGCCAGGGCCACTTCCTTCCTGGTCTGCAGATGGCGGTCTGCTGGCTGTGTCCTCACGTGGCAGAGACAGTGAGACAGACAGGAAGCGGGGCCCGGGGTCTCTTCTCTGAAGGACACTAACCCCGCCACAAAGCCCCGGATGCGGGGAAGCCTGAAGGCGAAAGGGGAGCGGGCGGCAGGGGATGAGACAGCTGGGTGGCACCACCGACTCGATGGACATGAGTTTGAGCAAACTCCGGGAAGTCGTGCAGGACAGAGGAGCCTGGTGTGCTGCAGTCCATGGGGTCACAAGCAGTCGGACACAACTGAGCAACTGAACAACAACTGACATGTAAACAGCAGTACGTGTTCAGTGCACACACTTGATGGGTGTGGAGTACACAAACACGCACGGACCCGTCATCGCCACCTGTGAGCAAAGATATCCGTCGCCTCCCAGCGTGTGCTCTCCTCCTCTCCTCTGCCCCCCTCCTCCTTCCTAAATAATCTGTGTGTGTGTGATAAGAGCGCTTAACATAAGATCTATCCTCTCGGCAAATTTCTAAGTACACAGTACAGTATTGTTAACTCTAGCCAGCTCTAATGTACAGTGAATCACTAGGACCCTTTCATCTTGTAAGTGAAACTTTGTACCTTTTGATCAGTTCCTCCCCATTTCTCGCTTCCCCCAGCCCCTGGCAACCAGCTACCTACTCTCTGTCTCGAAGAGTTTGACCTCTTTAGGTTCTCAGTATCAGAGATACCATGTGATATTTGCTTTTCTGTGTCTGCCTTATTGCATTGAATGTAACGTCCTCTGGGTGTACACGCATCGTCGTGAACGGCATCTCCTCAGCTTGCGTTCTGTAACTCGACAAAGTGCTGCGTGTTTGGTTTCCGAGTGTGAAATGGAACAGGTTGGGGATCAGGAATGGCAGACGCAGCTCATTTAATCGGGATTTTACAGGATGAGAACAGAGGAAGCACTTGGGCTGTAACAGCAAAGGTGGCAGACAACACCTCCCCTCTCCCTGTGCTCCACGCGCTGCTCGGAGGCTGCGGGATCTCTGGTTCTCCCTTTCCGCCTGTGGGGTGGGTGCCTTAGGTCAGGAAATTGAGGCACAGGGTGGCTGAGGAGCCTGCCTGAGGCCACATCACCCTAGAGCCGCCGTCACTTACCCAGGACACCAGGCCTCAGGGGCCCAGTCTTGGTTGCTCATTGTGTTGACGTATATGAAGTTCCCCGCTTGGGCCCTGGGTCTGCACCAGGCTTCACAGGCATTGCATGGACCCAGGTCATAGCACCAGCCTGGGCAGGGCTTTTAGGATCCAGTTCTGTGGATAATACAGCTTCTTATATGCTGTTCCTCTGAGCACCGTGTCATAAACCTCTGGTCTGCAGAACTGTGGATCCCCACCAGCGATGCTGGCAGAGGCTGCAGGCAGGGCTTGGCCAGCACCAGTTGTCCACTAGTCCTTCTCTAGATGGAAGCTGGCACTCGACTGGTAGAAGCACTGGTATTTCCTGCAGCTGTTCAGGGCCAGAGCATCGGTGCTGTAGGACCAGCGTCCATTCTCACTGGTGATGTCAGCGTTACAGTCATGGAGCTTTTCCAGTAAGACATCTCTCATCGTGAAACTGACCTGGTGACCAGCACCACACACAGCCTGTCCTCAGTGGCTGCAGATTCTGCATTCGTGCATTCACCCATTTGCTAACATTATTCTGTGGCTTCAGGTCAATGGCCTCAGTGCTTTCATGCATTTATCTGTCTAACCCCAGAGTAGTGGGGAATTTGAGTTCCTGACACACACACGGTCCCAGCGGAGGTGGAACCAAGGCCCTCTGCCTCCTGGCCTCGGCTCTCACACGAAACAAGTGGCCTTTTCAGTCTGTTTAGTGACACATTTTCCCTGTTTTTAGGCTTCTGGTGGATGACCTTAGTGTTTAAAATTTCCCTCAAGCATCACACTGAAACGCTGCCCAGAATCCTAAGAACAAGAGGCTCTGAAAATACACATGTTAGATGAGCTTCACTCAGACACAAGCTCCAGAGATGGTGGCTTGAATTCAATGTGAATAACTCAACCATGTGTTAAACAAGTGTCTTTAAACAGAAGCACACACGATACAGGTTCAGTTTTGATCTGCTGGCAAAGCTGCATCAGTGAGAGGCTCTCAGGACCCTGGCCGTGTATTTCCCCAGCTGCACTGACCTGGCATGAACCTGGGGTTCCAACGAAAAACAAACCCCAAGGATATCATTGCCTGGACCAGGGCTTGGTGAACTGGGCTACTGGGCCAAGTCAGAGTAGAGCACGCACTGTTGTCTGTAGGGTTGCAGAGTCGAACATGACTGAGGTGACGGAACGTACAAATGTAACACGGGAGCTGGTTGGTTACATCCTGTGAAATAGGATGGAGCAGGTGCCCTCATACCGAGGTCTTGAGAGAATGGAGTTAAACGTGCGTGGTCGCGCCTACCTATGAGTGCGTGTTCAGTTCGTTCGCTTCAGTCATGCCTGACTCTTTGTGACCCCATGGACTGTAGCCGGCTAGGCTCCTCTGTCCATGGGATTCTCCAGGCAAGAGTACTGGAGTGGGTTGCCATGCTCTCCTCCAGGAAATCTTCCCCACCCAGGGATTGAACACATATCTCCTGCACTGGCAGGCGAGTTCTTTACCACTGAGACACCGGGAGAGCCCCTTCTGTCTGTGAGCCAGCATCAGAATGAACGTGGGCTCCAGAGCCTCACCCCACACGGAGCTGAGCAGGCTGCGGGCGTCTGCTGCCCTTCCTGGTTCTCCCTGCTCCCGCCCCGGGGTAGTGCAGGGCCGTGTCATAATCGATAAGGATCATCTCACAACCCTGCCAGCTGGTTGCTCCTTTATTTCAGAGGAGGAAACAGGCTCTTGTGCGAGAGACGTGCAGACACAGGCCTGATCCCGGCCGCAGGGCCAGGCTCCGCCACCGGCAGTGTGACCACCAGGGAGCATGGCCTCAGCAGGCGTGCGCAGGTTGCTCCTCTGTGAAGTCAGGGCGGTGAGGGTTGTCAGGAGAAGAAAGGGGACCCACTCAGGAACAGTGCTGGCAGCAAGCGTTGCGTTAGCCACTCAGCCACGGCCTACTCATTGTGACCCCGTGGACTGTAGCCCACCAGGCTCCTCTGTCCTTGGGATTCTCCAGGCAAGAACACTGGAGTGGGTTGCCATGCCCTCCTCCAGAGGAATCTTCCCAGCCCAGGGATCGAACCCAGGTCTCCTGCATCGCAGGTGGATTTTTTACTGCCTGAGCCACCAGGGAAGCCCAAGTATTAAGTAATTAAATACCTGTTACCTGTGGAGGGCGATGCTGGTACTTGATTCAAAAGCCCTCCTGCCTTTGCGCCCACCTCCCCAGTGGATCTGTGGCTCTTCTGTGGGGAGCTGACCTTGACCTCTCCTTCACCTGCACAGACAGGAAGTGCCCAGAGGTTAGGGCCTGCCACCCCTCCCCCTGACCACCACGACCCCCGGTTCCTGGTCTGGAGCTTCCTGGCTCCGGGCTGGAACTGCGCTGGGGGGTAACTCACTCCCAGGGCCCCTCAGGATCAGGCTGGAGGCACGCCTGCCTCATGGCTTCCTGCTTCTCCTCCAGCCGGGACCTCACACCATTCATTTCCCGCCCACACCCCATCCCATCACACGCCTCTGTCCCTCGTCTCGGGTCTGCTTCTGCGGAATCTGATGACACAGAGCATCCCTGAAGACGTGCGCTCCCAGCCGAAGACCCCGGGCTGGACCCACGCTGCCCGCTGGCCTGGGGCCGGCTGCCCGCTCCGGCCCCATCGCGTTCCCCAGCCTCGTCTGTGCAGACTGACTGAGCTGCCGAGACTGGGGCCCCTGGGGGCCGCCCCGGGCCCGCCCCACAAGCAGCGCCCCGCAGCTGCGAGAAAGCCGCCCGCTGGGCTTTCCCAAGGCTCCCAGGAGAAATCCTCGTTTCCCAAGACAGGGTTCAGCCGTGTGGAGGGAAAGCAGGTTGGAAAACAGCAGTCCTCTCTTCAAAGAGCCTCTGGACGTGAGCGAGGCCGTGCTGCTCCTGTGGAGTGCTGGTGTAAGCGGGAGGGGGCTTCTCCAGAAAGTGGTGATCCGGTGGTCCCCGGACCCGGAGACCCTGCAGACATAGGGCCTCCTGTTCGTCACTGGGCTGTGGTGGGTCCGCTCCTAGCAACGCAGGTGGTGGGTTCACGGGGGAGGGGAGCGCCTGGTAACTGCAGTGGACACCGTGAGAGGGAAACGGCCGCCCACTCCAGGATCCTCGTCTGGAGAACCTCCTGGACAGAGGAGCCTGGCGGGTCACGGTCCGTGGGGTCACACCGAGTTGGACATAGGTCATGCAGAGCGAGCAGTGCGGAGCAGGGCAGGGCAGCCGGCGCCTTCTGGGTCCTCAGGCAGGGCCAGACCCCGCTCTGAGGTGGGAGGTGAGGTCGGCGTGGGCTGGTGGTCTGAGGGCCCAGGTTTGTGGAGGGTCTGAGGGCCCAGGTGTGATGAGGTCCGAGGGCCCAGGTGTGGTAGGGTCTGAAGTCTCAGGTGTGGTGGGGTCTGAAGTCTCAGGTGTGGTGGGATCCGAGGGTCCAGGTGTGATGAGGTCTTAGGGCCCAGGTGTGCTGGGGTCTGAGGGCCCAGGTACAATAGGAAAACATTGGTTTTAAGTTGAATCAAATGGCAATTGTATAGTTTCTCCCTTTAGCACTGAGCTCCCCACAGGTAGGCAAGCGGTTGGATTTATTTAGACCAGTTTTTGGAAAAAAGTGGGGATACTAATAGCTTTTTGTCAGAATTGTTGTGATAATGTAATGGGATATAACAAGGGAATCACCTTAGCACGTTGTAGGTCAGTGTACAAATATAAGTGATCACACCTGCCATGCATATATCACTTATACCATGAAGTAGAGTGTTTAGTTTGCCTGTTTCCTGGCTCAGCAAGAAATAAAATATTGATTTGCTTGCACATGTGAGGTGTCTGTGCCAAGCCCTTGAATGTGGTCTGGGGGAAAGATGTTTCTTTCTGCAAGTCCAGCAGCCTGCAGTGTCCTGAGTTACACAGGTCCGGCTGCCAGTCCAGAGCAGAGTTTAAATGAAACCGACTATTCTAACTGCAGCTGTCTTCTTGTTTAGAAGACTTAATTGTGTTTTATCTCATATTGTTCTTAGAAAACTGGGTAGCTGATGATATCAGTTCCAACTGTGTGATACATTTTTAAGCAGATATTGATTTACATAATATGCTGCTGTCAAACACAGGCTCACCCAGACCAGATGTTTTTTTATCACCAGCCTTGGTATCTGGGAAGAAATAAATAAAAGAGTGCAACAAGCTGACCATTAAACAACACTATTTCAAAAAATACACTCTTTGAAAAGACTGTTTGGAATTTTCTTATACATTTCTTAGTTCAAGGAACTGCATTTAACTGCAAAAAGATGGATTGTTAATTGTTTCAGAAAATAACAGTAAGGGTATTTGAATCAAATTCCCTCCCATTCCAAATATTATTTGGAATATTTTGAATACTGAAAACATTTTCCCTATTGCTGTTTATCTAAAGCTAGTGTTCTATCCTCTTGCTTCTCTCTGATGAAACTGTGGGGTGATTAACAAGGTGGACATTTTATCATAACGACACTGCTGATCAGAATTTTTTTTTCTTATTCTCTAAAAGACTCTGCATCTGGGTCTCTCCAATACCTTGGTCTGATTCTCAGACACAGCTGAAAACCCCATGGAGCCCTGTCTGCTACCTGACCCCCAGGGAGCTCTGACAGAGCCTCAGAATTTTACTCAACACAGTGACCCACACAGCTGCATGGAATTCATCTTTCTTTTTGGTTTCCTTTTTCTTCATGCATCTGGTCTTGCCGTGGTCTGAGGGTCCCTTCTGCTACCTTCTTCCATCTCCTTTTGCACCATCTTTCTCTCTCTCTGCGCCACCTTGGGCTCAACAATCATTCCTTTTGCTTTTTCTCTTCTAAATCATATTCTGTCTGTTTTTGTATCTTGTGCTGTGACGTACCTATGATTCTAGCTGCCCTTGTCATCCCACCTCTACATAAATTTGGGAGATAAACAAAACCGTGAATTTTGCCCTTCAAATTAGTGTTTTTTCTTATTTATAAAGCTTAATTTAACTGGAGAGGGCAGAGCAGCACAGTCATGCTCATAGATCATTGGTGTCGCTCTGAATTGTTATAACTCTGAAAGTAAATTGGCCAGTATGTCTCCAGAGCCTAAAGTTGTTAATCCTCTTTAACCCAGTAATTGAACTTCTGAAAAATCTACCCTTCAAAATGAATCTGAAACTCAAGCATAAAATCAAATACAAAGATGTTTATGATGGCTTATTTATAATGGAAAAGAATGGAAATATCCCATGATAGTAAAATGGCTTTACAAATACATTTTGGAAATAAATACAAGAAAATATTATGATGCAAATAACATTAGTGTAAAGTCGAGTGAGTGTAAAGATGGAAAGTTTGTGTTAGGACTGGCAGAGAATTCATAGTTGGGTTGTGTGTATGTATGCATGCGTGGCATGCTCAGTCATGTCCGACTCTTTGCAACCCTACAGACTGTAGCCCCCCAGGCTCCATGGGATTCTCCAGGCAAGAACACTGGAGTGGGTTGCCATTTCTTCCTCCAGGGGATCTTTCTGACCCAGGAATCGAACCCACGTCTCCTGAGTCTCCTGCATTGGCAGGGGGACTCTTTACCCTTGAGCCACCAGGGAAGCCCGTAGTCAGGATAGAAGTAGATTGAGAGGTGGACTCAGGACACATTTGAGCAACATGGGCAGAAGTAATGGTGGGCGTTCTGGTTGAATGCTGCGTAACAAATGACCCCAGGCTTCGCAGGGGTAAGACCGCAATCATTATCATGTTCCCAAATGCTGTGGGTCAGGAAACTGCATGGAACACAGAAAGGTCTGGGGTCTCATTGGGAAAGACTTGAACGGCTGGGCTGGCCCGAGGCTGGGGACTGGAACTGTCCGTTTCCTTCCTCACCCAGACATGTGTTACCTGGGCTGCATGGCTTGAAGCACGGGCTCCCCAGGATGGTTTAAGCGGTGTGTCCACACATGGCTTCTCCCCCTGCTTGGGCTTCTCACTGCATGGGACTGGCTTCAGGAGACCACGTGGAAGCAACATGACTTTTAAGACCTTGTTCCAGAAGACACAGGATCCCTTCCACCATACTGCTTGACCAAAGCCATCCCAGGCCTGCCCTGACTTGAGGGGAGAGGACACGGTCTCAATCCCTTGATGGGGCAAAAGTCAAAGAAGATGTGACTTTTTTCTTTTGCCCACAAAGACCTGAGCACCAAGGCAGAGCAGATGGAGGAGATGTCACTCCTAAGAGTGTCCCTAGTCAGAGACTTTAGGAATTAATAACATGGAAGACCCTCACCCTCTGCCTGGAGTGGACTAGTTCAGCCTCCAGACAAGCAGAGGGTCTCTCATTTCCAGGAGAGTTAAGGAATAAGATGGGTAATCGTCCCTGTTGGAGAGTTTAAAAACATTTCTATTTAACGGTGGAAGGATTTACATCAAAATCTTGATTTCTGGGTTCATTTGTAGAAGCTCTATTTGCTCGTTTACTAACCTTTGAAAATTTATAAAGCAGAGATTAAAATCCATGCCACGAGTCCCAAGCTAAATTGGTTTATTATCAAATGTTCATTATATATGATCCTAGAAAGGTTTCAGGAAATGGACATGAATACATCATAGGCTGGGCTTGCTCATACCACCTCCTCATCCAGGAAACAGGAAACCACACCGAGTCAGAGTTAACCCATGAGAGAGACGCTCTCTCTCTTTGGTTTCCTAAATTTGAAAGTAAATTTTATATACTTACGACAATTCATTCAGTAATCATGCCGAATGTTTACACCCACATCTCCCGACTCAGTGATCTCCCACTGTGTTTTCTTTGTGTCTCTCCAATGGCAAGTATCATATCCTGTCTTGGATTTTAGTTATTTTTACATTAATCTAATGTTGCTTCCCTGGAGGCTCAGTGGTAAAGAATCCACCTGCAATTTAGGAGCTGCAGGAGATGTAGGTTGGGAAGATCCCCTGGAGGAGGGCATGGCCACCCATTCCAGTGTTCTTGCCTGAATCCTACGGACAGAGGAACCTGGCAGGCTGAAGCCCATAGGATCACAAAGAGTCAGACACGACTGAAACGACTTACCACATGCGCATGCGTACATTAATCTAACTCACACTAGATTATATTCTAGCATATTCTATGCATTTAGCATGTGACTCAAAGATATACTCTTAATTTACTTAAACTTCTCTTTTCCTGCCTTGCTTTTGTGCATGTACAGAAATTAGCCGTGAGGATTTTCAATCTCTTTTATACTTCGTTTCACGTTGGGGCATCAGCTTCAGTTGACTTTATTTATTTATTTAATTGAAGGGTAATTGCTTTACAGAATTTTCTGTCAAATGTCAACATAAATCAGCCATACAGTTGACCTTTGAATATTGTGGGGGTTAGGGGCATTGGGCCCCAGTGCAGTAAAAAATTCACATATAACTTTTCAGTTGGCCCTTTGTATATACAGTTCTACATCAGTGAATTCAGCCAACCATGGATTGTGTAGCACTGCAGTACATATTTACTGAAAAAAAATCTGTGTATAAGTTCAAATACTATTCCATTTGCAAAGAAGTTCATATTCATGATCATTCATAATTTTTATCCTTTAATTATGTTTTGTCTCACGTCTTAACACGAATGGACAGGATAGCTTGCTGTTCTTTAGGGAGTATTGATTGTGTTTTCCGAGAGCAGTGCTGTAAATATTATTGCATCGTCCGCGTTTTAACCTGGTCACCAGGTGTTTGACTGTCTTCCGAGCAGCAGCGAGAAAATCGCATAAAAGTGGGAGTGGCGTGTCAGATCCTGTTGCCTCTAAAAGGCTGCTTCTCACCTGAAAAGCGGGCTTTATGCTGCCTGTCTTACCTGCACCATGAGGTTGTTTTAGGAACAAGTGAGAAGATGCTGATGTCCCCGACCTGCTGGGGGATGTGCGGAATAGCTGTCATTGCGCACGCTCTGCAGTGAGAGAGGGCCCGAACACGCAGCACTTGCCTGGCTGCGCGCCCTACCCGCACTCTGGCTGGTACCTCTCCTTACAGTCGGGCGCTTGGTCATCAGCCTTGATCCAGCCTCAGGATCTTTCTCAACATGGTGCCGATGGCCCCTGAGATAAACCTGTCTTAGGGAGTGTGATTTCTGAGTGAGCAGAAATACTCCCCAGGCACAGAGCTTGCCGCTCTTCCACGTCTGTGAACACACCTCTGTTTGTTCATACGGAGCGGCTCCCCTCCCCGCCCCGCCGCTTCCGACAACCAGCTGCCCTTCTTCACCTCTTTGCCCTTCCAGCAGGTTGCTTGATGGGGTCCCGGGAGTGACCAGACTGGGGCTGGGGGGCTGGGGGTCAACCCTGAGCAAGCCTTCCAGTCATACCTGTCAGCAACTCTGTGCTCCAGGCTGGATCTGGAGAGGACATGGTCGTAAATGAGGCTCTGCAGGGTGACTTGCTTGGTTGCATTTCTCTCATCTGTCATCTTACTTTCTTAAATAAAGGGTCCCCCCCCGCCCCGTCAAAAACACATTATTAGGTAAAATGTATATGAGGTATAACCTCACATAAGTTTGAGGTTAGGTACATCTTGAAATACCTCATTCTGCCCCAATCACTACTTGAAACTTAAATAAGTTTGATTTAATGTGTGTGTGTGTGCACGCTCAGTCACGTCTGACTCTGCCACCCCATGGACTGTAGCCTACCAGGCTCCTCTGTCCATGGAATTCTCCAGGCAGGAATACTGGAGAGGGTTGCCATGTCCTTCTCCAGAGGATCTTCCTGACCTAGGGATCCAACCCATGTCTCTGGCATCTCCTAGATTTGCAAGTGGATTCTTTAACACTGAGCCACCTGGGAAGCCAATGCCTTAATGAGAGCTGGACGGTTTCTAAGGAGGAATATGGAGCACATGGAAAGGTCGCACAGCTCGGCTCCAACTTGGGCTGCTGACCCAGCTCTGGTCCCATTCTGGCCTGAACAGCCCTGCCCTGGTCACACCGGCTCAGGCTGGGGACACGTGGGGTCTGGGACCGCTGTCACCCAGCGAGGCCCTAGGGGGCTGTCAGCATTCCAGACAACTGACTTTTGTTTATGGATACGGATATTTGCTCCCAGAAGTCTAAAGCTGGGTCTGTGTAGCCTGTGGCCTGATCCTATTAAAGTCCCACTGTGCTTTCTCTTTAAGCTGAGGACTCTGGTGAACTCTGCCCTCCTGGGAGGTAGGCCCCCTGATGAAGACGGGCACCTGTGTCTTCTGAGGGGCCAAGGGGCTGAAAGCCGAGTGTGGCGAGGGAGGTCTGGGTTCCCTCCACTGTCATGAAGGAGCTGATAATCACAGTCCTCATTTGGAAGACCAGTAGAGGCCCCCAGGAAGAGCTGAGCCTGGCATCAAGCAGAGGAGGCTGGGCACACAGCCCTGGCCTGGCAGTGGGGGATACTGGGGTGGGGGGGGGCGAGGAGAAACAGGCTGCCCTTCAGCTCATCTTGCCCAGTGCCCACACCCTGTGAAGGGCTGCATCTGCCCACCTGGGAACCACAAGGCACCCCAGATGAGGAAGGGAGATGGGTGGGCGGGCAGCCATTTAGAGCTGGCCATGCTCACTGGGTTCTGGGGGCCCAGAGACAGCTCTGCTGCCAGTTTGGGTTGGGGGAAGGGCTAAGAGGGCTTCCTGCAGACTGGCCTTGCACTTGGTCTTGAAAGCTTGAATGATGAAATTGATGCCGAAAGCTCAGCTTCTCTGTACACCAGTGCTGAACCAAATCTCAGAGACAGAGTTTTGGGTGAAGTAGAAAAGGAGAGCTTTGTTACTCTGTCAGGGGAAGGGGGAACACAGAGGGCTAATGCCCTCAAAACCAAGCGTCCCCACTTGCGAAAGGTAGTGATAAGTTTTGTATTAACAGTAAGTGAGGGTGTGATCAGAGGGTGTGAACATGCTTCTGATGGTTGGTGGTGAGGTAAGTAGGGGTCAGCATCATCAGCCTTCGGGTTTAACTGGTCTGGAGTCTACCTGCTTGTGGGCAGCGTATCATCATTAATCATTGACTTCTCCCACCTGGAAGGGTTTTCTGTATCTGCAAAACAGCTCAGAGATATCGTTGTGTGTATACCCACTGATGGGGAACCAGGGCCCTCCCTCAAGGCTGCTCTGACTGTTTCTCCCAGGTTTCACTTCCCCTCCCTGCCCTAACTGGGCTTCCCCAGTGGCTCAGATGGTAAAGAATCTGCCTGCAGTGCAGGAGACCCAGGTTTGATCCCTGGGTCAGAAAGATCCCCTGCAGAAGGGAGTGGTAACCCACTCCAGTATTCGTGCCTGGAGAATCCCATGGACGGAGGAAACTGGTGGGCTACTGTCCATGGGTTCACAGAGTTGGACACGACTGAGCGACTCACACTTTGACTTTCCCTTCCCTAATTAACAACTGCTTGAATCTGTCCATTAAAACTCAGGGAAGGTCATGGAGGCTAAATGAAGACTTTCCTATACAAACGGGAGAGACAGAAAGCCCTTGTGCCCGGGAGCCCCACCAGGCCCTGCAGAGTATAAACAGTTAGCCAGGAGATAAGGCAGAAAAAAGAATTCTAGTGTTCTCCCCCTAGCGAGAAGGGAAGAAAAATGAAAAGTAAAAGTGCCCAATGAAACATGCCACCCTGGGCCACGGTCTCCACGCTGTCCTGCATCACTGATGCAAATTTTGGGTGCTGAGCAACGTAGGAGAAAGGGACAGGAGGAAGGGCCCAGGTTTGGGAGAACGGTCCAAGTGGGCTCAGAAACACGGGGGCTTTCTGTGGAGTCTGCAGGAGTCAGTGAAGGCCCAGCAGGTGGGGTGGTGAGCAGGTCTCTGTCTGGAGAGACGGCCCCTGGTGGTGATGCCCAGACAAGGGACTGACTGGAAGGAGGGAAGGCCTGGGGACCCGTGGGGAGCTCAGGTCATGGGGGACCAGTGGAAGGGAGAGTGAGGTCCAGACGTAGGTGCAGGATGGCGCTGACCCATTGCCCAATGAGGGGAGAGAGAACGGAACGGAGAGGCACACCAGGAGGACTCTGGTGACAGGAAAAGGTCGCTGGGATGCAGCTACAAGCCAAGGGATGCTGGGCGCGGTAGGCAACTCCAGAAAGCAGGAGCAGGCGTCACACTCTCCCCCGAGCCTCCGGGGACCGGCTGACTCCTCTGGTTTCATAGCTGCAAAGGAAGACCTTTCTGCTGATTTAAGCTACCAAGTCTGCAGCACCATTACGGCAGCCCTAGGGGCCTGACACACCTGCTCTGAAGAGGCAAAGGAGGGACATTCACGGTAGAAGGGGCGAGGATGAAGGAGGCCTTGTGCACGTGGGAGGAGCCTCGGTGGAGCTCGGGCAGAGCCAGAGGAGGCTGGGGAGGAAGGGGATGTAGGGAGTGGAGGAGAGCCAGGGCAGCCTCAAACACCAGGGGAAAGCCCAGACTCTCAGCTGAAAACCCTGCACTGTCGACTGAAAGGCCTCCCAGGCCTTTGAAAATGCAGGTTGGATGATGAAAAAGAGAGCGTTTTTCTCTAAGCCTGATCAAGAGTAAAAGAAACGCATCCCACCCAGAGGACAGACGGAGTGCATGGAAGGGATGGGCGTCTGTCAGAACTTCGCGCCTGGGTGGGGTCCCTTCAGGCCAGCAGTGCTTAATCTACTCCAGGAGCTTCTGCCCTTGCTAGACGTAAAGAACTCTCCAGTGTGGGGCCACACCCAGTCTCTGAACCCCAACACAGAATTAAATCTCAGAGACAGAGTTTTGGGTGGAGTAGAAAACAAGAGCTTTATTGCTTTGCCTTTTCAGACCGGTCACTGTGTTCGCGAGGTCCGTCTAGTCAAAGCCATGGTTTTTCCAGTAGTCATGTCCGGATGTGAGAGCTGGACCATGAAGAAGGCTGAGAGCTGAAGAATGGATGCTTTTGAACTGTGGCGATGGAGAAGGCTCTTGAGAGTCCCTTGGACTGCAAGGGGGTCAGACCAGTCCATCCTGAGATGCATGTGAAGGAGTGAATTCAGTGAAGCCAGAGCCTTGCATCTTCACTAAATTCCTTAGCTTGCTATCTGGTTTTCCTTGTTGTCGTTCAGTCGCCAAGTCATGTCCGACTCTTCGTGACCATGGACTGCAGCACGCCAGGCTTCCTTATCCTTTATTATCTCCTGGAGATTGCTCAAACTCATGTCCACTGAGTTGGTGTGCTCTCCAACCATCTCATTGTCTGTCGGTTTTCCTTACTACCTAATAACAATCTTTGGTGTTCAGACTGCCTGCCTGCTTTGTTGCAAGCTTGTATATAATCTGACTTCCTTTCCTGCCTCTTTGGATCAGTTTTCTCAGAGCTACTGAGATGCTGTCTCTGGGACTCATCCTTCTTACCAAATAAAATAACTCTCTGGTTTCAGGTTGTGACTGATTTTTAAGTCAACAAGGACAGCAGTCATTGGGCTAGAACCCAGTCTAAGCCAGAATGACTTCTTAGCTCAGTGTATCTGCAGAGGCCCCTTTTCTCAAATAAAGTCACAGTAGGAGATTTAGGGCAGACAGACGGGGCTCTTAGGGAGACATTCTCCTACCCAGTCTATACCTTATAAATATTTATCTTCTTAAGCTCAGACCTCAGGTTCTGATGCCCCTCAGCTGTGTTCTTCTCTGACTGAATTATTCTTTTTGTTTTGAATACTTCCTTGAAATATTAATAGGTTTTATTGCATGAGTCATTTGAAAATAGTAGAACAATTGAAGAAGGCCAAGCTATGTCTGCACTCAGACAAACCAGTTTTAAACAAAACAACTCTTTGTTAAACAGAAGAGTGTTAAAACTTGTTAAATAAAAGAGTGTTAAAACCCTTTGTTTTAAACAAAACAAAGAGTAATTTGCAAATGTTTTATTTTTCCTCACCTAGTTGGCTGAAAAAAACTTATTAGAAATCCAGAGACAATGTATGTTTTCCATACATTATCTGTCTTCTATAAAATCATGTGACCTGAATATTTTAAAAACACAAATGTTTTTCTTTAGCAATGTCACCAAACAGATCATCTCTCTCCCCCAGTTGGTATGAAAAGTCTTACTGGTTCCTGTCCACTGCAGCCTGGGAAGGAGCTGTTCTCTGGGCGTTTGTCTTCTCGGGTTTCTGCATGAGAAATCTTAGAGGTGGAAGTGTTTCTGCCTGGTCTTCAGGCCTGGCCTCAACTCGCCGTTGTGGCTGCGTGGGATCCCCCAGGTGGCATGCGACTTCTCCTTGAACTGTGGAGGGAAGTCTCCGCACACTGAGTAAATGGACACTTACGCCTCCTCAGACACGCTGGGCTCTGCTCCTCTATTCATCTTTTCGTGCCCGCATGTCTTATTCATTGCCTTGGCTTCTCATGTCTAAGTTGTGAAATCAAATTTGCCTCTTAGCAGTGTCAGACTTGGTGGTCTTAAACTCTGGAGAGTTCAACTCTGACTCTTGAACACCAGCATTGCCAATTCCAAGGACCTGTGTTTTTCAGTGGTTCCTGAGTCACAGAGAAATGATTCTTTTTCTTTCTTTTCTTTCCTGATTCAGAAAGACAGGCCTATTTGAGTGTTTTATCGTGACGTTAGGAACATACAGATTGCTTTTCAGGAGAGTTCTCTTTTCAAAGGAATGTTAGATTAAGGTGCACACATCTGCCGTCTGTAAAAGGCCTTGAGGGTACATCTTTTCAATAAAGAGATTGTCTTTTTAGTTGCTTTGATTAAAAACAGCAGCATTCCCTGCTGCCAAATAACTCACCTGGGTTTCATCTCATCGCTGTAAATAAGCAGAACAGGCATGCATCACAATGAGCTTCATTCAAAGCATCAAGGCAGAAGAGTCTCCGAAAGGCTCCCTGAGGCCACAAGTCACTGCGCTTTCCAGATCACAGGCAGCCAGTTCCTTAATATCTTTATTTTCGGCCGTCCAGTCACACTGCCCCTGGGACCGGGGCCCTCGTGCTCGGCGTCCACTGAACGCAAAGCCGTGCATCCTGGTTTCTGTCCCGCACAGCGCACGGTTGGCTGTTGACATGTATCCCTGCCATTTTCCTGTGGTCGGAGAGGGAGGACACACAACTTTACCAGTGCCTCTGTGATGGGCGTAGCCGGCGGCGTTTGGATCCACAGGTCTGGGGTGGAGCATCAGGAGGATGGGGAAGGCGGAGGCGATCTCCCAGCTCTGGATGGAGTCGATGGTGGTGACGACGGTATTAATGCTGCTGACGGGGATGTGATGATGCTGGTGGCGATGACGGTGGCGCTGCTGCTGCCAACACTCATGAAGGCGGTGTTGGCGAAGGTGAGGGTAACAGTGATGTGATGACAATGGCGATGTGGCACCGATGGTGATGAGGACAGTGCTGCTGGCGGTGAGGCCCATCATGTGTAGAGAACGCTCTGTCTCAGGCACCTGCCTCTGAATTAATCTAACGTAAGCCTCAAGCCCTGGGGGAGAGTTCCTATTATTGGCCTGGTTTGGCTGGCTTGGAAATTCTCCTCAATGAGGTCTTACTCCTCTTGTGTGGGATGATTCTTCTGGAGAAGCCGTGATGGCATTTTCGGAAGGGCGCTCACACGGACCTGCCCTCACGTGTGTGGAATTGAGGTCAGGATGTGCTCTTGTCTCTCAGGCTATGAGACAGAGGTTGAGACTAAAGACAAACCGCTCAGAGGAGGCTGAGGACGGACGAAAAGGACTTGGCACACCAGCCTTTGCCAGAGTCTCACCGTGCTCTATGCCGTCCGAGATTAGATGGGCTCACTCAGAGTTACGGTGAGGATGTGGGCTGATGCAGGAATCGTTGCTGATCCTGATTTTAATGTTCCCTGAATCGGGCAGAGCTTCTCCTGACAGACCACAGAGAGAGGTCCGAGCTCAGGGCACTTATTCTCCAGAATAGACCAGCAGAGCCAGGTTGACATACCTATTCTGAAAGCCTGGAGCTGTAATATGCACTGGGACCCCCTCAAATCACTCCAGATCTCAGCAACGCCTCATCTGGAGCAACTGCTGAGGGACATTTGACCCACCTGATTCTTTATCAGATTTGAGTTCTGTGGTTCATTCACTCCCAACACCAGTGGGAGTTCTGATGAAACAACCATCTATGCTTCATTTAAAATCTATATGATAAAGGCCTTGGAAGTGTATTGTTTCATACTTGCTTTATAGAATAATATAATAATATATATTTTATCTTCTAGGTCTTCTAAAAAAATTTAGTTTAATGGCTGCATTGAAACTATAGGTGTTTTGATTTCAAATTCCATGTTCTTTTGTCTAATTCATGAAAAAAATAAATATATTCACATTTGTTCAGTTGCTGGGTCGTGTCCGACTCTTTGTGACCCCATGGACGGCAGCGTGTCAGGCGTCCCTGTCCTCGTCCCAGAGTTTGCTCAAACCCACGTCCACTGAGTTGGTGATGCCGACCACCCATCTCATCCTCTGTCGTCCCCTTCTCCTCCCACCTTCAGTCTTTGCCAGCATCAGGGTCTTTTCCAGTGAGTCAGCGCTTAGCATCCGGTGGCCAAAGTATTGGAGGTTTCCTTCCAAGGAGCAAGCGACTTTTAATTTCATGGCTGCAGTCACCATCCACAGTGATTTTGGAGCCCATGAAAATAAAATCTGCCTCTCATATATATTCATATCATAGTTCAAGATGACCCTTCTCGAGCAGAGGTCAAGATAAAGAGTCCAGTTTTATGAGGGACCTGGGATCCTCTTACCAGATGCTGGCTTCTGGGCCATAAGACACACCTGTTCTGCAATCTACAAGGTCCTGTAGCTGAATCCAGCCTCTGTGCCCCAACACCAAATTACATATTGGAGACAGAGTTTTGCGTGAAATAGAGAAGAATAGCTATACTGCTTTGTCAGCCAAAGGGGGCCTCAGTGGTCTAATGCCCTCAAAACTGTGTCCCCACCTGGAGGGGGTAGTGAGAGGCTTCATACTGGTGGTTCTCAGAGGGTGTGATCAGCTCATGGACGTTCTTCTGATTTGGTTGATGGTGAGGTAAGTGGCCGTCAGCATCAGTCTTCTGGTTCCAACTGGTCTGGGGTCTACAGACCAGTTGTGTGGGCAGCGCATGGTTAACTTCCCATCTGGTGTAGGTTTCGGTATCTGCAAAATAACTCAAAGACATTATCACATATGTCCCTTGAGGGAGATCCAAGACCCTACCTGAAGCGTGCACTGTTGTGTCTTTGGACTACTCCTCCCTTGTCTCTGCAGCCCTCCCTTCTCTAATTAGCAACTCTCTGAACCTGCCCATTGGAACTCAAGGAAGATCATGGAGGCAGAATGAAGCCTATTTCCTGTAACCAAGAAATGGGGGGCACAGAAAGGCTTTGTGCCCAAGAGCCCCACAGGGTCCTGCTCAGTACTAGTCCTAGGGCTGATTTAATAAAGGACCCGTTTTTTCAGAATCTTCCCTGGTGTGGATCCGCCTTCTACTCCAAAAGAATAGCTATATTCTCTTTTGCTTTCATTAAATGTTCAAGGTTCCATTTATCTATGGCATAAACCTTCATGTCTTTTAGAGTAGCAAATACTGGTAACTGTAAACAGAACCCGTTTTGAATCACATATCAAAATCTGATCAAAAGGGTAAGTTAGAGGCTTCCAAGGAACATACTGCCAGCTCCAGCTATCAAATGTTAAAGTTCTTGTGTTTTCAAGTTTGACATTTGAAAGCACAGAATTCCCTCTTTTAAATAAAAGATAACACATGTCCATAAAATACAAGTCACAGATGTGCAGCCAATGAATTGTTACCAGTTGAATACCCCCATGTCGTTAATATCCAGTTCAAGATACGGAGCACTGCCAGGCACCCAAAAACACCATTCACGCTACCTCTTGATCACAACTAACCGCCACGAGACTCTGATATCTCAGATCAGTTTTACCTGTTTTTGAGTTTGTGTAAGTGGAATCACACAGAGTAATTGTTTTAGTACTTTTCCCCTCCATTCAACTTCCATTTGCGAGGTTCAGCTGTGCTGTGGTATGTGGATGTAGTTTGCTTATTTTCATCGCTTTGTGAAGTTTCATTGTATTAATATTCTACCTTTTATTTCTACATTTTGCTATTGATGGCTATTAGAGTTATTTCCAGTTTGGGGCTTTTATGAACAAGGCTGCACAAGTATTATCATTCCTGTCTTTGGATACAAACCAAAGAATACCGAGGCTGGGACATAGGACAAGCATTGGTTCAAAAGACGCAAGCATTTCCCAGCAACATGCTTGTTACTGTCAATCCAGGAATTTGTTTTGGAGGGTGTATCATGGTGTTCCATTGTGGTATTAAAATATATATTTTTGTAGAAGTCTAATAAGATTAAGAAACTCCAATACTTTGGCCACCTCATGCTACGAGTTGACTCACTGGAAAAGAGTCTGATGCTGGGAGGGATTGTGGGTGGGAGGAGATGGGGATGACAGAGAATGAGATGGCTGGATGGCATCACTGACTCTATGGACATGAGTTTGAGTGAACTCTGGGAGTTGGTGATGGACGGGGAGGCCTGGCGTGCTATGATTCATGTGGTCGCAAAGAGTCAGACACGACTGAGCGACTGAACTGAACTGAACTGAATAAGGTTAAATGCATTTTCACGTGTTTATTAACCCTTTTGGTATGCTGTTGTGTGATATTGCCTGTTCAAATCTCTCCTCTATTTTTTCCCCCATTGGGGTTTTCCTTGTTATCCTCTAGGAGTGCAGGATGAAGGTCATTAGCAGTTAGATAGGCTATAAATAGTATATGTGATATACAATGAGGAGCTTATGTGATAATACTTCCTTTAGGATTGACAGATCAAACCAGTCAGTCCTAAAGGAAATCAATCCTGAATATTCATTGGAAGGACTGATGCTGAAACTGAAGCTCCAATACTTTGGCCACCCGATGCAAAAAGCTGATTCATTAGAAGAGACTCTGATGCTGGGAAAGATTGAAGGCGGGAGGAGAAGGGGATGACAGAGGATGAGATGGTTGGATGGCGTCACTGACTCGATGGACATGAATCTGAGCAAGTTCTGAAAGATGGTGAAGGACAGGGAGGCCTGGCGTGCTGCAGTCCGTGGGTCGCAAAGAGCTGGACGCGGCTGAGTGACTGAACAACAACAATGGTACTACTCCAGCCTTGTTGAAACTGAAACCATGCAGTTCAGACTGGAGCTTGAACCCACGTGCCAGGACTTGAACTCAGCCAAAACCCGGACTGGGACTCAAACTCATGTCCTTTTAACTGAGGTCACACACCTGATCTTCGGATATCATGAAGCTCAGGTTTTCACGTCTCGTCGTAGAGATTCAGTGGGAGACAAAGTGAAAGATAAGAAGTAGAATTATTTAGAGAGAAACACACTCCACAGACAGACTGTGGGCCACCTCAGAAGGCAAGGGCCCTGAAATACGGTGTGGTTAGTTTTTACGGGCTGGGTAAATTCATAGGCGGATGAGTGGGAGGTTTATTCCAACTATTTGAGGGCAGGGACAGAGATTTCTGGGAACTGGGCCATCACCCACTTTTTGACCTTTTATGGTTGGTCTCAGAATTGTCTTGGCACCTGTGGGTATGTCATTTACCTACTATATTACAGTGAGGCTGCAGTGAGGCTCAAGGTCCCCTGGAAGTTGAACCCTCTGCCATTCTGGACCTCGCTAGTTCTAACCAGTTTTTGTCACACCCAGTGGCCCTGTCACTCTTTTAAAGGTCATGCCCTGGGCCGGTCCCTCCGGTTTCATTACTACTCCCTTAGTTGTATCTATTTGGATGAAAACACTATCTTAAGTTAGCATCTCTTTTTATCACTCTTTTTGTTTTTATTTTTTCCTACTTTCTTCTATGTCATTTTCCAGAACCTTTATTGTTTTGCATTTCACAGGTATGACTGTAATCGCCTGGAATTGATTTTATTGTACTGTGTCAGGTAGGGGTTAAAATTCACTGTTTTTCATGTGTGTCCATCCAATGGACTCGTTTACTGAAAAGACCATTATTCCCCCCGCCCCTACTCTTAGTACCATTCTGTTATCCAGCAGATGAACCTCCTTAGCTGCCAACGTGAAATAATTTTCCAAAGATAATGACTCCATTTTCTAAAGGTGTGTTTACCCTCCTGTCAGTACCAGTGTGCTAATTATGATCACTTTACAGTGAGTCTTGATGTCTGGAAGAGAAGGTTTCCGTTCTTGTTTTTCTTCTTAAGAGTATCTTTTTTATTGGACTGGTTAAATATTTATAAATCGTTCTATTCCCTGCCCATATTAGCTTCATAGGTGTGTAATCTTTTTAAGCCTGTGATTACCCTAGGGAATGCAGCAGGCAGTCTTGATTTACAAAGTCTAATAGAAATCAGCCCTTTTACCTATTTCTACCCGATGCAGGGGATTTAGAATGCCTCCAGTGTATGTAGTCTCCTCTTACCATATGAGTTTGGGCTCCCCTGGTGGCTCAGCAGTTAAGAATCCTCCTGCCAATGTAAGAGATGTGGGTTTGATCCGTGGGTTGGGAACACCCCCAGGAGAAGGAAATGGCAACCACTCCAGTATTCTTGCCTGGGAAATCCCATGGACAGAGGAGCCTGGTGGGCCCCAGTCCACTTGGACGTGACTGAGCGACTAAACAATGATAAACCTTATGAGTTGTTGTCGTCATTGGTTTGCATTCTACATTATTGTTATTTTCTGCAGATTATTCTGCTTAGATTTAGTCACACATTTAAGCTTGCACTCTTGCTTCTTTCAGTTTTCATCTGGAGTCCTTTTCCACTTGAAGAACTGCCATTAGCATCTCCACTATTGTGGTTCTTATGTTGAATATTCTCTTCATTTTGATCTAAGATGTTTCCACTTCTATTTCATTTTTGAGATACACTTTTCTAGAATTAAAAGAAACTTAAATTCTTGTATTTGTTGTTTTTGTTATTTGAAGATGTAATTTTATTTCCTCCTGGATTTCATAACTTCTAGCCTGGAAAATCCCATGGATGGAGGAGCCTGGTGGGCTACAGTCCATGGGGTCGCTAAGAGTCGGACAACACTGAGCAACTTCACTTTCGCTTTTCACTTTCATGCATTGGAGAAGGAAATGGCAATCCACTCCAGTGTTCTTGCCTGGAGAATCCCAGGGACGCGGGAGCCTGGTGAGCTCCCGTCTATGGGGTCGCACAGTCGGACACGAATGAAGCGATTTAGCAGCAGCAGTAGCAGCATCTGCAAATAGTCAGCTTTAATTCTTGCTGTTGTTCAGTCACTAGGTAGTGTCCAACTCTTTGTGACCCCGTGGACTGCGGCACACCAGGCTTCCCTGTCCATCACCATCTCCAGAGTTCACTCAAACTCATGTCCTTTGAGTCACTGATGCCATCAACCATCTCATCCTCTGTCACTCCCTTCTCCTGCCTTCAATCTTTCCCAGCATCAGGGTCTTTTCCAATGAGTCAACTCTTTATATCAGATGGCCAAAGGATTGGAACTTCAGCATCAGTTCTTCCAGTGAATATTCAGGGTTCATTTACTTTAGGATTGACTGATTTGACCCCCTTGCTGTCCAGCGAACTCTCAAGAGTCTTCTCCAGCACCACAGTCCGAAAGCATCAATTCTTCAGTGCTCAGCCTTCTTTATGGTCCAGCTCTCACATCCATACACGACTACCGGAAAACTCATAGATTTGACTATACAGACCTTCATTGGCAAAGTGATGTCTCTGCTTTTTAATACATTGTCTAGGTTTGCCCCTTGCTCTTCTTCCAAGGAGGAAGGGTCTTTTAACTCTTAAGACATCACTTCGAAAGTAATTTGTCTCTTCTCTGTTTGCTTTCTTTTTTTGTTTTTAATATTTTTCTGTTTTGTGCCTAGGTGTGGTATTTTTGCATTTATCCTGTTTGAAGTTTGTAAAGCTTATAGAATACGTGGCTTTAGGTATTTCATTAGTTTTGGGAAATTGCCATTATTTTTTCTGCCTCCTTACTGTTTTCTTGTTTCTAGGACTTCAGTGGTAGGTCATTTAGACTATATTCCCACACCCCGGTGTCTCTTATGTTCTTTCTACTGTTTTCATTACACTGTCTGGATAATTATTTCTGGCTTACTTTTCAGTCTACTGATTTCATCTTCAACTTTCTATGACTTTGTGTCAAATCCATTACCATGGCATCATTGTGGTTTTCCAGTTCTAGCATGCCCAGCTGGGCTTTTAAAAATAATTTCTAGTTCTTTACAAGATTCTGGACCAAAATCTTTCCCTGTTCTTTACAAAATTTCTGTCTGGCCTTTTTTTCCCCTTAAACATCTTAAGCCTTGTTATTTTAAAGCCTGTGTCTGAATCCCTTATAAGTCAACTGTTCCTCTTTGTTTTAAATAATGCTTTCTTTTCTCCCCATGAATGGTCATTTTTCACTGGGTGTATGTGTTGTATCTGAAAAGTCATAGGACTTCCCTGGTGGCTCAGGGGTAAAGAATCTGCCGGCAATGCAGGAGACACAGGTTCGATCCCTGGGTCGGGAAGATCCCCTAGAGGAGGGCATGGCTACCCACTCCAGTATTCTTGCCTGGAGAATTCCATGGACAGAAGAGTCTGGTGGCAACAGTCTATGGGGCTGCAAAGAGTTGGACATGACTGAGCAACTAACGCTTTCACTTTCGGAGATAATTTAACGCTTTGGATGACCTCGCCTCCTACACAGGGTGTTTGTTTACTTCTGGAAGGTGACTAGACCAGGGGGGTTAGAGAGCTGGGATTACCTTGTCTCTGAGAGGGACGAGCATGGCCAAGATCTTGACTGCAGTTTGTCTCCGAGGATCTATCTACTTCTGGTTCCTCCTATTCCTCGGTTCACCCCCTCTAACATTCGGACTCAGTTTAGCAGAACTGCCTCCCTGCTGGGCCGCCCTGAGTTCTGGCTTCTGTGTCCACTCTGGGCAGCTGGCAAAGGTTCTGCCCGCCTCTAACAGTTCCACAGCCCCTTTCAGCTGAAGAAGAGCATTGAGGGTAAAATGGCCACATATGCCAGACTCACTTTTTTATTTTTTTCATAAAACCTAGTTTCTGTAATTTTTTTTTTTATTGCTGTATTAATTTCCTGACATATTTAACTACATCTCAACAATATTTTCTCAGATCTTCCGGGGGTTTTCACTGGGAAGGATTAGTCTGGTTCCAGTGGAGCTGGAACTTGCCTGTAGAGCAGTATTCTCACCATATATTAGAGAGATCTGTTTCATGAGAATTTTGCACGCAATGTGTGAGAAAGTAATTAAATCTACCCACCAAGCTAATATCCTTTCTCACCAACCTCTTCTCCACTGCTGTGATTATATTTAAAAAAGACAGCTCCTTTCTCAGCACTGCAGCCCCTTTGCTCTGAAGTGTTCAGGGCACTTGGATGTCCCGCCACCTTAGCTGTGTTTTGTGTTAATGGTCTGTGAAGTCGGCATGGAGATGGTCGCTCTGTAAACACAGCGTGGACCCCCGGCCGCCTCTCCCGTGTCCCCATCTGCCCTGTAAACTCTGCAGGCTCTGCCCCCACCGCACCCCCTTGCTTCCTTGAAGCTCAGATACAACTGTTGCAACCATTCAACACCACTGCTGGTGTGGGACAGTGGCCACAGACAAACATAGACCCAGGGGAGTGGCTGTGTTCCAATAAAACTTTCTTTGCAAAAACGGGAAACCGTTTTCCCTCATTCTTGAGGATGGTTGACGTGAGCTGGCATGCTTTCATCTTCTGACTACGGTAATACACATTACATACACATGAATGCAGGGTTAACTCCAGAACACAGATATTTAATATCTAGTCAACACCGTGCGTAGGCTTGAGAGCGTCAGGCTCTTAGTCACTTAAATCTTAAATCTTCCTTGAAACAAACATGTTTTTCCTTTAGTAGAGGCCTTGTTCAGCCTTGCTTTTGACTTCTAGAATGTGAAATAACTTCAGTAGGGTTCCAAGTGTCCTTCTTTTCAAGGTGATTGGTCTTTGAGATGCTCAGCATAAATTCTCACTCAACATAGAGGGAGGGTGGGGGCTAAGTGCCTCCTTGTCTGGCAACCACTGCAGCTGCCATCATGAGAAGGAGACACCTGACTCTGAGTTACAGAAAGTGAAGCGAAATGAGGCAGACCGCCCAGGGGAAGCGAGTGTCAGGGACAGATGGGGCGTGGAAGGGCCGGACAGACAAAAAACACTGGATCCTCGTTGGCTCCTCCGAAGAAAGTAAACTTCAGGGTTCACATCAGGCTGTGAAATACAGGTGGCACCTTAGGTGGCTTTTGAACAAATATAATGAAATTTCAGGCACATTTGGTGGCTTTTGAACACACATAATGAAAAGTATTTAACCTGGTTCAGCTGTTGGAGTCAACGAAGAAAGAGATTAATAGAAGAAAGATGTTATTTTACTTTCTGGGTGTGAGAAAACCAGCAAGCATCTAACTTCACATTTTTCCCAATTCAGATTTACCTAACGCGTGTCTCCTGATGGGCCCTTTCAGCAAGAAAAGATGGGTCACTGCTTGCAGTGAGCTCATGTTGCATTGTTCTCAGCGACAAAAAGAGGCTCGGAATGGGAGTGTGGGCACCGCTGTGTAGAACAGAGAGGCCGTCTCTGGAAGCAATCAGCATTCATCAGAGGGAGAACGCATGCAGCCCTCACTCTGGCTGGGAACCACCTTTCCAGCTGTCTTCACGATCTGATTTCATCTGACTTTGTTCTCTGGGGCTCTCTGATGTGAGGTGCAGAGTTGTTTCCATGGCAGGACTGCCAGTGGCACAGCCTTCCTGCGGACACGCCGCTCATTTGAGAGGCTCTGCAAGCACCTTGCAGAGCAGGGGGAGCTTGTGCCTTTTGCGCGCCCCAGTTTGAAGGTGGGATCTGTGTCTTGTTAGGAGGTGTTGGAGAAGTCTCTGTTGAAGGGTGACATCAGAATCAAAACAGTTTAGCTTGTGTTGGGAGATGCAAGAATTTTGATGGTGCTTACAGCCTGGGACCAGACTGAAGGCTTGTGTCTGCTGGGGTCTTAACAGAAGATAAAACTCAGACCCGGCTGATTCAAGAGACCTTAAGGAAAGGTCTGATCTCAGAAGTGTGGGCTTGTTGGGAGGAAACAGAAAAAGAAGATTACTGTTTCTCTCCCAGACCCAGAGGCCAGTGTGGGAGAGTGTTTCTCTTTCATCAAACTCTAGGTAGAGTTCTCAGAGCCCTTTTCCCAACTGAATCCTGACCTTTGGATCCTGAACATCACCCAAGTTTAGTAGCAATTCTGCTAGGTTGGTTTATCTGGAATGGCTCACCCCACTGTCTGATCATGGTGTCTGTCTGATCAGGCTCCTCACTCCAAAGTGATGAGTGAGCCCCCAGCCTGCCTTCAGCAGGAATCCTACCAGCTCAGTTTAGCCAGAACCACTCCTTGGCTATGGGATTTCCCCAGTGGCTCAGGGGTAAAGAATCGGCCTGCCAAGGCAGGCGACGTGGGTTTGATCCCTGGGTTGGGAAGATCTCCTAAAGAAGGAAATGGCAAGCTATTTCAGTATTATTGCCTGGAAAATCCCATGGACAGAGGAGCCTGGCAGAGTCACAAGAGTCGGACACAGCTCAACAACAGCAACCACAACAACTCCACGGCTATAAATTCTCACATCATATTCAGAGTTGACCCTCCCCCAACCGCTACTGCAAAATCCCGCTGGGTAGTTTCTACCGCTACTGCCACAGTCGCTCTGAGCAAAGGCTGCCTAACAGTGTCCTGAGCAAATGTTTCCCTAATAAAAGGGAGAGGGGTTTCATCCAATCTGAGCAGGAGCGTGAAGGAAGGACTGCAGTCCCTGCCGGAACACGCGGCCAAGAACAGAGAGTGGAGAAGGGTCAGCTTGCCCTCCCCCTCTGCCCGCTCCAGTCCCCTGCTGGTGCCACACATTGGCTGCACTCAGAGGGGAAGTCAGGCCACCAGGGGGCCCCATCAAAGCAGCCCAGAAGGCCTGGTGATGGGGGAGCAAGGGGAGACCAGCACAGGTGTGGCCGTCAGGTTCCAGCTGGCCAGAGGCCTGGAACACGTGTCCTTCTGCTGTTCCTCTCAGAAACCCACGAATCCAGTCTCTCTGCCAGGTCCCTGGGAGGGCGTGAGCTGCAGCTCAGCTCCGGCATTGAAAGAAACACCTGCAGCCTTTAAAGCAGCAGAGCTCGGAGGATGCCTGTGGCCACATCCACCAAACGATGGGACTGTTTGAAACCCGTTGTTCCCGCTTCACCAGCTCAGAATTACTAGACTCGGAAGACAGAGAACCATGGAAGGTTGATGCCCCCAGGATGCCTCCCCTTTCTCTCTGTCATCCAGGGTTTTGCCCAGTAACTGGCATGTAGTGAATGCGTCAGAGCTTTTTGAGCATGTAACAGAATGAATGAGTTCCATTCAGTGCACAAATAGGCGAAGAAATCAAGGCGCAGCGCTGGAATGTGACTCTTTATGTTAATTAATAATAGAGTTAGAGTGTATGTCTCGGCCCCCTCCAATGCTGGAAGTTGCCTCCGTTAACCCCCCATCAGCATGGAAATAAAGAATTGTTGGGGTGGCTGAAACGCCAGGATCGGTGGTTGAGTCAGGGAGGCAGTTTTACTCACAGACATGTGGCAGTGAAGAAGAAGGCGAGGGGTGAGCTGTGTGTTCTGGATTTGCGTAGGTTTGTCATCTCTGTGACATGTATCTGTAGCCACATGGCACAGAGACCCCCCAGGGCCACGAAGAGAAATGTGCCCACAGTGGGAATTAGTATGTGCTCTTTAGAAAGAAAGTGGGCAGGATATGGGCTGCATATGTCTGAGTGTGTATTGTGCTCGCATGTGTGTTTACAGTCAGGGGTTGAATTACATCCCTTCTGAGTTCATAAGCTTCTGTCCTAACCTACAGAGTTCAGAATGTGCCCTTGTTTGGCAATACCATCCTTGCAGATGTATTTAGTGAGATAAGGTCCCTCTAGGGGTTCTCTGGTGGCTCAGATGGTAAAGAATCTGCTTGAAATGGTCAGGAAGATCTCCTGGAGAAGGGCATGGCTACCCACTCCAGTATTCTTGCCTGGAGAATCCCATGGACAGAGGAGTTAGACAGGCTACAATCCATGGGGTCGCAAAGAGTTGCACATGATTGAGTGACTAATGCACACACGCAAGGTCCCCCTGGAGTGGGAGGGCCCCGAATCCAATATGACTGCTGTCCTTGTTTGAACACAGATAGGCATCCAGGGAGAAGGCCATGTGAAGATGAAAGCAGAGCTCAGGAAGATGCCTCTAGAAACCAGGAAACAACAAAGACGTCTAGCAAACCCTCAGAAACCAGAGGAGAGGTCTGGAGCAGATCCTCCTGCACAGCCTCAGAAGACAGGAACCAGTGCCCCTGACACCTTGATCGTGGACGTCCAGCCTCCAGGCTGTGAGAGAACACACTTCTGTGGGAGCTGCCCAGCGTGTGGTTCTCTGTACAGCAGTCCTAGCTGACGAGGGCAGGCACACTATGCATTTTATACACACATCCGTCTTTGGGTGTGTTTGCTGTTGTTCAGTAGCTAAGTCATGTCCACCTCTTTGCGACCCCATGGACTGCAGCACACCAGGCTTTCCTGTCCTTCACTGTCTCTCAGAGTTTGCTCAAACTCATGTCCATCGAGTCTATGATGCCATCCAACCATCTCATCCTCTGTCGTCCCCTTCTCCTCCTGCATTTAATCCTTCTCATCATCAAGGTCTTTTCCAATGAGTTGGCTTTTTGCATCAGCGTGTCAAAGTATCGGAGCTTCAGCATCAGTCCTTTGAATGAATATTCCAGGTTGATTTCCTCTAGGATTGACTGGTTTGGACTCCTTGCAGTCTAAGGGACTCTCAAGAGTCTTCTCTAGGAGCACAGTTCAAAAGCATCAATTATTTGGTGCTCAGCCTTCTTTATGAACCAGCTCTCACACCTGTACATGACTACTGGAAAAACCATAGATTTGACTATAGGAAACTTTGTCAGCAAAGTGGTGTTTCTGCTTTTTATTATGTCGTCTAGGTTTGTCATAACTTTTCTTCCCAGGAGCAAATGTCTTTTAATTTACATATGTACATGTTTATATGTATTTAAATATGTCATCCATGAGAGCCATCCACACATGCAGACATGTTGAGGGAGTTTTCCAACATAGAATGTTCCCCGCCCCCCGCATCCCAAGTCCTGGCAATCCTCCTGCTCTCCCTCACCGAGGCAGAGCAGCAACCTTGGATTCCTAGGCAGCCCCAGCCTTTGCACAAACCCTGCCTCTTCCTGTGTCTGCCTTGCATGCACCGTCCCAACAGACTCGAGTGAGATGAGAGCCCTGGTGGGCTGACTGTGCCCCCAGCAAGGGCCTCCTTGAAGGCGCTGCTGTGGTCCTGTCCTCTCCCTGGAGGAGATCCCCTCACTCCAACTCTGCCAGGAGAGAGCTGGGTGTTCACTGCAGCTGTTCATGATAGCCAGGACTATAACCTCACTGCCCATCGACAGAGGGATGGATAAAGAACCCATGGTACATATATACAAGGGAATATTATTCAGCCGTAAAAAGAATGAAATAATGCCATTTACAGCAACATGCATGGACCTCGATGTTATCACACGGAGTGAAGTAAGTCGCACACAGAGAGGCAAATATTATATTGTATCAATGATACGTGGAATGGAAAAGAATGACACAAATGAGCTCACACACAAAACAGAAATGGACCCACAAGCATGGACACAAACGCATGGTTAGCAAAGGGGACTAGGGAGGGGGACAAATTAGGAGTTTGGGATTGAGATACACACTTGTATATAGAGCAGGTAGCCAAGAAGCACACACTGTATAGCATAGGAGACCCTACTCAACACTCTACAATAACCTACATGGGAAAGAAATCTGCAGATACATACATATGGACCTTTCCATTGTACACCTCAAACCAACGCACCACAGTAAAACAACTGTGTGTCGGTCACTCAGCCGTGTCCAACTCTTCACAACCCCAGGGACTGCAGCCCGCCAGGCTCCTCTGTGCATGGGATTCTCCAGCAAGAATACTGGAGTGGGTTGCCGTGCCCTCCTCCAGGGGATCTTCCCAACCCAGGATCGAACCTGTGTCTCCTCTGTCTCCTGCGCTGGCAGGCAGGTTCTTTACCACTAGTGCCACCTGGAACATGACATTGTAAAACAACTATACCCCAATAAAATGTAACAACTCAACGTAAAAAACCAAATAGATGAGGTTTCTAAGGGGGAAGTAACAAGACTTGGGGAGAAGTTTCCTGTGGACACGTGGGTGTGGACAGACGGTGGAGGGTGTGTGTACAGATGGCGGAGGGCATGTGTAGGACGAGTGCTCACCCTCACACACAGAGGCCCAGGAGTTTAATAAAATGAAGGCCCACAGCTTTGCTTATGTGACCATGTGACAACCCAACAGCCCAGAGGGGTAGGTGGCCCTCTGTATCCCCTCCACATGTCTCCAGACAAGTATGGGGTCCGCCCCTCAGGAGCCTAGAAATCAATTCATAGTTTTCAGAACTTTATAAATTAGTCAGTTTATTTTTGTTTACAATTTTATTAAAGCCTTATGCTGTTGTTTGAACACTGAAAGCAAAACCCATTTCAGCACCTAAAATAATCCTAAAATGGAAATTGGTTTTTTCTTCACGGTTGGAAAGCTTCAGGTTGGCCATGGTGATTTTTAAACCCTGATACAAATCAAGGAAGAAAACACCCAAGTCTGCTGTTAAAAACAAGGCAACAGGTCCCAAAGGGAGTTGCTTAAGCTGAGCCCCAAACAGAGACAATTTAATTACAGTTTCGTCTCTCCCAGAAATGGAAGCTTAAACCAGGTCTCCTGATCAGCTCTGGTTAGGGAATCCGCCTGGTGGAGCCTGACATCCCCTCAAGGAAAGTAACCTGGCAACAACCCACCTGCTTTCTCTTTCTTTTTTCCCCAGGATAACATCTTTGTTTCCATTCCTTCCACCTATGAAAGTGTTTCATTCTGTACAGCTCCTCAGAACTCCTGCCTTCCTGCTCGATTGGAGGCTGCCTGATTCAAACCAATTTTTCTCAAACTCTCAAAAATTTTAAGATGCTTCATTTCATCTTTTAACACTGCCAAAAGCCAAGAACATGTCCACACGCAACTGAGGGACAGAAATGAACAGGAGCAACATTGTCCAAAGTCTGGCCGTCTGGACTCGCCTGTCCTTTGCAAAGAGCAGCTTGGGGTGGACCCTTCCAGCCCCGCAGTGTCTCTGACCCTATGAACTTGATTGTGGGATTGACAAGTAGCTGGAACATTCTGGAAGGCTGAAGTCAGCCCTTCTCAGTGACATCAGAAGAGAAAGGAGATTCTGGAGTGTGTGGGTGAAGGTCAGGGGCAATCAATCACAGGAGGGTGGGAGCTAAGCGCACGTCAAATGAATGAAGCAATGGTCAGAATTGTACCGCCCCTCATGGGAAGTTCCTCCCAGCCCACTTCAACCGTCTTTCGTTTAGAATCTCCTCCTTTTAGAATGGTTGTGCCTTTCTCCTTCTCGTCCTCAGTCTGAGCACGCCCTCAGGGGTCCCCAGCGTGATTTCAGCCTGTGTAGGAAGCACACTGCAGTTTAGGTAACTGGTCTCTCATCCCAGATCTTGTTCTCTTTGCTAAGTGTTGTGCAGACTTCACAGATGACATCACGTGACCCTCTGTCTTCTCCCCAGGACCATCCAGAGACAAGGTTTGACTCCAGGGTTGGGGACGCACAGATGCCAGTGGTGGAGCTCTGCTTTGGGAGGATCTTAGCGCCCTGATGGACAGGAAGCCTGATTTGCCAAAGGCTGGTGTTGACCGTAATTGCATTCCACTCTCTCTGAGTCACAGAGAAATGAAACTGCATGGAACAATTAAATATGGGGATGGCAGAACAATGCACCTGGCTAATGAGCAGGGGATGACTTATGTTTGCCATTGTGTATTCATTTATCCTGTCCCAGAGTCGTGCAGCCCAGCACCCACGGGAACACACTATTTAATTTACCATCCGCAGACACCTGGCATGTTGATAATTTTTGCTCTTTGTTTGCCTTTATTGTTTTGTCAGTCAATAGATTTTGAACGTTTTTTTATACTTAACTTCCTTTCCACTCAGAAGAATACATTTCATCAGATTTCCCAAGTGAAAGTCCTTCAAAATATTTCTTAAAATTGTGATAAAATTGATATAATATGAAATTCACTTTTAAAACCTTGAAGGTAAACATTATCGTACATTCAAAGTGTTGTACGGTCATCACCCCTACCTAGTTCCACATTTTCATCACCTCAAACGGCAATCACTAGAATATTTCCACCTCAATTCATTTGCTTATTCTAGACATTTCACATAAGCAAAATTATACAACCTGTGCCCTTTTGTGTCTGGTTTCTTCCATTTAGCATAATATTTTCAAAACTCTTCCATGTTGGAGCATATGTTCGTATTTCATTCCTTTTTATGGCCAAATTATATGGGTTTATTGAGTTTGTTTATCCATCCATCAGTTAGTTGATGAATTCTTGAGTTGTTTCCACTTTTTGACTATGTGGTAAGCAAAACGAATTTTTTTTTTAAAGGCCTTTTTCTTTGTTGTTTTTGCCACAGATTTTTTTAAAAAAATGCATCACTCATTCTTATTCTAGGTTCACACTGGACTCCACTTTTTCTATAGCCTCGTGTCTGGAGTTAAAGAGTGGCTTTCATTTTCCTTTTCAACAGTCAGGACTAGATAAGACTTCCAGAAGGTCACAGGCTTCTGGGATGTCCTGCAAGACTTTAGGCCTCTGGAATGTAGGATGTAGGTAAGAATGCCAGCCTTTGGGATTCCCACTGAAAAATGGACACTGGCGACTCTGCTGCACTTCCCTCTCCACGGTGCATCCCACCTCCCATGCCCTGCCGTTCACACATTCTGGAGCCCGCCCTGCTTCACATCCCTGTGTAATTCACCTCACCAGAAGATGAAGACAGCAACAGGCATCAGCTGCACTCAGCCCTGTGAGCACACTCGAGTATTTGCAGGAAAGAAGGCAGACCCCAGGGTGTGACTATGAACCAGCTCCTGTCCCAGAGGTGCCAGAGGACGGCTCTGATTTGTTATGTACCTTTCAGTTAGCCATGGTTTCTCAGCCTCTGCTCTGCCGGCGTTGCAGCCCAGATTGTTGTCCAAGGGCCCGTGCACTGAAGGATGATCAGCTGCGTCCCGGCCTCTGCCCGTTACATGCAAATAGCACTGCACTGCCTCTGCCATCATGATCATCAGAAGCGTCTCCAGACATTATTAAATATTCCCGGGGAGGCAGACTCACTCTGCTTGAGAACCACTGGGTCAGAGCAAATAATCAGACTTATTATTCCCAAGACCGCCAGGCCTTTTCCTTGGAGGGAAGGAAGGGACAGAGAGGGGTCCAGGAAATTACAGGCAAAGGGAACGGTTATCTGGAGAGAGGAAGCCAAACCAGGGCAGGTGTGTGTGTTTAGGTTCCAAGGACCGTCGTATCAGGGGACGCTTTTTAATGCAGCGGCTGGTCACAGACTCAGGGATCATTGCTCCCAAATTGCCCCTCTGTCACTGCTCATTACAACAGCTTGCATTTGAGATCTGTTTCTGTTTTCTGCCTTCTTTGAAGAGACTAGCGAATGAGGCCACGAAGATTAATGGCTACTGAAAGCTACTCTGTTCAGAAATTTCTCCAAGGAAAACGAATCGCCATGTTTTGTGAATGCAAACCCCTAAAACACAGATACTAGCAGTGGTTGCTTGTGGCCAGTCGGTTGGCTCTTTAGGGAAGTCCTCAGAGTCAGACACGACTGAGCGACTTTCACTTTCACTTTGGATTAGCTTCCTTGACTCAAAATGTCTTTGGAGGATAAACACGGGATACCAGCAAACTCCTTTAACCCACAGTATGAAAAAGTTTCGTCAAAGGCCTGGATGTGTGAGTCACCGCTGCCTCACTTTCTGTATTGAGTCAGCAGGGTTCTTCTCTGTAACGCTAGGTTTTTCATGCATCCCTTGGAAGTTTCCTCATCACCGGTTGAGTTTGTCACGTTCCTTCTGAGTCTGGGCTTCTGTGACTTAAACCAGCTCAGTCTCAACTCTTCCCATCCCCCAGCTGCCATTTTCCTGACACTCGTGGGACAGCTGTGCCATTCACTTACAGAATGAAGACCTGCTCCTGTCCCAACCCTCTCTTCTTCCCCCTCTGTCCAGAGATTCTTTCCACTTTGCTTCCTTCCACGTTTAAACATTGCCTCGACTCCAAGCCATTCTACCTACTCCCTTCTGCTCTGCTTCCAATTTGGGTGCTTCCTCGTACTTTTGTCTTTCAGCTGATGAGCCGGCAGAAGTCAGAGACCTGCCACTGCTGAGCTCTGTGACTTTTGCTCGGAACACAGGTGGCTCCCTCCTCACTGATTCACCTGACGTGGAGGACGGAGGCTACCTGCCCCTGAGGCATCACGGAGAATGTGAGATGACTGTTCAAGTGTTTTGTGAAGTGAAAGTACAAGACAGAGTCGATCTATATTTCTATGTACTTACCTTGTTCCCTGAGCTCGTCACAGACCACTTCTTCTGTTACTCTGTCTAGGAAATCAGTCCTGAATATTCATTGGAAGGACTGATGCTAAAGCTGAAACTCTGATACTTTGGCCACCTGATGTGAAGAGGTGACTTATTTGAAAAGACCCTGATGCTGGGAAAGATTGAGGGCAGGAGGAGAAGGGGACGACAGAGGATGAGATGTTTGGATGGCATCACTGACTCAATGGACATGAATTTGAGTAAACTCTGGTAGTTGGCGATGGACAGGGAAGCCTAGTGTGCTGCAGTCCATGGGGTCGCAAAGAGTCGGACACTACTGAGCAACTGCAATGAACTGAATTGAACTGAGCACCTTTTCATTATCTTTCTTGCTTCTGGTGTCTTTTACATTTCTGCTTATTTACAATTTTTCTTCTGCATGACATTCTTTAAGGTGCATGGAAATAAATGCAAACTCCAGAAACTCTGCACCCTGGAATGTCCCTGCTACCGACTGATGCCCCTGGTACTGATGGCTTGAACACAAAAGTGTCCACGTGACTGAAATGGATGGTCCTTCTTTTGCATGGAAAGCTTCCCTTCAGATACAGCTCACCTGGACACCTGGCAGGATGATCACACCAAGAAAATATACTAAGCTGACCACCTCTGCCCTCATCTTCTTTGCTCTCATTTTCCTGTATTCCTTTTCTAGGGAATGGATGGGCTTCCTGGGTGGCTCAGTGGTAAAGAATCTGCCTGCCAATGCAGAAGACATGGGTTCGATCCCTGGTCCAGGAAGATCTCCTGGAGAAGGAAACAGCAAGCCATTCTAGTATTCTTGCCTGGGAAATCCCATGGACAGAGGAGCCTGGTGGGCTCCAGTCCATGGGGTTCCACAAAGTTGGACACAACTTAGCAAGTGAACAGAAAACAGGGAATGGGTTTGAACAGAGAGACATAAAGGCAAGAAGGAAAGGAGAGACTCGATCCTGTGTCACCTGGAGAGGGAAATGTCTAGCCTTGACATGGCCAAGTGGACTCCTGTGCCACTCAGAGTGGTGGCTCTGGCTTCCTGGAGCGCTGTGGAGAAACACTGGTTCACTCAGGAGGCCTCTGCTTACTAATCACTGATGTCTGAGCAGGTGTTGAGCTGGAGAGCTGGGGCACGCGCGTTAGAATTCTCTTCTCCATACTCAAGCCAATCTTGGTTCATTTCCTCTTTGGAGTTGTTCATGATTCGATTACATAAGAAGCTTCCTGGGACATTTATTCTTTTGTCCCTTAATGCTTAAAAAGAATACTTTAAAGTGTTTCTAGTCGGTGAAAAGACCTTGGTTAGGAAACGTTGTTGGCACCCTCTGAGTTGCAGCATGCGTCTCAGAATCAGAGATATTTAAAGCTGTGATGTTTGACTGCTTTTCACATGCTGCCCAGCTGCTGTCCTGGTCGCTTTTCTTTTTCTCCACGTGCTTGTCAGCAACCACGGATCTGAGTTCTTTGGCAAAGGAAGCTGTTTCCATCTCAATAAAACTTCACAGCCCATGCGTCTCTGATGCTGTGAAGCCACAGAGCGGGAATTTCCAGAATTGCTTTTTCTCGGAGTGTACAGAGGCAGGGCAGGCTCCTGTGTGCAATGAGGCATTCTTCCCCTCTGTCCTGTCATTCCTGCCCTGTGGGCTTGAATGGTCTTGTTTACCAGCATAATTCAGTTGAGATGAGTCATTGTACTTATGCTGAACAGTTTTGACTGTTCATTACCTATCTATCATCTCTATTCTCAGGCTGCTACTGAGTGATGAGATTGCTCAGTTGAGATAAAGGATGCCAACCATCATCAGCTGTATTCAGTGGAGTCAATAGGCAAGAGGCAATCAGGTCATTTCTTGCTGGATCATCTTGCTGAATGGGGTTTTCAGGCTTTTTCAAGGGAGCTTGTCTTTTCAATCTCTGGGCCAAAGAAGGAAAAAAGGAGTGTTACACTTTCAAATTTGAAATTAATTTTAAAACTGAGATGAAGGAGAGTTGATATTCAACAAAGTTGGAGATTGAGGATGAGATCCCTGTCCTTGGGGTCTCTTTGGGGCCAAAAGATGGTGGAGTACAGAAACTGAGCTGCAGTGGAATTCGGTAATCGCTACTCAAAGTGTGGGGATTTTCCATATCTTTGTACCCAGTAATTCCACTGCTAGTACGTTATTCGGAGAAATAACAGGATTTTTGGTAGGTTTAATAGTAGGTTTAGAGGGTTTAATAGTAGGTTGTTTCATTCGTTGGGCTTCTCTGATGGCCCAGTGGTAAAGAATCCAGCTGCTAATGCAGGAGACCCAGGTTCAATCCCTGGGTCAGGAAGATCCCTGGAGAAGGGAATGGCCTCCCACTCCAGTATTTTTGCCTGGAGAATCCCATGGACAGAGGAGTCTGGAAGCTATAGTCCATGAGGTTGCAAGAGCTGGACAGGACTGAGTGACGAAACAACAGCTTCATTCGTGAAGCTACTGGGGTATGTGTGTGCACGCTCAGTCGCTTCTGTCATGTTCGACTCTTTGTGACCCTATGGGCTGTAGCCCGCCAGGCTCCTCTGTCCATGGGATTCTCCAGGCAAGAATATTGGAGTGGATTGCCATTCCCTTCTCCAGGGGATCTTCCTGACCCAGGGTTTGAACTCCTTTCTCCTGCATTGTAGGCAGATTCTTTACTCACTGAGCCACCAGGGAATACCATTATTATGGTGTTCTTGATTATAAAAAGTACGGACAATGTAAACAGAACAATGTTGACTCATGATGTTATAGAAGATATTTAGTATTACAGAAATTATTGTATTTCTTAAGTAAAACCAAAGTTTAAAAAGCAATGGATGCAGATACAGTCATCGAAATGTCATGGTGCTGGCATAAAGATGGATATATAGACCAATGGACTAGACTTGAGAATCTTGAAATAAATGCATACATTTATGGCCCGTTGGTTTTTCAACAATGCTTCCCTGGTGGCTCAGATGGTAAAGAATCTGCCTGCAAGGGTTCAATCCCTGGGTTGGGAAGATCTCCTGGAGGAGGGCATGGCAACACACCTCAGTATTCTTACCTGGAGAATCCCCATGGACAAGAGGAGCCTGGCAGGCTATAGTCGATGGGGTCACCCCCAGAGTCAGACACAGCTGAGCGACTAAGGAAGCTGAGACCATTCGATGTGGGAAAAAGTAGTCTCTTCAACAAGTTTTGCTGGGAGCCCTAGCCCTGCAAAGTTGGGGCACTGGGGTGATCTTAAGTGAGGGAAAGTGTGTCAGAGCTGGTGTGATATAAGGAAGTGGACCGTAAAATAGGGCTTGTACCGATCCTCCCCACCACACAGTGGTGCAGATGTGTAGTTAGTGCTGAATCTTGAAAAATAATGGCCATAGAGTAACGACTTTCCAGTGGGGTTTCCTTGTCTGGAAGGCTCTGCTACAACCCTCAGGTTCACGCTGGGATATTTTAATAATTCATTTCTTTTTAAACAATTATTAATTTATTTGGCTGCACCAGGTCTAAGTTGTGGCACTCAGGATCTTGGATCTTGGTGTGGCGTGTGGAGTCTTTTTAGTTGCAGCACGAGAACTCTTAGCTGCAGCATATGGGACCTAGTTCCCTGACCAGGGATGGAACCCAGGCCTGCTGCATCGGGAGCTTGGAGTCTTAGTCACTGGTGAAGACCACAAGTGACGTGCCCTTGCTGGCATTTTGAAGCCTCCTTAGTTAGGGCCCCTGGAACACTGACCCTCCCAGCTTTCAATACAGTCTTAGTTATATCCTGTTGCTGTTCAGTCGCTCACTCGTGTCTGACTCTTTGCGATCCCCATGGGCTGCAGCTCGTCAAGCTTCCCTGTCCTTCAGTATCTCCTGGAGTTTGCTCAAACTGATACTGAGTTTTGCTCAATGAATGCTCCTCTGTTAAAATAGAAGCTCCATGCGCTCAAGCTCAATGGACAAGTTGTTCACAGTTTTCCCCCAGTTTCTGGCTCAACACAGAGGCGCAGTAGATAGACAGATTTGAATGAAGGAGGGTAATGAGATGGAGCTAGTTAGATAATCATTGCTAGGCAACAGGCCTCCGAGTCACTGATGCTCTTAGACCATCCCTCAGAAAGAAGACCTGAGAATTTCAGCAGGTGGTGGGTCAGTGTGGTGCTGTGGGTGGGCATACAGGGGACCCCACAGCCCTTTCAGGGACCACGGGTCCCTTTTCTGATGCTTCTATGCTGCCGTCCGCCTCTCCTTTCCACTCTGGCCGTTTGTGCATCCCTGCTTTCTCGGTCCCTGCTTTCCCAGTGGACATCCCCCCGCCTGCTGGGATGCCTGTGCATGGGCAGGCAGGGTCCTTCACAGAGACAGAATGACAGGAAGGGATGTGATTCTGCCTTTTCCTTTATTGCTTTGTATTGAGAAGTGGAGTATTTCCTGTCATATCAGTAAACAAAGAGTCATCAGTGATTCCAGCTCCCCAGGGCAACCAAGAAGGAGAATGATACCTATGATCTCAGAGCCATCAGGCTGTAGCCACTCACTACACTGAGAACCGAGGAACTCAGGACGTAAAGAAACTCAGGATACTGGCCGAGGATAGCTGCGATGCACATGAAAGGAAAGATTTCAGTGAGCCCAGACCCTTGCATCATCCCCTACCCAGAAAAGCGCTAAATTCCATAACTTAAGATATCTGGTTTTCCTTAATCAACAATAATCATTTGATGTTTAGTTTACCTGCCCCTTGTTGCAAAACTTCTAGATAACCTGATTCCTGCCCCAGTCACTTTGGAGCAGTTCTCCTAGGGTCACTGGAGATGTGACCCTAGGCATCTCAGGCATGAGGTCCTAAAAATTCCCATCAAATAAAACATAACTCTCAGCTTTCAGGTTGTGACTATTTTTTACATTGACAGTATATAGTCGATATCAGGCAGAATATGGAAAATAATCCAAAGCGAAATCTTCAGTCTGAGCGCTGTCCTTCCAAACACCAGGGCCGTGAGTTCAATTTCCCGCCTCATGTGACCACATGGCTTCGCATGATGACTGGAGACTGAATCAGCATCTTTCATGAGACAGCCTGGGATTCTGAATTTTTAAACTTTCCCAGGCGATTTTCATGATCAGACCAGTCTAGGAAAAGTTTCCTTAAATGGACAGTGTAAGTAGCAAGCTGTTTTAGAACCTTAGAAGCTGCTGCTTCCAGAAGAGTCCTGTGGTGGGTGAGGAAACGGCTGAAGCGTCGTCTTCGCTCTCACTTTCTCCAGATCCTTCCTTCCCGAGACCCCTTGGACTAAAGATTTGGTTTCCAGCCATGCCTCTTGTGGACTCTGCTGCACCCCCAAAGAAGGGGAGAAGCTGGAAGAACTCAAAACATTGCTTTCTTTGATCTCTTCTTTGGTGCAGAAATGGCATCGGAACGGGGTGTCTTCAGGGTGTCATTTCCTATAGACACGGGCAAACATGCCCACCTAAGACCTCCACCCTGAGAAGCCTGCCGACTCTTCTCCAGCTCCCTGTACCCAGTGGAAACCTGCTGCTGCTGCGAAGTCGCTTCAGTCGTGTCTGACTCTGTGTGACCCCATAGACGGCAGCCCACCATGCTCCCCTGTCCCTGGGATTCTCCAGGCAAGAACACTGGAGTGGGTTGCCATTTCCTTCTCCAATGCACGAAAGAGAAAAGTGAAAGTGAAGGCACTCAGTCGTGTCCGACTCTTTGCGACCCCATGGACTGCAGCCTACCAGGCTCCTCCATCCATGGGATTTTCCAGGCAAGAGTACTGGAGTGGGGTGCCATTGCCTTCTCTGGATGGAAACCTATCCACCCACAGTTCCTCTTTTCCAGGCTGAGAGAAACAGAGGTCTGAGAAATCAGGCTGGAAACACTGCTTATGACTCCACATGTAGGATGCTCCGATGATATGGAGCACTCAGAAAGGAAGGCTTCTGCTCAGTTGTGGATTAAGTATCTTACAGCCATTTATTCAAGGGTCCCTGGAATTTGTAGAGTTGAATTCAGTATCAGTCAAATTAAAAAGCTGGAGACAGAATGGAAGTGGAGGTGAGGGGCACATTTATTGTCATTTCCTAACATCATGGCAGCGGACCATGGCGGGTGCAAGGTGAAATGAAGTTCTGGTCCATCAGGAGATGGGATTTTTTTGCACAACGGGGATGCTGCCGAGATGTGCCTGCTTTCACTGTCTCAGGGATCACAAAGGCTCCAGAGCCGAGCATCATTTTCCGGTCATCCATGTTTTGATCAGAAGGTACTTGTTGGGTTGGTCACAGCCCAGTGAAACTGGGGTTGTTCTGTGTGTCAATCAGACACCTGGAGACACCTGGCCCAAGGAGGTAGTCCAGAGGCCTTGGGTTGAGGGAAGGAGTGAGGTACTAATAAAGGGGTCCCACCAAACCTGGACACTGCTGCCCCATGTGTGGGATGGAGCCCTCCCCAAAGGTGCAGGCATGGAGGGGACCCACCACGCCTGATTTCTCCCTGTCCATCCTCTGTCTTTAGAGGTGCAGCCCACACTCAGGAAGGCAATTTGGGATGGCAGGGCTGAGACTTACTGCTGGAGGAGGAGTATTTGCAGGTAGAATTTTGGGAACCCATGTCGACTTTGTTGATTTTGTCTGTGGTCCACAAATCTGTTTTAAAATAAATACTTTGGGTGGTTACGAATTCTTTCTACTCAGAAAGAGGAAAAATCATCAGTTAAGGACATTCTTTTAAAATCTTCCTGAACTCTGAGACATTTGATACAATGCACCAGTTCCTCTTTTCAGAAACTCCCCTGTGACCTTGACCCTGGAAGACCTGTTATGCACAGATCTGTGAACTTGACCTCTGTGTCCCCATCTCCAAAATGTAGCCCCTGACCTGATGTGATTTATTTCCTAAGCTGCCGAGACACGCCCTTACCTTCATCCTGATCAGTCCATCTTGGATAAATGCTGTTCTTCTGTAATGAAGCCCACATGCTTAATATCCAACTCATGACCTTCTCCGCAAATAAATGCCCATACTGAACTTCCTGAGCTTTATACACTGAGCAATTATTCCATTTTAAGACATTTTTCTTTTCTTTCTTTGCCTCCTCAATTAATCAGTCACCAAGTTGTATTTATGTGTGTTTATGTGTGTTTTTCAATTTCTAAAACCTCCTTATGAAGTAATGGATAGACATGGTCTTTGGAGTCAGACCCGAGCACAAATCCTGGTGTGTTGCCTGTGCATTTTCTGGCAGACTACTTGACTTTGATAACTGTCTGCATCCTCATCTCTGTGTGGGAATCACAGAGTTTCTGTGGGGAGGAGGTAAATTCCACGTGTGAAGAGCATGCCTGCCGTGGGCTCCTGGCCCCTTGCATGTGGGACGCCCCTCCTTCTCGGCTTCTCCCACTTTACCACCTCAGCCCCTAGTCCGCATCAGCAATACCTTGTAAAGATGACGGCGGTGGCAAGGGTGCCTTACATAGAAAATGCCACCCCCGTCGCTCTGTCCCTTGCTCCACAGCCTCAGAGAGTATAGAATCCTCGTGGTCTCCAGGGCCTTCTGGATCTGCCTGCATGAACACTTCCAGTCTACCCCACATTTATCCATGACAGCGTGGGTCAGAGTCCCGTCTTCAGTCACTTCCTGCCTACTCCATCCTCTCATACTTTACTACCCTCTGTGAGGCCGTCTCACTTTTCACTCACATGGCCATGATCCACACTTCCAAAACCCATCCCAACTCTTTACTCTGCTGGAGGCCTCCTGGCCCTCCTGCCAAGCAGAGCTGCTGCTGCTCCTGCCATCTCACCACCTTTCCTTGAGCTTCCAGGGCCCCTGCAGGGCAGGAAGCATGAATGAAGGATTGTAACTATAAACAGAGATGGGCTGCTGCTTTCTGTCAGGATTCTGGCTCTGTGGGAGTATCAGATGCTCTTCTAAAAGTCAAACAGCACCTTTCTCTTTACTAACCCTTGAAGTAGGGTTCTGAGAGAAAAATTATCACCCCCTTGCACCATAAAGAGCACTGGGGCTCCTTCAGGCTGGGCCGTGTGCTGGCTCCCGGGCTCTCTGATGCTGAGTCAGGGGCTGGAGTTGCCTCAAGCCATCAGCGATGCAACTGAGCATCCCTCAGGGCAGGTGTGTCCTCCTGTTGTCCCGAGCACACCCGGGAGGCCTGAGCTGTGGTGGCATTGTAGCCGGTGGCGAAAGATCTACTTTCTTGTCCTGAGTTCAGGTTGTGATTGCTGAGCTGCATCTGAGCCGTGTCTGTCTGGGTCTTGAGATTTAAAAGAGCAATCCTGCTTACTTGACAAGGGGAGGAGGGTGAGTAAGAGCACTGAGTCAGGTGCTGGTGTGTGAGTGCTCACTCATGTCCGACTCTTTGTGACCCTATGGACTGTAGCCCGCCAGGCTCCTCTGTCCATGGTATTTCTCAGGCAAGAACACTGGAGTGGGTTGCCATTTCCTCCTCCAAGGTATCTTCCCTACCCAGGGATCGAACTCTAATCTCCTCTGTCTCTTGCAGTGGCAGGTGAAATCAGGATCCAGTGCCAAATGGCCAGCATCCAGTAGCCCTGGGAGCTGGGGAAGTTCCTGGGAAACCCTCAGAGCCCTGCTAAACTCAGATGCTCAGAACATCTCCTGTGGCATGGGGTTGCCTTGCGAACTCTGTACTGATGCTCAGAAAGCTTAAGATCTGGGACTGAGATGTCTGAAAGGTTTTGTCACTGAGGGGTTGCAGGTGGGTCCCTGGGGGACAAAGCCCTCTAGGAGCCAAGGCTCCTTGTCTGACCCCAGAGAATATTTATGGTTCCTGCCTCTCAAGTTAGAGGGGATTCAAGTTCACCCTCATGGGACATGCAGGGCTATTCTTCTTGCTTTAGATCAGCTTCTAGGAGAAAAAGTCAACTCACGGAGTCTGTCCAGGACACAGAAACACACACTCGACACCTAGGCGGGAGTGGACGCTGTGTCAAGTCCTCTGAGTCTCTGCTGAAACCCATTCTGCCAGCGTCCATCAATAGCGCAGTTTTTGTTGGGTGACTGAAATGGCTGCATGGACTGTTTTTTTGTGGCAGAGTTCTAATATCAGGGATGATGATTTCATGATTCTTCTCATCGCTCTCTCCACACCTCTGTCACCCACCTCCATTTTCATTCTCTGTCTAAAGTCACCTCTACCTGGATTTCCCCTGGAGCATCTGCCATGGGGAACACTGGAAAGACTGATGCTAAAGCTGGAGCTCCATCCTTTGGCCACCTGATTCGAAGAACTGACTCATTGGAAAAGACCCTGAGGCTGGGAAAATTGAGGGGAGGGGGAGAAGGGGGTGACAGAGGATGAGACGGTTACATGGCATCACCCACTCAATTGACATGAATCTGAGCAAACGCCGGGAGATGGTGAAGGACAGGGAAGCCTGGCGTGCTGCAGTCCTTGGGGTCGCAGAGTCGGACACGACCAAGGGACTGAACAACAATCTGCCTTGGGAGGCCCAGGCATTAGTGTCCCTGGAGCCACATAGCCTGTTTCTCTCCTGATGGACCTTAGCCATGTAGCATCACCCCACCTGTGGTTCGTCTGGGATGGAACAGGAGGCTCAGGAACAAGCCATGCTGCCCAATTTGCATCCACAGTCCCACCTTCTTACTCCTTGATATTAACTAACTGCAGAATAATGCAGGGAAAAGCCTGGATCAAAGAGGTGACCTCCAAGCAAAGACATGGCTTTGTGTAACGTTAGGGGGCGTTTGGATCCCTGAAACTGAATGCACCTAGAGCTTTGAGAGCCTTTTTCTGTGACAGTTTTGGAAATGCTGGTCCGAGACCCAGAGCGCACACAGAATTCTGGGATTCATGCACAGGCGCTGACAGTATCAGACAGTGATTGCTCTGGAAATGGATTCGTTCTGAGCCTCCTCATTTCTTGCCCAAATGTGCTTTGGTTCACTTTAGCTAAATAGGAAAAAAATGGCTTCCTCGGCTGGAATTCTGAATGGTCATTCATTTTGGTGGAAGCGCTTTTAATTAAAAACAATATAAAAAAACCCCGAGGTGTCAGGACATATGAATCCCGGACAGTTGCTGGGCCCGGGGGACCCTGCCGTCACAACAGCAGACGCGAGAGCAAGTGAAACGTACAGATCACCGGTGTCCCTTTCCAGAGGCGAGCTCTCAAAATCAGTTGGTTTATGCAAGTGATTAAAAAGTGTGGAATGCCTTCCTTGGGAATGGTCATGCATATTTAAGCGTCATTAGGATGTCAGAAATGCATGGGTGGACACCAGGAGGGAGTGGTGCTCGCTTCGGGCAAGACGGCTGCAGACAGACTGACTGCCAGGATGCAGAAGGAACCAGGACGCGGAGAGGGTAGCCGATGGGCCGACCATTCCCTGTCAAGGTTAACTCAGTGTGGGGACATCAGAGCAGCGTCGCGGTGACATGGGTGCCGATGACGGATGAAGGGAGTTCTTTTGTTTCCATGCTTTGCAGACCACCTGTCCTCCAGCAGAGGTGGGGAGACATCACGGGGGTGTCTGAGCCCAGATGGCAGGGAGGGGTGACGCCAGTGCCCTGGAGAAGGGCTGAGAGGTCTGCATCCGTTCCTCCAAGCTCAGGCATGACAGCTCCATAGCCCCGTGGGGGCTCCCTCCCAGATCCTGTAGATACCTACACGATCACTCCAAGGCTGCTGAAATGGACTCTGAGCATTTCCTGTGTGCTCAGAAATAACGCTCCTTTGAGATACCTTCATTGGCTCAGGGCAGTGGGAGGCGGGGCCGGGGATGTTCCCATCATGGTGCATTCCTGGGTGGAGAGATTTCCCGAGAGGATGTCTGAGCAGGGAGATTTTGGGCCAGGAACGTGAAGGCCAAAGGCCGAAGCACTCCTGGCCCCTGGCCCTGAGCCCTGGCGGGCCAGGAGACAGGAGGCTGGCTACACAGGCCGTCTGGGGGCAGCGCTGGGCTGGGACGGCAGACACCAGCTCCTCCTGTCCCTCACACTCTCTCTCTGTCTCGTGGAGCTCCCACCCGACTCTCAACATGGATTTACAGAGAACACGATCCCGAGGGTCTCCGGTTGCCAGTGAGGTGGTTCTGGAGTAAAGACAAGGCCGCTTTGGGGCTGGGCGGTGGACTGCCATGGAGAAAGGGGAGACTGGACCAGGTGTAGCCACCGCTCTGCTGGCTGGTCTGAAGGGAACGGGAGGTGTCACTGCTGCTCTCCTTGATGGCAGAACTTCCCGGTGTCTGTGGGTCCACGGTGGGCCCAGGTGGCCAGCTCACCTCTGGCCTTTTCAGTAGCAATGCCCCACCTCGCACTGGGAGGTGCTGGGTGGCAGGTGCACTGGACCCCAGCTGCTGCCTGTCCTGGACACTCGAACTGCCCAGAGGCCTGGGAGCCGCCGGGCTCCACCAGGCAGAGCTGAGATGAGCTTGAGCACTGCCAGAGGGTGTCTCAGGGGCTCACGGGCGTTGCAGTTGCAGGCACAGCGGGCTGAGCCGAGCTGGGAGGGCGGACCTTAGCATAGGTGACACCAGTGACCCCGGGGCCCGCCCCACTGTCGGCTCTGTGCCTGTACCAACCAGCACGCGGCTCAGCCTGCTCCCTCATCCTGTGTTGCAATCCCCAGTCTCCGTGGAGGGGGTGGGATGAGCACGTTGGGCAATTCTCACCCCTGGATTCTCGCTGTCTTCCTGCTCTGAGCCCTCACTGCACTTTCTGGCTAAACCTGCAGGGCAGCTTCGGGACAGGGTCACAAGTCAGCCCCAGTGACTCAGCGAACTCACAGAAGGACTGCTTCCTACCATCTTGGGGAAGCCCACGTGGATGCAGGACAGAGAGGAGAAGCCATTCCTAGAGGCTTAGGAATCAGGAAGCTGATTGGGTCAAAGCATCCAAGAAAGGGCAGCTTAGACAACACAACTGTATTGTCTCACCATCTGGAGGCTGGAAGTGCACGACCAAGGTGTTGGCAGGGCTGGTTCCTCCTGAGGCTATGAAGAGCATCTTCTCCAGGCTTCTCCTGAGATTCTGGGGGTTTATTGACGATCTTTGATGTTTCTTGGCTTGTAGAAGCATGATCCTGCTCTCTGACTTCGCGTTCACACAGTGTTCTCCCTGAATGAAAGTCTCCATGTCCCAAATCCCTCTTTTAATAAGGATGTCAGTCATCCTGGATTAAGGGCCCTACCCTACTCTACTGCGACCCCGTATAAATTAAACTCACCATGTCTACCAGGGCTCTATTCCCTGTGAGGTCACACTCTGACCACACCTACAAGGGCTCTATTCCCCATGAGGTCACGCTCTGAGACTCCATTGTGAGGACATCAGTGAATTTGTAGGGACACGACTCAGCCATCGGGCTTCCTTGGTGGTTCAGTGATAAAGAATCCACCTGCAGTGTATGAGACCCAGGAGACGTGGGTTCAGTCCCTGGGTCGGGAAGATCCCCTGGAGGGGGACATGGTAATCCACTGCAGTATTCTTGCCTGGAGAGTCCCATGGACAGAGGAGCCTGGGGGGCTACAGTCCCTGGGGTCGCAGAGAGTCAGACACGACTGAGCGACGGAGCATGTGCACACATGGCTCTACCCATCACAGGCCGAGGCTGGCTTTTGGGGCTGGAGTTTCCTACTCTCAAGGGTACTGGTTGGACTGGCCTTTGCAGACAGAGAAATGACATCAGTTTTAATTCCCGTTAAGAGTAAAAACGTGGTCCCAGGCTTCCTGGAGCCTCCTGGGAGTGAAATAGCTTCAGGTTTTAAGGAGCAGGTGGAGGAGTCTGGGACCTTGAACTATTCTCCAAATAGAGTAGTAAGTTACTCTGAAAGGAGCTAAGTATGTCAGCAACTTCCTCAGTCAGGTCAACGGGATGGCCAGTGTTGAGAACTGGAGTCCCCTTGTGGAATTCTTTGAAAAATCACTTTTAACTGTTCAGCCTGGGCATAGCCCAGCCCCACATGACAGATGCCCTGGGTGTGGGGAGTTGTCAGACAGAGTAGGAAGAAACAAGGGCTCATAATGCTTCTGTCAAAAGGAAAGGCTGAGAACTGATTGGAGAGGTAAGATTTTCAGTGACTGTAGGTAATATTTTAAGTCGTAGCAATTTGATAACTGTTCTCCTCATTAAGCGAAGTCGCTCAGTTGTGTCCAACTCTTTGCCACCCCGTGGACTGTAGCCTACCAGGCTCCTCTGTCCATGGGATTCTCCAGGCAAGAGTACTGGAGTGGGTTGCCATTTCCTTCTCCAGGGATCTTCCCAACCCAGGGAAATGTCAAAGCTCTGGACTGGCAGACTTCACTTTCAATGAGCTTTGGTTGTATTTTCAACAAGGCATACAGATGCTAGGACAGAAAGTCAGAGAGCTGAGGGGCCCTGCAGAGGCAGGGCAGAGGGTTATTATCTAAGGAAGTTTGCTGGCATTGAGCTGAAGCTCAAGACCCTCCCTGAAGCATCCTGCACCTTTGCTGTCCAGCAGGCCATGGTTCCTTGCCTGCATTCTCTCCTGTGTCCTACACCAGGTGGTCAGAGAGCCTCCAGCCATTTTAGTTAGCATTGCACAGTGGATATGTAGCATACCTGGTTTTCGTTCCTTAAATCTCTACAGAAGATATCATATACGTGCTTCTAAATCAGACTCCCTGCACATGCATGAGCTCCCACTGTGTGGTAGGCGACCCCCTGGAGTGTGAGGCTGTGGGTGTGAATGTGACGGACTTAGATTCATTGGGACGCGTGTAGCAGTGTGATCTGTAGGCAGGTCAGCGGGACACGGGAGAGAGGAGAGTGATGCCCGTGGGTGAGCAGGGAGCTTGGCGGAATCAGGAAGAGTGGGTGGGACTTCCCTGGTGGCCCAGCGACTGCGACCCTGCTCCTGATGCTGAGGACCCAGGCTCCATCCCTCATCAGGGAACCAGATCCCACCTGCTGCAACGAAAGTCCCCTCCTGCCACAAGGAGGATCAAAGATCCCAGACCTGGTGCAGCCAAATGCAAAAATGAATATTAGAATGAAAGAACAGTGACTGATGCTTGAGTTGGGGTTTGATGGGGAGTAAGTTTTGGGCTCCAAAATCACTGCAGATGGTGACTGCAGCCAGGAAATTGAAAGACGCTTACTCCTTGGAAGGAAAGTCATGACCAACCTAGTTCAGTTCAGTCGCTCAGTCGTGTCCGACTCTCCGCAACCCCATGAATCACAGCACGCCACGCCTCCCTGTCCATCACCAACTCCCGGAGTTCACTCAAACTCATGTCCACAGAGTCGGTGATGCCATCCAGCCATCTCATCCTCTGTCGTCCCATTCTCCTCCCGCCCCCAATCCCTCCCAGCATCAGAGTCTTTTCCAGTGAGTCAACTCGTCGCATGAGGTGGCCAAAGTATTGCAGTTTCAGCTTTAGCATCAGTCCCTCCAATGAACATCCAGGATTGATCTCCTTTAGAATGGACTGGTTGGATCTCCTTGCAGTATAAGGGACTCTCAAGAGATAGCATATTAAAAAGCAGAGATATTACTTTGCCAACAAATGTCCGTCTAGTCAAGGCTATGGTTTTTCCCGTGGTCATGTATGGATGTGAGAATTGGACTGTGAAGAAAGCTGATCGCCGAATAATTGATGCTTTTGAACTGTGGTGCTGGAGAAGACTCTTGAGAGTCCCTTGGACTGCAAGGAGATCCAACCAGTCCATCCTAAAGGAGATCAGTCCTGGGTGTTCATTGGAAGGACTGATGCTAAAGCTGAAACTCCAATACTTTGGCCACCTCATGCGACGAGTTGACTCACTGGAAAAGACTCTGATGCTGGGAGGGATTGGGCGCAGGAGGAGAAGGGGACGGCAGAGAATGAGATGGCTGGATGGTATCACTGACTCGATGGAGGTGAGGTTGGGTGAACTCCAGGAGTTGGTGATGGACAGGGAGGCCTGGTGTGCTGTGGTTCAAGGGGTCGCAAAGAGTCGGACACGACTGAGCAACTGAACTGAACTGAACTGAACTGAAAGGGAGGCAGAGCGTCCTGGGGCTCACTAGGGTTGCCTGGACCAGAGGCGAGGGCCCGAGTGCTTTGGACGTTTGTCCAGTGGGTGCGGGCTAACCCGAACCCAGCAATGTTCCTAACTCAGCAAGATGAATACACCCATTCAGGTTGCAATGCACCCCTCTGGGGCCAGAAATATAAGGAGTCACCCTTTGAGTTCTGATCACATATCTTTGATGGGCTTCCCTGGTGGCTCAGTGGTAAAGACTCTGCCTCCCATGCTGGAGACCCAGGTTCGATCCCTGGGTCAGGAAGAGTCCCTGGAAAAGGGAATGGCAATACACTCCAGCATTCTTGCCTGGAGAATCCCATGGACAGAGGAGCCTGGTGGGCTACAGTCCGAGGGGTCGCAAACAGGTGGACATGACTAAGCGACCAACACTTCCATTTTCTTTCATCCGTGGTAAAGGGGCATGTCAGTGAATCACCTCCTCAAAACGTTGCTCCGATTGGCCTTGAATATTGTTACTAATTTCCATTCAAGTCATACGTGGAACCTTTCTCATCCAAGCATCATGAGACCCTAGGCAGCCACAGAGCATCCCAGCCTCTGAGATGGAGTTGGTCCTTCCTGCTGCTTCAGCCTCTCAGACGGGGTTGGTCCTTCCTGCTGCACCTGCCCCTTTTCTAAAAACTCCCTTGGCTGGGCGGCTTGGGGAAGACATGAACGCGCTTCCTTTGGGCACCTGGCTGGGTTTTTGTGGCACTTACTTGATGGAAGCTCGAGTTCATCTTTGCAAGACAGTCGGTGGAGGGAGGGGGCGCACCCAGGGCTTTGAGTGGCTGCCTCTCCCCTGCATCGATGCCCCCCTGATGAGGATGACTTTTTAGGCATCTTGCAGAGAAGATTAATAGCCAAGGTAATAAAAGCAACTGCATTCAATCATTTTCCTAATTAATACATTCATCACAGCTCCCTGCTGCCTTTCGGACTGAATGTAATGGGCAAGAAGGAGGTGAGTGGGCATCTTCGCCTAAAGGTTAATTAACCTGGATATTGTCTGGGGATGACACTGGCCGGCGCTGGTGGGGGCGTCCCGAGGACAGTGCTGAGCCCGCGTGGAGAGCAAGGTCACGTGAAGTGAAAACACTGATGGTGGCCTGCTGCCTTTGAACGCGCGTTAATGTGGACATTGATTTAACTCGGCGCTGAGCACATTATCCTGGGAAGCGTCTAGTAAATGAGAAATGAGAGAAAAGAGTTGCTGAGCAAAAGCATCCATTGAAAAGGTGCTTCTGCGCTGGAACCTGAATAAAATTAGACTTAGTGTCAGTTTATGTATTGATCCAGACTTCTTTCTGCAATCTGCAGCCGCTCTGGGGCAAAGGACTCTTCAAGTAAAGCTGTTGACAGACCTCGATGGTGTGGAGCCTCCCAGGGCGGTGTTGCTGACGGTCCAGGTTCAGATTTCAGGGGGTGCAGCAGCCCAGCCCCACAGAAGCACCCTGCTCTGCAGCGCATAGTGTGTCCACAGCAGTGCCGAGGGTCTCCCGGTTCCCCTGAGAAGTCCAAGGAGAGAAGGAGCCTCGTGTCTCTGGGAGGAGCCTCGCATTGGGTGAAAAATGAGTTTATTGTGGTGCATGATAGGATTAGAGCAGAAATAGAAACATCTCCCCCACCAGCCAACAAAATTAAAAAAACAGGATGGGGCACACACACAGCCAAAGTCTTTAAAATAAGCATGTGCTTAAGTGCAGCAATCACCCTTATACAAAAACATTATCCTAGAGACATAATCACAGATATGCATGAATATTTGGCCATAAAGATACTCATTATGTGAGTTTTAGCAAAAAATTGGAGACAGCTATAATTTCAGGATTTTTACAGCAAAAACTGCCAAATGCATAGGTTTTCCACACCAAGCAATTCTCCAGTTCTCTGTGGACAGCAACCTACAATTTACTGTGATTCTGACGCTAAGTAGGCAGAGCTTGCACAGACCTCGCAAGTGGAGGGCTCAGACCTGCAAGGCTCCCCACTGCACACACCTGATTTGCCACTTGTGTTCTGGCTGTAAATTGGAGTTTTCCAACGCCCTTTTCAGGTTTGGTAACTTGCTATGAAGGCTCACAGAACTCGGAGAAAGACTTTACTCATATTTATCAGTTTACTATAAAGGGTAGAACTGAAGGTACAAACGAACAGCCAGATGAGGGGGTACACTGGGCGAGGTCCCTGAGGATAAGCGCTTCTGTCTCCGCAGAGTTGGGGTGCCCCTTCATGCATGTGAATTCACCAACCCAGAAACTCTCTGAACCTCATCAGTTAGTGATTTATTGGGGAGGTTTCATCACGAAGGCAGATTGACTATCAACTCAATCTCCAGCCCCTTTCTCCTTCCTAGAGGCTGAGGGGAGGGGTGGTCAGGCTTCCAAACAAAGTTGCATCTTTCTGGGGACCAGCCTGCATCCTGAAGCTATCTGGGGCTCACCCAGGGTCACCACATTAGAACAAAAGATGCTCCTACCACTCATGAAGTGGGAAGGGCTTTAGGAGCTCTGTGCCAGGAACTGAAGGTAAAGTCCAAATACATATATCCCGATATGTCACAATATCAAATAGTCCAAGAACTGATACTTTGAAACTCTGGTGCTGGAGAAGACTCTTGAGAGTGACTTGGACAGTAGGAGATCAAACCAGCCAGTCCTAAAGGAAGTCCACCCTGAACATTCAGTGGAAGGAGTGATGCTGAAGCTCCAATTCTTAGGCCACCTGATGCTAAGAGCTGACCCACTGGAAAAGACCCTGACACTGGGAAAGATTGACAGCAGGAGGAAAAGGGGGCGACAGAGGATGAGATGGTTGGATGGCATCACCGACTCAATGGACATGAGTTAGAGCAAACTCTGGGAGATGGTGAAGGACAGGGAAGCCTGGCGTGCTTCAGTCCATGGGGCTGCAAAGAGTTGGACACGACTGAGTGACTGAACAACAAGTGCTTATTATCTGTACAATGCTGGGCCAGTGGCCAATCTGTGCTTCAGTTCACCCACCTGCGACTTGATAGAGTTGCTCTGAGCCTTGAATGAGATGGCGCATGTGGAAGCGCGGAGACCAATGCTTGCGTCATCACTGCTGTTGATGCGACTGGTTAGAGCATGATGGGGTGGCTGAAGACTGAGCTATTAAAGCGATGCTGACTCTTCGCTGAATTAAAAAAAATACAGTTTAAGTGAAAAGGGTAATCTGATAAGCAAAGCATGTTTCTATTTTCAGACAAAGCTGTACTATATGTATTGCACATGTAAAGAGAATAACTGTTAACATTTTATTGTTTCATCTTCATATATATTTAATAGTTGTATATATAACTATAGTTACATAGCTTAATAGTATATATTTATATGCGGTTTCCTGGGTGGCACAGATAGTAAAGAATCCACCTGTATGTAATGCAGGAGACCCAGGTTTGATCCTTGGGTTGGGAAGATTCCCTGGAGAAGGGAATGGCTACCCACTCCAGTATTCTTGGGCTCCCCAGGTGGCTCAGTGGTAGAGAATCCACCTGCCAAGCAGAAGATGCGAGAGACATGGGTTTGATCCCTGGGTTGGGAAGATCCCCTGGAGAAGGGAATGGCTACCCACTCCAGTATTCTTGCCTGGAGAATCCCATGGACAGAGGAGCCTGGGGGTCTATAGTCCAGAGGGTCACAAAGAGTCGGACACGGCTGAGGATCTGACACTTTCACTTTTCACTTTCTCTGTGCTTGAAACAAGAGAACAATTGGGAGATGATTGATGGCAATGTTTTCTGTCAGAGAACAAGCTCCTCCTTGTCATTTGGGTTGGACTCTGAGGCTGGTCTCCACCTCTAACCCTGACATTGACAGTGCAACGGAGACCTGGGATTGTCCCTTGGCTGGTCCCTGATTTAACAAAGACAATATGAAACTGCTGTTCTCACTGTGGTCTGTTACCTGATAGTCCCTTTAATGATAAGAAGTGGGGGACTCGATGGCACTTAATTAGCATTTAAAAGAAGAAAATCTTGACATTGTGATTTAATGAGCTTAGTGAAGATACTGCTCTGAGCATTGTTACAAAAATGAGGTGAAGTGGAGTAGAAGTTTGCAGGGAATCTGAATATATTAAATCCATTAAACCCTTATTTAGCCACGTCCATAGAGTCATAGGGACAAAACTGCTGATGACGCAGATGACGAGGTTAAAGCCACAGTTGTGGAGCTGAGTGCTTAAGACTGCTGCAACGTCTTTATTTTGCTGTGTCTCACTTCTCTCATCTGCCAAAAGGAATATTAGCATTAACCTTAACAGGTTGTTGTGATAATCCAGTGAAACAACAAATGGCCAGTACATAGCCCTGTGCCTGGCACACAGTGTGACTGACGGAATAAAGTGAAGGAATAATGAAGAGAAAATAATGTGATGGTTGGGAGAGTCATTGGTGATATCATGTGAAGCCAAGGGTTGCACATTATCTGACAAGCAATGAACAGTCACTGTGCTTGACAGCTGGGGTTGACGTGTTCCAAGCGTGGTTTTATGACGATGAATTTTGTACTAATAGAAAAACCTGAGCTGGAGGAGAAGGGGACAGAGACTGAATATAACTGCAAAGGTCCGTGTGTGAGGAATGGCTGTGGCAGCGCAGAATCAGAACAAAATGCAGGTAGGAGAGAAAAACAGAGATGCCAAAGTTGTCTGGTGAAAAAATGAGAAGGCGTTATTAAGGCAACTCTTCCAATCAGAAGACTGAAAAAGAGCGGAAGATAGAAATATTTGCAGGTAGAATTAGTTGGGGAAGTGTTAAGTTCAACTTTCAGTGACTATTGAGTTATGCAGCATCCCTGGAGGTGAAAGTTTGGGGTGAGGACTAATGATTAGGAGTGATTCCAAGGGAAGGTATTCAGATTTAAGTTTTGACTCAATGGTTGAAGCCACATGAATGAATGGATGAACTCTTGGAGGAAAGAGGAAAGAGCAGAGGCTAAGAATTTCATGACGACAGGGAAGCAGATGGGAACCCAGAGAGAACTGCCAGACAAGAGGCAGTACCCAAGAATGTCCAGATCATGAAGAGAAGGTCAGAAGTGAAGCCTAAGGACAGACCACTGGGTAGGTTGGAAGAAGGACTGGGAGATGCAGTGCAGCTCTGGTTCTGGGGGACACGAAGATGCAAATTCAGATGGTGCCATGCTGAGCAGAGAGGAGAGGCCAGAAGCTGTCCAGGTGCTGACCTGGTGTCCGACTGCTGAGGTTCACGGGCACTGGTGCGTCTGTTGTTATGCTTGTGGTGACTGGTTCTTTCCTAAGGCTGAGCTCTGACTTTGAAGGGGATCCCAAGTGATCATTTTAAAAAATCATCTATGGAATGATCCCCGGTGCTCTGCTAATTTTCTGAAGTAGGAAAATAAGCTAGACTCTATTACCCTTTTGGAAAACTGAGCTTGGAACTAGCTTCCCCACCTGTGTGTAATATACTTGGATGAAATTTTGTCTTTATGTTTAAAAAGGAAGACATTATGGATGTAAGGGTTTTTGTTTGTTTTAGAACAGTAAACCCACAAGAGCAAATGATATCTTTCTAGAATTTAACTTCAGTCAAGAGATTAATGACTGTGTTATATTGGGACCTGGTTTCTCTTTTTTCTCTGAAGGGTGACTATTATCTGTCCCCAGGACAGAGCTCTCCCCTCCCAGACCCAGGAAACTCCCCCAGGCCTTCGCAGTAGTTGGGGTTCTGATGTTTTCTCCTGGCTTCTCATAATCTGTAGTTATTCTGAGGTGAAGTGCTTCTTTCTCTGAAAACTGGCTAATAATCTGGATTCGTAAGAGCACTGGCAGTGGGGGATGGGCTATAATTTATTGATAATTTATTGTCTCGACACTTTATAGTAATACTCTCATATTACTCTTAAGTATGAAAAAGCTAAAATGACATAAATACCATAATGAGTAGCAACACTTGTGATTATCTTCCCTCCACCAGAATTGGGATGAAGTACAATTTAGTAGTTGAGGGCTGTGATGCACTTTCACTCCCCAAAAGGTCTAGTGGATTTGGGTGTGATTAGGAGGTATTGAGCCCAGGGAGTGCAAGTGTGGGGTGGTTCAAAGCAGTGCAGTTTTATTTAGAGTGCTTAATGTATGCAGCAGTCACCAGCCTCCCACCTGATCTGGGTTGCTGAGATCAGTGGAAGAGGTTGTTGAAAACAATGAAACTGAAAAAAATATCTTGTGTGGTATGGTAGGGTATTCACACAGTAGATGATCAGGGAAATTTTCTACTTGAAAAACAAATCCAGATAAAAGGGAGAAGGATGAACTGGAGACAGCATCTGTGTCAGGCTAGAATGGTCATGTAACAGAAACCATTCATGCAAAGACAGGGAAGGAGACCAAGGAGTGAACAAGTAAAATAGGACATACACACTATGTCATGTTCTGGGCTCCGTTGACTTTTTCACTTCAATCTCATTCTGGTTTCCCAGAGGCATCCTGGGTTTCAAATACCCCAAAATTTGGGGTTTCCTTCCCAGATGGATCAGTGGGTAAAGAATCTGCCTGCAATGCTGGAGACACAGGAGATGCCAATTTGATCCCTGGATCAAGAAGATGCACTGGAGAAAGAAATGACAACTCTGCCCAGTATTCCTGCCTGAAAAATCACAAGGACGGAGAAGCCTGGTGGACTGCAATCCAAGGGGTCTCAAAGAGGCAGACCCGACTGAGCACACACTGAGCAGACACACACACAGCCCATGGATGGAGTCTACTCCTACTAGTTAGATGGAAATTTCCTACCTACCGCTGCACTGCCTTCACAAGGGAAAATAGGTCGCCAAGCTGTGCCTACATTCATTACGTCGTGTACTTTGTGCATCCTTCTAATGTGATTATTATGCAAAGACCCAGACACATCACTGCGTCCTCCAAAAGTCCTTGTGTTGTACTTGCCAACCATATGCTGAGACGCAACACCTTCTATCACAAGTGACATTAAGCGTCACATCGCCTTGTCTCTGAAGACTTGATGGTTGAGTAGCCGCTTCACTGCGGGAGAGAGAGGAGCCGGGCCACCATGTTTTGTTCCCAGGCTCATGCAGGGTGCTTGTGGATGCGTGAGGGGCCGTGCAGATGGCTGGGATTTCAGGACCAGCCAGAGGATGTCCAGGTGGTATGTCATGTCCGTTGGCTGCATCTCAGACTTTCGGTACTAAGAACAGAGTGATGCTGAGAGCAGCAGGCAGAGCCATCTGTGTAAATGCCACTTCCAGCTGCGGGCAAGACAGGGGCAGCTGAGTATAACTGGGAGGTCTCTTTTTGCCAAAAGAAGGATGATGGATATTTTGGTGGTGTGTTGTTCTGCTAAGTCCCTTCAATCGTGTCTGACTCTTTGCGATGCTATGGACTGTAGCCTGCCAGGTTCCTCTGTCCATGGGATTATCCAGGCAATAATACTGGAGTGGATTGCCATGCCCTTCTCCAGGGGATCTTCCCAACCCAGGGATTGAACCTGTGTCTCCTGCATTGGCAGGTGGGTTGTTTACCACTAGTGCCACCTGGGAAGCCAGGTGGTAGGATTGTAAATAGGCAGATGTCTTCATGGCTGGGAGAGCAGTTCGTCTTCTGAACTTAGGTGACTTCCCTGCCTATGGCCCCTTCCCTTGCCTCGTGGGCTCCACACTTGTATGCTTCTTTCTGGTCTTGACTGTGGGGAGCAAGTGGAACTGTGTGATGCCAGCGGGGCACACGCATTTCTACCCAGCTCTCTCCCCACCCCAGGCAGATGGGAAATCATGGCTGTCCAAAGCCTAGAGTTTGGAAGGGTGAGTCTCGATTCTGTCTCTTAAGCTCTCAAGATTTCTGTTTCCTCCCCTGCCATTTTGAGAATAATTCTAATGCTATCTTGGTAGTGATTTAGGGATAAACAAGATGATCCATTTAGAGATGCTTATCTACCATTTATCATTAACATAATGTTGTGTCCTTTAACTTGCCTCCCTCTGCCACTCACTGTCCCACTGTCATTTTTCAATGAATTATTTTTTAACCTATATAAATAAAGCTCTACTACCCGGCTATTTAACCTTACTAAATTCATCATCCTTGACAGTAGCTACCTCAAGATGCAAGATGTACCCTCCCTCAAATAATTAATTCCAAAATGTCAATTCAGTGTTACCATTGCAATACAAATACTACTTCTACCAGTTTGCAATTTTAATTTTCTCAGTGATTTTTTTTTCTTTTTAATTAGAGAAGCTCAAAAAGAATACATTTTCACTACAAAAAAAAAAAAAAGAAATGGTAATTATGTGACACAATGGAAGTGTTAGCTAACACTGTGATGGTAATAATTTTGTAATATGTAAGTGTATCAAGTCAGCACATTGTACACTTAAAATTTAGGCAATGTTATACGCTGCTTATATCCCAATGAAGCTGGAAAAGATACATTTTCTGCCTGTTTCTTGCAAGCCTTCTTTGAACTAAAAAAATGATTCCCAACAGACTGGAGGAAGAACTCGGAAAATAGTGGAGTCTTAGAACAGAAAGAAATCCAGAGGTCACCTGGCTCACTGTCCAGGACAAGAAGAAATCCACACGGCCATGAGTCTTACTCCTGTCTGGATTTTAGAATCACCTGGGAACCCCTAAGAATCTAAGTGCCCAGGCTGTATTCCAGACTCATTAAATCAGACAGGATTGAAAAGATTCAGATAGTCCCAGTGGGCAGCTGTCAATTCAGAGAGTTGTGATTTAGAGATGTGTCTGCAGATGGTCACTCCACCCTTGATGCAGGATCTTACTGGTGAGGAACTCAATCATCTTATGAGCTGGTTGTTTACTTGGTTAGTGTCTTACAAAAGCTAGGGCTGCTATAATACAACATCATAAACTGGATGCTTTATACACAATAGATACTCATTTATCACACTTCCGGAGCCAGAGAGTCAGAAATCAGGTGCCAGCATTGCCTCTTCTGGGTTGCAGACATCTTCCTTGCCACTGTGTCCTCGAATGGAGGAAATGGAGGAAAACAAAACAAAACAAAACTCACCTGCTCTTTGGCTTCCTCTTATAAGGGCACTAATCCCTTTCACGAGGGCTCCACCCTCATGACGTAATCACATCCAAAGGCCATCTCCAGAGACCATCACTCTGAGGATTAGCATTCAATGCATGAATTTCTGGAGGACACCTTCAACCCACAACCGTGAGATGCACTGAGTGCCTACCCCCAGCTCTGGTCAGTTGGTGCCGTGTGGAAAAGCAGACTGAGCATTGCCAGGTATTTTATTTGTGAAAAAAAAACCTGGAAATGAACATGCTGTTGGTTTTCAATATGAGCAATTCATTTAAAGATTCAAAGCACAGGGTGGGGAAGATGCACTGTACTTTCAGGTCATTGAGTTTGTAACGTCAGCTGTGTAGGGCTGGTCATCCCTCTGAGGGGCCCCAGGACAGGAAGGGCCTTGGAACTGTTTGGAGAGAGGACAGTTGGAGAGAGTGGTGCCTACAGGGGTGATGGAGTGAAGATGGAAATGGAGCCAGGAGGCAGACAGAACTGCTGCTCAGTGAGAGTGAAGGCAAAGGGCTGATGACACACAGCCTCTGCCCTCCTGATGTGTGTACACTTTCCCTTCTTACCAACAATGCCTGATTGGAAAGAGTAAGACACTCATTATCCGAAATCCTCCTATGACCTCCTTGTCTCCCTGCAATCCCCCAGAGCCACCGTGCACAAAGGAGACTGGAATTTTCCATGATCAGAGGAAAGCAGATGCTTTCCATTTAGGCTGACCTGGAGAAGGAAATGGCAACCCACTCCAGTGTTCTTGCCTGGAGAATCCCAGGGACGGGGGAGCCCGGTGGGCTTCCGTCTATGGGGTCACACAGAGTCGGACACGACTGGAGTGACTTAGCAGCAGCAGCAGGGAAGGTCCTGCAGGTTGTGACTTGGGGTGGGAGTGGGAGGAAGGAAAGGACCTTAAACAGGACTTGACCAGCTTATGGAAGAAGTTCTTCAAACAGGGCTCGTTTCCTTTGGCTTATCCAAGGGGTCGGTGGCCTTAGTTCTGAGAATGCCAATAGTTCAGCGCATTAATGCTTCCCAGATGAAAAGAAAAAGGAGCAAGGTCAGGGCTGAGCTGAGCGTTGGCTTCATCACAGGTGTGCAGGTGACAGGGCTGGGGGAAGGCCACAGCCTAAGGAAAGGGAGGCTACCGGGCGAGTGTGGGAATCCGAAGGCCACTGTCCAGGGCCCAGGGTGAGCTGCATAGCCCGCGGGGTCAACTGGCACTAGAGCAGAGAGGAGGTGGTCCACGGCGGGTCACGGGGAGAGGCCACACGGGGGGAGGGTGGTAATGGCCGTTCCTGGGGCATCTTAAACAGTCAACGCTTGAAGTCAAGGGTTAATCCTCATTATCTTTTTCTCGGTAAAGAATTTGATTCTTTTATTCAAAGGAGATTAAGAAGGAAATGGCAACAGGGATAATTAAAATAAAGTGGACGAAGGGAAAGGACATGAAAAGTGACATTGGCTGTAAAGACCGAAGGTTAGGAGATAAGCTCTCTTCTCGACTGCATTCCAGTTCTAATCTGAATAGAATAAAGACTTCTGAAATACACATATACATATGACAGATGTTTTTCCACTTAAAAAAAAAAGCAAAGAATTCTTTACTTGGACAGTTTGGTTGCCAGCCCTTGCTGGGTAGGGTTGAAATGTTACTTTTCTCAGATTGCCTGTTCTGACCCCAGAGTCTTCATCCCATACTTGGGCCGAGGAGCCCCTGCAAGTCTGAGAGGCACTGGGTGCTGTGCGCCATGACACGCCCTGGGGACAGGGGGCTTGTAGGGACTCTGGACCAGCCCCAAAGGAGTGCTGCTGTTTGGACCTCAGGACGGATGTTCAGCTGTGGGGAGGGTTTAGGGCAGCCTGAACGGTTGACCCATGTGGCTCAACCAAGTGTCAGCTCCCGTGGGGGGGTGCTCTGTCTGTTGCGGCAATCTGGCGCAGAGCTGCTCACCAATCCTGTGGAGCAAGGCCCACGCGGATCCTTGCTGGTACACCTGAGACGCGGGGAGGCTTTCTGGTCTGTGGCCAGCACTGAAATGGACTTTGCACAGAAGAGTCAGTAAACATGCCTGGCGTCCGTCTTGCTTTAATCAGTTCAGTCGCTCAGTCGTGACCCCACGGACTGCAGCATGCCTGGCCTCCCTGTCCATCGCCAGCTCCCGAAGTTTACTCAAACTCACGTCCATGGAATCGGTGATGCCATCCAACCATCTCATCCCCGTCTCCTCCTGCCTTCAATCTTTCCCAGCATCAGGGTCTTTTCAAATGAGTCAGTTCTTTGCATCTTTAATAGTGAATAGCAAAAGTCCTGGGCTTCCCTGATGGCTCAGTGGTGAAGAACCCACTGGCCAGTGCAGGAGACGTGGGTTCCATCCCTGGGTGGGAAAGAGCCCCTGGAGGAAGAAATGGCAACCCACTCTAGGATTCTTGCCTGGGAAATCCCATAGACAGAGGAGCTTGGTGGGCTACAGTCCCTGGGGTGGCAAAAGAGCCAGACATGACTTAACGACTAAACAATAACATCAAAGCAAAATAATGACCACGTGGAACTCAGACTCCCAGTGATAGGCCCCTCATCTGATTTTATTTTTCTTTCGCTCCTTTCCTTTGAGCTGGAGAACAGTGTGGTTGCTGCCTCCGGAGCCACTGCTGAGAGCTCAGGGTGGCAGACCGCATAGCAGAAGGTGCGGTGGTCTCAGGGGCACCACTGAAGACATATTTGCAACCAGCAGAGACTGGGAGTGAGCTGTGAGCGGTGGTTAATCGTGAACCCACCGAGAGAGGCGGAGGGGTGCGCGCTTGGCAGAACAAGCCCTTCATTAGCTGCCTGGTCTCCTTGGAAACCCCTAAAGAAGAGACATTAAAAGGCATGTTCCCAACACTCTGCTGATCATCCCGTAAAAAAAATCAGCTAATGTTTTAGTTCCTGCCTCCCTACAAATGATGTACAAAGAATGAGTAGCGTATTGATTTACCTGCAATGGATCCCATTAGCTGTCTTGAGATTTGTACACATTAGATAGAGTCTGACACATTCACAGTAAGGAAAGGGGCTTCCAAGGAGTGCAGGATTCTGCATGAAGGCCTGGACAGAAGGCTGACAGCTGGTCCTGGATTTGAGGGACTAGAGAGGGCACGCCAAGGTGTCCTCGTATATAGGGCAGATCCATTCCCTGGTTCAGGTGGCTTGTCAGAGATTGACACAGCTGTAGGGACAGCAGAAGTTGGTGTCAGGAGGGGACAGCATTGTTCCCTTTGTGGTCGCCTCCCTTTGGCTCCTGCTGGTGCATTACACTGACCCATTCATCTCCTATCAGGCAGACTTCAACAAGTCCATGTGAGATAAAGCGGCCAGCGACGAGGGGATGTGCACAACTCATTAACTCTTTCATCAGTTTGAGCTGGACCCGGGGAGCCACATGGTCAGGAACTGGGCTCAGGTGACTCAGACCCCCTACCCCTGCCTCCCCTCCCCGCCCCCAGGCACAGTACAGGAGACTCGGGCTCAGATGTCTGACCTCTCTGTTCTTCCACCATGAAGCAGCAAACGTGATAACTGTTCTGAGTTACTGACAGGGATAAAGTGGGACACTAAACTGTCTGCCAAATGCCAGGTGTGTGGCTAGTTCCCAATAAATGGGAGAGGTTGCTTTTGTGGTCTGCAGGCCACAGGAGTGGGTGGTTTCATGTGGTGGAGCCCAGGGCAGGGAAGGGGGCCATCCATGGACATTTTGAACATGCAGAATGTGCCACATGCTGTGCTAAACTCTGGGGAGACGTCTAAGGAGAAGGCAAGGGTGCTGATGTGAGGGAGGCATGTATAACCAGGCAGCAAGCATGACAGAGGACCACACTGAGTGGCAGGAAACAAGGATGTTTATGTGCACACAGTTCTGGGAGCCAGAAGGCCCAGGATCAAGGTGTCAGTGAGGGGCTCCTTCTGAGGGCTGTGTGGGAGAGTCTCCCGGATTCTGGGAGGGGCTCGGCATGCCATGGCTTGTGGCTGCATCACCCCGCCTCTGCTTGCCGTGACTTCTAGACGCCTCACCCAGACTTTGCCTTTGTGGTCACATGGCCTTCCCTTCTGTGTTTTCCTTTCCTGTCTCCTGGAGGGACACTTGTTGTGGCGTCCCCTCTAACCCAGGATGCGTGTGTGCGCGCTCGGTCCCTCAGTCGTAGCCAACTCTCTGAGACCCAAAGGACTATGGCCCGCCAGGCTCCTCTGTCCATGGAATTCTCCAGGCAAGAACACTGGAGTGGGTTGCCATGTCCTCTGCCAGGGGATCTTCCCCACCCAGGGATTGAACCAGGGTCTCCTGCATTGCAGGCAGATTCTTTACCATCTGATTCATCAGGGAAGCTCAATCCAGGAGGATCTCATGCCAATGTCTTCATCTAGGTTATGTCTATACAGGTCCTTATGAGGGTTACGTTTGGGAGTCCATGTGGGCAAGCCTTCCGGGGAACACCCTTCAGTTCACTGCACGGGGGAGCGCTGGGAGCTCCAAGGTGCTGGCTTCCCAGGAAGGTGGCCTCTTGGCTGAGGTGGAAGCCTCTGGGAGGCTGGTGGAGGCGGGAGAGGAGGTGAGCAGATGTTGTGAGCAAGGCACGCGGAGAATGCAGAGGCCATGAGGAGAGAAAGGGTGTGGAGATGAAGGCTTTCCCCCTTCAAATGCTTCTCTCTTCGGCTCAGCACCCTAAGAGTTGGGAGATCTTCTCTTCTACATCTCAGTATTAGACTTGGCTCACACTCTTCTGAATTTGGGGTATCAGCCTGGGATGGTGGCTTTTGGAGGTAGGGAAGCAAGTTCGTATCCAGGTTATTTCTGGGATAAATCCACTGATCTTTCTGAATTGCAATATGGGCTTCCCAGGTGGCACTAGAGGTAAAGAACTCACCTGCCAGTGCAGGAGAGGTAAGAGATGCAGGTTCGATCCCCAGGTCTGGAAGATCCCCTGGAGGAGGAAATGGCAACCCACTCCAGTATTCTCGCCTGGAGAATCCCCATGGACAGAGGAACCTGGCGTGCTGCAGTCAACGTGATCACTGAGTCAGATATCACTGAAGTGACTTGGCACGGCACCCCTGCAAACACAGGGATCCTTGTACAGACGTGCAGTCCTGTTGGAAGATTACACGACATAACAAAGGAAAGGTTGCTGCACATAAGAGTAGCTCATTTTAAGGTTATTTCCGCGCCTCCTCTTGCCTGCTCTCACAGGTTAACTCTTAGGCAGCCTCTTAGAGGAAATTATAATTTAAATTGAAGGAATTAAAATATTTCCAGGAGAATATTTCCTTATGGATGCAACCTGCTGTGTGCAACCAAGTTCATAATTTGCGGTGGGCTCTGGGAAGGAGGCAGGCTGCTGTGCCCACGGGGACTAACACAGAGACAGGTCTGTGCCTCCGGGCTAAGAATATCCTCACCATTCATCATAAACCCAGGCTTCCTCTCCTTCTGTAGAAGGGATGTTTCTGCTTCTTATCTATTTTCAGGTCCCATTTTCTTCTCTGATGGTAAGGTCAGCCATGTATTTGTTTTGAGGAAGAGTCCAGGAATGCTCCCTGTCACCCACAAGGCATCCGATTTGTGCTGAAAATGGGAAAGGGTGACCCCAAAGCTCCTGGGAGGACAGGGGCCTTCTTTGCGGGAGTCCTTGTAGTCACGTGGCCTTAAATGATCAAGCCTACAGAGTTCTCTTCACCTCGTGCGGGATTGTGATCCTGCTGTGTTTGCTTTGCCATCCCGGGGGCAGCAGGTGAGTCTGTGGTCACACAGCAGGGCACTGTGACCCGGAACCGACCTGATCAGGGGTCTTGGAGACTCTGCAGCCTGGTTCACACACACTGCCTGGTTACGTGGTCCAGATGGTGCTTCACTTACTAACTGGTGCGTATTAAACACTGGACAGAGTCTAAAACCTTTGAACTTGAAGATAAATGTTAATCTTGACTGGAGCTGCATTACAATGAAATATTTTATTCCAGGATTTCTCAGTTGGCCTTAGAACTGTTTAAAAGAAAAACATTGAGAATAATGCTTTAACACTGCCTAAATATGGCATCATCCTAGTGCTCCTAATGATGACTTGTGTCATCAAATTTTGTCCTGTTATGGGTTCTGAGCATCATCCAACATGACTTGATCTATCTAAGTTCCATCGACCCTTAGAAAATTCTGATGTTGCTTGACATTCTTCAAGGTCTTTGAAGATTAATACTGTGATTATCAATAATCCTGTCATTTTCTGTATAGAGAAGCACTTTTTATATTATAGAAAACACATTATATGACTCTCTGAGTAACACAAAAATTCAAGATCAATACCCTGATAAAATAACTATGCACTAGAAATATCTATAAAAATCAGCTTTATATATCTTATTGATCAGAAAAGGAAATGAAACTTAAGAAATCTGAAACCAACCTACAAAGGAAATGTATGTACTGAAACTTTTAAGATGCAGTTTAAGAAATTCCTATAGGGAACTTCATTGTCTCAAATCTATATCTCACAAAAGAAGAAAGGTGAAAAATTAATAAGTCAAGTGTTGAACTTTTATTAGAGAAATGAATTAGTGGAATAAATTGATGGAAAGAAATAATAAAACAAAAGAAAAATTAACTAAATGTACAATAAATAATCTTAGAGAAGGTCAACAGCAACCATAAAAATCTGATGCCTTACAAAGATTGTAAATCAATTAAGACAAAGACATATAAATTAAGAGTAAGATAGGGATATAATATAGAGCAGAGTTTAAAAATTATAAGCCAAATCAACAGAAAAATTTATGGCATTGATCAAAAAACCCCTTCAAAAACAAAAATCTAAAAACTAAAATTGATACTAGAAGATGAAAAAGCCTAAATAAGCCCTGTATTAATTCTCAGGACTACCCACAAAAATGTATCAGGAACAGTTGACTAGACTGGCAATTTTGCCAAAACTTCATGAGCTACATAAATCTTATCATGTACAAACTGTCCCAGAACACGGAAAGATCAGGAAAATGTATGAACAGCGTTTATAAATCTAGGATAACCTTGCTTTTGTTTCTAAATGAAACCTGGAGAGCACAGACAAGGAAAAGCGTCACCAAGGATTGTAGATTAACATTTAAACCAAACATTAGAGGACCAAATTCAGTAATGAAGAAATATAAAATGACAAATAAAATAAACATACATAAAACAAATTTTTAAAACGCATGCATTTGTGTGTATACATAGACACACACATATATTCCTTTTAAGTGTACTACAGAGGAAGTGTGGTAAACACTAGAAAATCATGGCTATGCTCACAAATACTTGCATCTTTTAAAACAACCCGAGTTTCTATCAGTTAGGCATTGTTAAACACATTGATACTTTTGTGTGATAGAGTCTATATGGAGTGGTTAACCAGATGGGCTGACCCCTCTCTCAGCATTCCACAACAGCCTTTGTAAAAATCTAAGATTAAAAAATACACATGCCCTCACTAATGGATAATTAGTTAATTGTAAGTATTTTTAAATAAAATAAGCATTGTTACAATTAAAAAAGATGAGAAAATTATATACACAATCTGAAACTGAAATACTTTGGCCACCTCATGCGACGAGTTGACTCACTGGAAAAGACTCTGATGCTGGAAAGGATTTTGGGCGGGAGGAGACAGGGACGACAGAGAATGAGATGGCTGGATGGCATCACCGACTCGATGGACATGAGTTTGACTGAACTCTGGGAGTTGGTGATGGACAGGGAGGCCTGGCGTGCTGTGATTCATGGGGTCGCAGAGAGTCGGACACGACTGAGCGACTGAACTGAACTGCACTGAATATAAACGTGGTTTATCTAAAAGTGTTTAGTGTTAAAACATTGTTTTGGGAAAACAATATGAAGTTTCCTCAAAAAATTAAAAGTAGAACCGAGACATGATCCAGCAATTCCACTTCTGCCTATTTATTCAAAGGAAATGAAATCACTAACCTCAAAAGTTATCTACACCCCCTTATTCTTTGTAGCATTCTTTACATTAACCAAGTTAGAGAATAAATGTCCATCAGTGGATGAAAGGATAAAGGAGAAGTGAAAAAGACACACACACACACACACACACAGAAGCACACAGACACAAAATGGAATATTATTCAGCCATAAAAAGAAGAAAATCCTGCCATTTGTGGCAACAGGAATGAACATGAAGGGCTTTATGCTAAATGAAGTGTCAGAGAAAGCAAATACTGTATAATCTCACTGATGTGTGGAAAATAAAAAGTAATCTAAAAAATCCTCCAAAAACAAACTCATACAGAGAACAGATTTTTGGTTGCCAGAAGTGGGAAGCAAAGGGTGGGCCAAATTTTTAATTAAAGAGAAAGAAAAAATTTTGTTTTTCTGTTCTATTGAAATGAAGAAACACATCACAGAACACATTCAGAACAATTTGTTATCGAAGTAAATTTCATGACACAGAACACCACTCTATTATGTACATTAAAATATAAAATAAAAAATTTAAATGTCACGAATGATAAATGTAGTTTCAGAATAGTAGCAACTTTTACAAATAGATCAGAATGCAGTTATAAGAACTGGTATCAAACACATTGATTCTTCAAAAAAAATCTTAAGTAATGGGAGTAACCAGTTAATATTTCTTGGCAGAATAATGTTAAATGTGTGCTTACTATCTTTTTTCCTACTTTGTGTATATTTGAAATGTTCTAGTATTTTAAAAAAGTGTCCATATATTTGGGTTAACTTTTTGTTTTCCCTTTTGTTATAGAACAGTTGGTAGGCTGCTCAGAAATTCTTGGTCATGTTGGCGATTGTCCTTGGCATCTAGGAAAGGCTGCACGTAGCTTGGAAGTGATTCCTTGTGGGAGGAGGAGTCCTTCCCAGCGGTGGGTGGAGGAGATGAACCTACCCTCCCTGGGGGACTGACTTTATGACACTGCCACCCCTTGCATGGAGAGACGGATCCAGGTTGGATGTAGGTTCCAGGTTTGTGTGACATGCCCTCAGCCTTCATCCCCCACCTAGGATGTCAACTTCAGGAAAAGTCTAGACTCAGGTCAGAGGCTCCAGCTCTGCTCCACGATCACCGCTCCAGCTCCCGGCACTGAGGCACTGTCCCCGAAACAGAGCCCTGTGCCCCGTGGGTGGGAATGCAAATTGGCGCGGCCACTGTGGAGAAGAGAATGAGGGTCCTCAGAAAGCTGAAAATAGAGCCACCGTACAACCCGCAGTCTACGTCTGGTACTCACCCAAAAGAGCTGAAGTCAGGGTCTCAGAGACAGTGGCACTCCCGCGTTCACCACAGCATTATTCACACAAGCAGAGGTGTGGGAACAGCAGCAAAGTCCATCCACAGATAAACGGAGAAAGAAAATGTGGTCCCTACACACCGTGGAGGACCGACGCAGACAGGAAGGAAATGCTTCCACAGGGGACAACACGGTTGACTCTGGAGGACAAGATGCTAAATGAAATTAACCATTTACAGAAAGATGCTGCTGCTGCTAAGTCACTTCAGTCGTGTCCGACTCTGTGCGACCCCCTAGACGGCAGCCCACCAGGCTCGCCCATCCCTGGGATTCTCCAGGCAAGAACGCTGGAGTGGGTTGCCATTTCCTTCTCTAGAAAGATGAATGCTGCATGATTGTACTTAAATGAGGCATCTAAAAATCGTTGAACTCATTGACTCAGAGGGGAGAGTGAAGGAATTCCTAACCAAGGGGCACAAAGTTTCCGTTAAAGAAGGATGAGCTCGTTCTAGAGACCCATGTACAACACTGTACCTGTAGTCAACAATGCAGTACTGTGTACTTACTTAAGGGAGTGGATCTCTTGTCACGTATTCTTACCACAATAGAGTACATTAAAAAAAAAAAATGAGGCTTGAGGGAAATGTGAAGGCGTTGGCATGGGTCTTGGAGGTTCAGGCTGCAGAGTTTTTTTCTGAGAGCCTCTCTCTTATATTAAGTCTCTCTGTTGTCTTTCCGTTCCGTTCCATTCCATCGCTCAGTCATGTCCGACTCTATGCAACCCCGTGGACTGCAGCCTACCAGGCTTCTCCGTCCATGGGATTCTCCAGGCAAGAATACTGGAGTGGGTTACCGTTTCCTTCTCCAGGGGATCTTCCCGTTCCTGTTTACTGACCTGGGGACCCTAATACATCCCTCTGGTCTTTGATCTGTGTAATTTTAAAACTGATATACACATATGCAAACACACCCACGTTCTGGCCGTTTGGGAGATTTTCTGCAAAGATTTCCATGTTTCTAAACCATAAGCAAAATTACATAATTGACAAGTTGTCACAGTTATGGTTGACAAGGGACAAATTCTTTTTAAAATATCATTAAAAATGTGTCTTTAACTTTTGGTGACAAGTTTTGGGGGCCGTGAGGGAAATAATCTTGTCAGTTAGAATGAGTCACTTATTTTCTTTGCAAAGATGGACCAACACCTCATATAGAATGGAATTTTAGCAAGCGACAACAGGAGCAAATGAAACCAATCCATTTGGACTCTTGGGTAATTAGAAAGTCTTTTATTGATGACTCAGTGCCGTGTGTAGGAAGACACTGATTTTTTGATGAAGCAATTATGTCAGGCTGTGAAAGTCACTCAGTCATGTCTGATTCTTTGCTATCCCATGGACTATACAGTCCATGGAATTCTCCAGGCCAGAATACTGGAGGGGGTAGCCTTTTAATTCTCCAGGGATCTTCCCAATCAAGGGATCGAACCCAGGTCTCCAGCATTGCAGGAGGATTCTTTATCATCTGAGCCACCAGGGAAGCCCAAGAATACTGGAGTGTATAGCCTATCCCTTCTCCGGTGGATCTTCCTGACCCAGGAATCGAACCAGGGTCTCCTGCATTGCAGGCAGATTCTTTACCACCTGAGCTACTATTGTGTCAGGCTGGTGATTTTAATTTTGCCATCTCAGTTGTTTAGAACATCATTCTGTCTTGTACTCTAGTGAGTCTTAGCCTGCTGAATATTAGACTCAGTAAAACTTTAAGATGAGTTATAAAAAACCAACTGCAAAATCAGAAGTTGTGTTTTTCTTTTTATGGGAATGATGATTACTAAACGTGGATTAACTTCACACCCAGTGACTTAGGTTGGGGTCCTTAAAAGTGGAGTTCAAGACAGGGATTTGGGTGCTCATGATTTACTGAGGGAAAATTTGGATGAAGGGAGAGAAGCAGGGTCAGAAGGAGTGAGAGCCCAGCAAGGGTGAGGTCACAAAGTCTGGCTTTGGTCCAGTCTTAATGAGGAGGCATTCTGGAGCATAAACTAACTGCTGAGATGTACCCCCGGGTTCTGTTCCCTCAAATCAAACGTGCATCAGTGAAGGGGGTGGCGGTAGGGAGGGCTCCTTCCCAGATGGAGAAGTTCCAGTCAGCAGAGGACAGTCAGCTCCCGGGAACTGGGGGAGGGGGGTGACACACACAGTAGCTGGGGGGATGGGAGTGATAGCCTGGTTAAGGGGGTCCCGTGGGGTACCACTTTGACTATGACAGTCCACCCCACGCACTGCCCAAATCTACGGTCTCCATTAGCTTCACTTCTGGTTCCGTGGTTGCAAGGGAAGCATACAAAAGTCAAGCTGTGGTGGAGAAAAGGCACCCACCACTGACAGATGGCTGCAGCTGACCGCCAGCTCTGAATTCTCCACTCAGCTAGAATTTCAGCTGATTAGCAGACTGTCTGGTGTGTTGGCCCAATCCCCACCCTTGACAGTTCTGAGACCCTGGCGATTAAACTCTTATCAGGCTCTATTTCCTTCAGTTCAGTCACTCAGTCATGTCTGACTCTTTGCAACCCCATGGACTGCAGCATGCCAGGCCTCCCTGGCCATCACCAGCTCCCGGAGTTTACTCAAACTCATGTCCATTAAGTCGGTGATGCCATCCAACCATCTCATCCTCTGTCATCCCCTTCTCCTCCCACCTTCAATCTTTCCCTGCATCAGGGTCTTTTCAAATGAGTCAGCTCTTCGCATCAGGTGGCCAAAGTACTGGAGTTTCAGCTTCAGCATCAGTCCTTCCAGTGAATATTCAGGACTGATCTCCCTTAGGATGGACTGGTTGGATCTCCTTGCAGTTCTAGGGACTCTCAAGAGTCTTCTCCAACAGCACAGTTCAAAAGCATCAATTTACCGATTATTAACTGTATATGAGGCACCTATAAACACCTCGTGGGTTACCTAAGCACACTAGTGCTGTGATGACCTCACGGTGGTCAGGGGAAGTTACCCTGAGGGGCAAGGAAGCTGTTTTCTATGCCTGCTGAGTCCACAGCACGCACAGCCCAGTGGGCAGCAGCAGCCTTGTCCACACTGACAAGGACCCTTCCTGGCTTCCGTTGGCAGCATCACCTCTCCTGGCAAAGGGACCTCTAGGCTCCGAGCTAAGACTGGCCACAGAGCCACACACTGTTGACATGGGAAGCACAAGCCCATCCTGTGTTGGTCATGGGGACTGATGGTGGTGGGCACACGCCTTCTTCCACCTGTTTTCCAGGCACAGAAGTTGCACATTTGAAGACAAGAAACCAGCTGTCTTGGGTCAGGTTCCCAAGAAGCAGAGTCACAGACAGAGATTCAGGCGCCCATGGCCACAGAGGTGGTGATCCTCAGGGAGGGAGAAAAATTGTGGAAGAGTAAGAGACTCAGAACAGGGAAGGAGCATCTGAGAAGAGCTGGTTTCAGGGGAAGATCCAGGTTGGCGGGGGGCAACTCTGGACCTAAGTCACCTCATCACGTTGCTCACCCGTTGAGACAGAGGAGTGTCGTGCACCCTGTATCAGTAACCTACTGTTTGTGGGCCATGGGGCTGGAGGTATCCCACCAGCAGCAAAGCTGGGGCAGCTGGTAGGTTGGCACCAGCCTGCTGGGGAGACCTCGGGTAGATACCACAGTGCCTGCTATACCAGAGGTGTGTGCCTTCACACTGTAGCTCCATCACTGCTGAGTTGGTGGGATTAAACAAATGACTTAACATCTGTGCCAAATTTATGAAATGTCACATAACAAAGTCTCAATAACGTTGGCTTTTATTGTTGCCATTTGTCTGTATTGGCAGTGTTTGCTATTCGCTGTTCATTTAGTGCAGTTTTCCAAAATGCTGAGTATGAACCCAACTTTTGTTTCATGAGAGATTAAAATATTAAAAATCTGAGGTTAAGAACTGGATGAATTTTCACTATGTATTGCTGAATAGTTAAAGGCACAATGAAAAGCTCTAAGTTCTAAAATTGTCCATATTCATTTGTTCTTATAAGATGATACACTTAATACTCATGCTGAGTTAAATAACTAATAGCCTGGTGAATGGAATTTCTCATTAGCCAAACACAGAAGGTAGATGGCTCAGTGGTAAAGAATCTGCCTGCCAGTGCAGGAGACATGGGTTCGATCCCTGGATCAGGAAGATCCCCTGGAGGAAGAAATGGCAACCCACTCCAGGATTCTTGTCTGGAGAATCCCACGGACAGAGGAGCCTGACAGGCTACAGTCCATGGGGTCACAAAGAGTCAGACGTGACTGAGCAAATGAACACACAAGCATAGGAGATGCATCAACAGGTCCAGTTTATAGATCAGGAGGGCTTGGCCCCATGCTCAAATCCATTCCTCACTCGCTGTAGGAAAGACCTTGTGAAGATGACAGTCACCTCTACCCCCCGACTCTATCATAATAAATAGGGACAGGGAGAAAGCTGGCATCTTTGAGTGTCAGCTAAACCCGGACTGGTTGACTGTAAGAAACAGAAACTCATTTAAACCCACTCAAGAAAAGGAAGATGATTTTAATTTTACTGAGTTCAGGAATGTTTGCTATCATGCTCAATGGCTCAGTCCTGCTGAACTCTTTGCAACCCCACGGACTGCAGCCTGCCAGGCTCCTCTGTCCTTGGGATTTCCCAAGCAAGAGTACTGGCATGGGTTGCCATTTCCTCCTCCAGGGGATCTTCCCAACCCAGGGGTCGAACTCACATCTCCTGCATAGGCAGGCAGGTTCTTTACTGCTGAGCCACCTGAGAAGCCCATGTTTGCCATAGTGCTTTACAAATAAAATCCAAAGGCTAAGCCTCTGTGTCTCTTAGATCAAATCTGATTGGCAGATAATATGATTGGCAGCTGAGCTGGTCAAATCTGCTTCAACAGGAAGAGGGTCCATGTGGTGAAGCCTGCTGCCCTGATCAGGGCTATAAATGGGATGTGAGCTGGTATGGGAAATAGAGCAGAGTTCTGCTTTGAGGGTTTGCCATGTGCTAGCCCCTGTGCCATCTGCTTTCTTCTTGGTAATCCTCCTGGGTAGACTGCTGTTCAGTCACTCAGTGGTGTCTGACTATTTGTGATCCCATGGACTACAGCATATCAGGTTTCCTTGTCCTTCATTATCTCCCTGAGTTTGCTCAAGCTCATGTCCATTGGGTCAGTGATGCCATCCAACCATCTCATCTTCTGTCATCCCCTTCTTCTCCTGCCTTCAATATTTCCCAGGATTGGGGTCTTTTCCAATGAGCTGGCTCTTCTTATCAGGTGGCCAAAGTATTGGAGTTTCAGCTTCAGCATCAGCCCTTTCAATGAATATTCAAGGTTGATTTCCTTTAGGATTGATTGGTTTGATCTCCTTGCTGTCCAAGGGACTCTCAAGAGTCTTCTTCAGCACCACAGTTTGAAGGTATCAATTCTTCGGCACTCAGCCTTATGATCCAATTCTCACATCTGTATGTGACTACTGGAAAAACCATAGCTTTGACTAGATGGACCTTTGCTGGCTGGGTAGGCAGATGAGCTCATTTATAATTCTGCAGACTGAGAGGTATTAGGTTAACTTCCTAGCTCTTCAGGTAGAAAGGCAGAGTTGGGAAGCTTGACCTGATTCCCTTCAGGGTCCATGGATGAGAGCCCCTGACACACCTCTTCTAGGATTTGCCAATGCTGGTGTCACTGTGATAGGAGACTGTCATTCCATCAGCCTGTATGAGCACGTTTTTCTCCCGGGTGAGGGGAGGCTTGCCTATCAATGGTTATCAGGGGCTTCTGTCCACTGCCAGAAAACACTGAGACTCTGTCCCGTGTCTGGTCTGTGCCCAGGTTTCATTCTTGAGATTCTCAATGCAGAACTCCCTCCATGTAGGAAATGGTTCTTCCAGAGTTAGCTGGGGCAAACTAGGGTCCAGTAATCCAACAGCTAGAAGTGACACAGCTATTCTATGAGTCTTGAATTAGTTACTCCATGAGCGGCCCCAAGGTCACCCATGTTCCCTATCCTGATGCCTTGGATCATGTGGCATATTTATTCTTATTTGGGTATTCTGTCTTTATTCTGTCAGACTTCCCTGGTGGTTCAGTGGTAAAGAATCTAACTGCAATGCAGGTCTGAGACTCGGGTTTGGTCCCTGAGTCAGGAAGATCCCCTGGAGAAGGAAATGGCTGCCCACTCTCGTATTATTGCCTGGAGAATTCCATGGACAGAGGAGCCTGGTGGGCTACAGTCCACGGGGTCTCAAAGAGTTGGGCATGACTGAGTGACTAACAACACTTTCTTCAATTCAGTACAATAAAGACTGAGGTAGATTTGTGTGCTTAGCCATCTTGAAGTGGATGCCCTGAGCTGTAGTCTACATTATTGATAAAAGCCAGAGAAGAACCTTAGCTCTTCAATAAATTCTGAGTCTTCTGCTGATGTGGAATAATAATAATTTTAATCAAACTTTTTCATTTGTTAGTTTTGGCTTTAGGTATTGGTGGTTTCGATCTTTTTCATGGTATTTTTTTTTTTTTTCCAACAGTAGAACATCATAGACACAGCCTCTGGAAAAAAACGCGACATGAATTTTTGATAGTCATTCTTTTCATCTTTTTTTAAAAATCAATACATTTCTGATTAATAATGGCTTCAAGAAAAAAGCAGATTCTGTCATAGAAAAAACAAGAAAACACTCTTTTTATTTTGCAAGACACCTGTACACATCAAATACTATATTCCCTCGAGTGGCTCCCTTGTACATAAGAATGTAGAGTCAGCTCCTTAGACGGTGGGAGGTAAGTATTTGAGACAAAGTCTCCGGTCTTTCAGTTCAGTTCAGTCACTCAGTCATATCCGACTCTTTGCGACCCCTTGAACCACAGCACGCCAGGCCTCCCTGTCCATCACCAACTCCCGGAGTTCACTCAAACTCATGTCCATCCAGTCGGTGATGCCATCCAGCCACCTCATTCTCTGTCGTCCCCGTCTCCTCCTACCCCCAACCTTTCCCAGCATCAGAGTCTTTTCCACTGAGTCAACTCGTCGCATGAGGTGGCCAAAGTATTGGAGTTTCAGCTTTAGCATAAGTCCTTCCAATGAACACCCAGGATTGATCTCCTTTAGAATGGACTGGTTGGATCTCCTTGCACTCCAAGTATTCAGTGTCTATAATGTGGAAGACATTATTCTAAGCTCTGCAGATAAAACAGATGCCCCTGGCTCCTGTTTAGCTTGAAGTCTAGTAGAAGAGAAAGACAAATAAAATAATTATGAACTCAGATACTCTATGAAGAGAGAGTTCTATGATCACATAACAGAACTTGACATAGATTGGGTCCAGGAAACACTTTCCTGGGGAAGAGATGTCACACTGAGAAATGAAGGATGAGCAGGAAGTAGTAAGTAGAGTAGGAAGAACAACACTGTGGACAGTCTCCAGCTGCCGTACGTTGCTAACCAAGACAGAGTGAACAGCTACTGACTGACCTTCCTGAGGGGAGCCAGCAAAAACAAGGCCAAAGACAAAGTACATTAAACAATGATTTTCATGACAAAGGACTTCAGGGAATGAAAGACAATGATCCTGGAAACACACGAGGATAGCCTAAGGAATGTCCCAGCTCACTGCCTGGAGAGAATTTCCAGGCCCCAACACGGGGAGAAGGAACAGAAGCTGAGTCAGCCAGACTCCCTGACAGGAGGTGATGAAGCTGACAGTCTGGTGAAACCAAAGTGGGCAGAGATCACAGATCAGAGCCGAGGAGAGGAGAGAGTGGGACAGAGAGAAAAAGGACCCTGGAGATCTGAGGACGAGCCCCTCGGATATTCAGCAGAGGACCGAACAGCGCCCATCTGGGAGAAACCACCTGAGACCAGG